>NC_069500.1:1261405279-1262005279 GCF_027579735.1 Bombina bombina
TAGGACATGTGCTACATAGGACATGTCCAGCAGCAGGTCACCTGCCCCCAACTGTACTATGCATATGCTACATCAGATCCAACCAGATGCAGGATGCAGTGCCCCCTACTGTATGCAATATCAGGCATGTCCAGATACTCGTGTATACATAAATTTTTAGTTACAAATTATCCTCAGCCTACTGTTAAACAAACCACAAATCACCATTTAAAAAAAAATAAAGATGTAATAAATATTTTATTGAGCTGATTTAGACTTTTTCATCATAATAATTTGTTGTTAAAAAATAAAATATTTCATGTTTACCAGTTTTTTTATTTATTTGAAATGTGTCCCACAAACATTCTTATTGTCCGTGCAAAACAGATTTTTTTGTTGTTGTTGTTGTTTTTTTAAGGTTAGTCATTTTACATATTAATTTTGTTAAAACAAGAATCCATCAAAGCTTGGAATGTGTAGATGCTTGTTTAATTTTAATGTACACAGATACTTTGCCACACAAACAGTAATTATCTTGTGTGCTTCATTGTCCAATACACAATAATGCATTTTAGTCAAGAATAAAAACTAATGATTTGTCAATCTAGATTTTAATGTCTGTTGCAATTTAAATAAAAACAAACAAACATTTTTTGGATAAACTTAATTCAATTTTTAAAGATTTCCAATATATCATTGTATTATTATTATTATATTTATTTTTTACTGTTTTTCCCTCTTATGGGGCATATTTATCAAGACCGCTGCTCCATAACCTGTCTGTTTGCTCTGAGGCGGTGGACAGAAATCGACAGAAATCAACCCAAATCTACAGGGGCGGCATTGCACAAGCAGTTCACAAGAACTGCTAGTGCAATGATAAATGCCGAGAGCGTATGCTGTCAGCATTCATCGATGTGCAGCGGACATGATCCACTCGCAGCATCATAAATAGGCCCCTTAGCATCAACCTTAATTTTCAAATTAGTTCCAGTATACAGATATTGCTTCTCTATACAGTGTAATCTTATTACACAGTTAGTTAATATATAGAATAGTGTGAATACTTAAAAAAATATTTTTATACCACCCATTCACATGACATCTAAGAAAAAGATACAAAGCAAATAGAATTTTTAAGGTTTCAAACACTATCTAAAGATGATTTGCTTATTAGTATCACCGCACTAAACTAAAGACCAAGGTCAAATCAATAAAATCAGAAGTGTGAAGCAGCTGTCTTTAAGATAATAAGACTTTGTGTATTGTGTCATTTCTTTGTGCAAAATAAACTACTGTATAAAGAATGTATAGATATAAATAATTCTGATTCCTAGAAGAGTTTGCTTGATATTTTTTGGTCTCACTAATTTCTTTGAGCAGAGCTATTTTTAAAGATTGTGATTTTCAGATATGTAGTTTTACTGTTTGGTTATTTAATCACTTGTTTAAGAGTAATCCTTAAATTTGTCAACAACATCCCCAAAATACCCTCCAGACAAAACAAAATAAAGCACACCTCAAGGGAATACATAATGCTGATGCATGGAATCAGATAAAGAGCAGTGCAGTCACAGTTATAGATACTTGGACATTATGATGAACATATGCTTGCTGTCTATATTTTTAATACAAAAAAAATGATATATAGAGATTAGTATTATACCCAGTTTTTTTTTTTTTTTTTTAATAATATTTTTTTATTGAGGAAACAAGTGATTACAACAATAAGCAGAAAATATGTCCAAATACATATCAGGCTAAAAAGATACATCTTTACAATTTTCTTATAGAAAATAAGTTTGGTCCAGATCTTTAAGGTTATGACCCTACTATAGTAAGTGTCATGTCTACTGACTGCATATAGAAAGAGACTTTTAACAAGCAAAGTAACAAGATCACCAGTGAGTTGATCATTTCTAGCAAAAGTTATAGCAGTATAACTGAGGTGTAGATCATAAGCTTATATGATATAGAGGGTTTAAAATAGTAAAGAGGACTTGTGTGTGGAAGATGTGGATAACTGAGACATATAGTGACATAACCTCTTTTTATAACCTTTGACTGAGTAAAGAAAATAATGGTCCCCTTTTTACTATGGAAATCATATAGTAGTTTGTCTGTTCCAGATAAGTTGGGGTAAAATGGGGATTAGTATGATGGGTTTTATTTTTTTGGGGGGAAGGGAAGTTCAGCGGTCAAGAGTCGCTCTGAATAAAAAGGGGAGGAGGAGGGAGCGGAGCCTGTTAGGGTGAAAATCTGGTGGGCCTTTAGAGTCTCTAGGTATAGCTTCCTAGATAGATTACAAAATAAAGTCATTATTTTATCTGGGAGGAGATGGCATTATTTTGGACATACTATGGCGTTTAACGTGTTTGGTGGTGTAGTCAAATAAATAACTCTGCGTTGACCCGAGGTCCCATTATTCAGAAAGGAATTTAAACAGTAGACGTGAAGGTGTCTAGAGTAACACAGTAGTGGGGGGTGTACTAAAAACCAATACCAGATACATACTGGTACCCTCCTTTGGGATATAGAGGTATATATTCAAATATGCAAACATTATAGGACATAGAATCAAATTTCTTTGGGCAGCTTCATGAGATTGAAGAAATGTATAAAAAGAGGTTAGCCCATATCTGAGGGGTAGATCATAAGTGGTCTGACTTTATAGAGGGTATACAGAGCTATTAACCATTATCTCAGGCATCAACCATATATTAACGATATACAAGAAAGTAAGTCATTGCCCGCACAATGTTAATATGAGGTACAGCGTAGGAATATATGAGATGAAACCTTGGGTGTTTACTTTGATGTTAGAAGTGAAGTAGTGGATTACCTCTGGGATCACCTCAGTGACTAAATAGGCAGCTTAAGACAGAAAACCAATACATATCAGTATCCATGTTGCAGTGGGGCAATGACATAATATATTGTTAAACCCCCCCATTTTGAACCTATCAACAGGTTTGTTGGCAACTTCTTGCAATACTGTCAAATGTAATGGTAGCTATGAGAGTATGTTTGTTACGGTTACCCTTAGTCTCGCTGAGAGATGGACCGCTTAGTAGCCTGGATCCCTATTGCTAAAGAGGGGAGAAGCTGCTTTCCATAGTATTCTATATGAGTCTCGCAAATATAGAATAATCTCCCTTAGCTGCAGTACAGCTAGGATACCCTTCTGCCCACAAAAACGAGTCAACGCTGCGATTGAGGGTCAAAACAAGAACTCAGGACTGGGATGCCCAGCCTGCTTTTTATTAAGGTTACATGCACACAGGGCACTCCCAGGGGGAGAGGGGGGGAAGCACAAAATCCCCCATCACACATTTAGATAGAGAGCACTGTCCTTTGACAGGCCACAATAGGATTACAGTACTTAAGATAACAAGTTTACAAGTTCATCTTATCAATTAGCAGTCTGGCTCCAGAGGTGATTAGACAATAGTTTCTAAAAGCTGAAAAAAAAGAGTTAACTCTTTATGAAATGAAACTTGTTACGGTTTTCTTGGAGCCCTTCTTAGGCGCTGGCTTGCTGGTTCAGGCATTGCTGCTGGGAAATAAGCTCTTCACAACAAAATAACTAATGCTTCTGTAACATTGCTCCCTTTCTGTGGAACACTCTGGCAGACACGGTCTGACCCCTTTTCGGGGCAGACTAAGGCTGTCCAGACCGCTGGTTATGCGGGGCTGAGGTCGGTTTGTCTGGACAACCCGTCGGCGTTGCCATTCTGTTTCCCAGGTCTGTAAGTAATGGTGAAATTGAAGGTTTGCAACGATAAGCTCCAACGTAATAGCCTGCCGTTATCTCCAGAGACCCGGTTCAGCCACACCAACGGGTTATGGTCGGTGACCAGAGTGAACTCCTGACCATATAAATAGGGAGTCAATTTCTTTAATGCCCACACCAAAGCCAAACACTCCTTTTCGACCGCTGCATAGCTGACTTCGCGGGGCAGGAGCTTCCGGCTGATGTAGGCAACTGGATGCTCCCCTCCATCTTCGCCTACTTGGCTGAGGATGGCTCCCAGCCCGAACATGGAAGCATCGGTATGGACGATAAAACGTTTGTTAAGGGCTGGGGCCGCCAAGACAGGAGCGTTAATTAGAGCATTTTTGAGAGCCTGGAAAGCCGTTTCACAGTGGGGAGACCACAGGACCTGTCGAGGTAAGTTCTTCTTGGTCAAGTCAGTCAGGGGTTTGGCAAGTGTGCTGTAGTCTGGTACGAACCGACTATAGTACCCTGCCGTGCCCAGGAAGGCTAGGACCTGAGTCTTAGTGATGGGGGTGGGCCAATTGGCGACAGCTTCTATTTTGGCCGGCTCTGGTCGCTGTTTTCCACACCCCACCCGGTGACCCAGGTACTGTACCTCGGCCATCCCAAAGTGGCATTTTTCTGGCTTCAGAGTCAGGCCAGCAGCCCGGATCTGATCCAGAACCATTCCCACATGAGCTAAGTGGTCCTCCCAGGACTCACTGTGGATCGCTATGTCGTCCAGGTAGGCGCAAGCAAAACTCTGGAAGCCATCCAGGAGCCTATCCACCAAGCGCTGGAATGTAGCTGGGGCATTCTTCATCCCAAACGGCATTACCCTAAACTGATATAAGCCGAATGGGGTGACGAATGCCGACTTGGGGATAGCCTCCGGGGCCAGGGGAATCTGCCAGTAACCTTTGCAGAGGTCAATAGTGGTCAGGTAATTTCCCCTGGCTATACGATCGAGTAGCTCGTCTACCCTGGGCATAGGGTAAGCGTCCGTCACGGTATTTTCATTGAGCCTCCGATAGTCTACGCAGAACCGGGTGGTCCCATCTTTCTTGGGCACCAAGACAACTGGGGAGGCCCAGGGACTATCGGAGGGCTCAATTACCCTGAGCTGGAGCATCTCATCGATCTCCTTCTTCATTCCTGTCCTAACTGCTTCGGGGATTCGGTACGGAGCCTGGCGCAAGGGAGCTTGTCCCGGAGTATCTACCTGGTGGGTGGTTAAAGTAGTGTACCCTGGCTTCGGGGAGAAGGTGAGGTGTTTGGACTGGAGGAGTTGGTTGAGCTGCTCCCTTTCAGTGGGGCTAAGTCGGTCCCCTATCTGAACCTGCGCCACTATACCTGTGGGGAGGCTCTTTTCTAATAGGTCTGGAATGGGTAAACTGTCGGGGTCTTCCTGAGGGGAACAACATACGGCCGTCACGTTCTCTGGTCGCTCAAAATATTCCTTGAGCATGTTTACATGGAATGTCTTTCTAAGATTGTTGTCGTGGCAGCTAGCTATCACATAAGTGGTGTCTCCCCTTTTCTCTACGATCTGGTAGGGACCCTGCCAGGACGCCTGCAATTTGTCTGTCTTCACCGGCTTAAGTACTAACACCTTTTGTCCTATGGTGAAGATTCTCTTTCGGGCCCCCCGATCGTACCATACTTTCTGTCTTCTCTGGGCCAACTGGAGATTAGCCCGCACGGATTTGGCTAATTGCTCCATTCGGTCCCTGAGTTCCAGCACGTATGGCACAATTGGGACACCGTCAGCCTCCATCTCTCCCTCCCAGTGCTCCCGGATCAGGTTTAGGGGTCCCCGTACCTTTCTTCCGTAGAGCAACTCGAAGGGAGAGAACCCTGTCGTTTCCTGGGGCACCTCCCGATAAGCAAATAGGAGGTGCGGCAGGAAGCGTTCCCAGTCTCGGTATTCCTGAGTGAACGTCTTGAGCATTTGCTTGAGGGTCCCATTGAACCTCTCACACAGCCCGTTCGTCTGTGGGTGGTATGGGGAGCTTAGGAGGGACTTAATTTTGCAAACCTGCCAGAGTTGTTGGGTCAATTCAGCCGTAAATTGGGTGCCTCGGTCGGATAGGATTTCTTTTGGAAATCCTACCCGGGAGAACACCTGTACTAGTGCATTCGCTACCGTATCCGCTTGTATGTTGGATAGGGCGACAGCCTCTGGGTACCTGGTAGCGTAGTCCACTACGGTAAGAATGTATCGCTTACCGGAGGGACTAGGGGTAGCCAGTGGTCCCACTAGGTCAATAGCAACCCGGCTGAAGGGTTCCTCTACAATGGGCATATTTACTAGCTGGGCTTTAGGGTGATCGCCTCGCCTTCCTACTCGTTGACACACATCGCAGGTGTTACAGTAAGTTCTAACGTCAGCGTGCACCCCTGGCCAAAAGAACGTGTGAGTAATGCGGTGTAGGGTACGGGTAACGGCTAGGTGGCCTGCTAAGGGGATGTCGTGGCCTATTTTGAGGATTTCTTGATGGTATTTGTGGGGCACTACCAGCTGTCGCCTATGCTGTCCCCTTTTCTCTGTCCAGCGGTATAGTTTCCCTTTTTCCCATAAGAATGTTTCGTTATCTGCCCCGCCCCCTCCGGTCTCTGCTCGTTCCCGGTACTTTTGTAAGGTCGGGTCAGTCTTAGACTCTGCCTCGAAAGCATCTGGGGTGTCCCAGGGTATGGGGCCTAACCTGTCAGGCAAGGTCGGGGTAGGTCTTACCTGTGTCTCCCGCACTGGTGAAAGCTCTCGCTCCGTCCGGGCTTGGGCCCGTGTAGTCACTGGGTCCGCCTCGTTGTTGCATACTGGAGCATAGGCAGAAGTCATGGGGCCCAAATCGTTGCCCAGTAGTACTTCGGCAGGTAAATTATCCATTAGGCCCACGTTCACAGCCCCCTTTCCCGCTCCCCAATCAAGATGCACTTTAGCTGTTGGAATTTTGTACACATCCCCCCCCGCCACTCTAACGGCCACAGTCTGTCCGGATCGCTTGTGCTCTGGCACCAAATGACTCTGTACCAGCGTGATAGTAGCCCCTGTGTCTCGCAATCCCTCGGTAGATCGCCCCTCGAGCCATACCCTCTGCCGATGGTGCTGGCGGTTATCTGAGGCAGCATATACAGGGTCTGCCTCGTGAAGCGGCCCCACATATCCCTCCATAGGGGCCTCTTGGTTAACACAGAGGGCCCGGGCCGGACGATAGGACCCAGAGGGGTCATTGTAATTCCTGGGTGTCTGGTGCGTATTAAGGGGGCAGCTAGCCATGAAATGCCCTGGTTGCTTGCATCGGTGGCAAGTCGGTCTGGGACGCTCAGAGCTGTTATTGGGTGGTCCTGAGTGTCGGACGGGCCCTGTGGGCACCGGGGCTCGGAATTCAGCACGAGGGGGTGCACGGTAAACCTCTCTGGGTTCGACCCGTGCTGGAGCTCGGTAGTTCATGGGTTCGTGAAGACGGGAGTCATAATGTTCATCGGCCAATTTGGCTGCTTCTTCTAAGGTAGAAGGCCGCCTGTCTCGCAGCCATTCCTTCCCTTGCTGTTCCATGCCATTATAAAAATGTTCTAAGAGAAACAATTGTAAAATTTCCTCCCCAGTCACCGCTTTACTTCCGCTCAGCCAGTGATTTGCCGCTCTCCGCATTCGGTGCGCCCATTCCATATGGGTATCGTTAGGCTTCTTTTCCGTGCCCCGAAACTGTCGGCGATACGTGTCCGGAGTTACAGCGTACCGTCGCAACAGTGTCTCCTTAACTAGCTCATACTGTGTCACTTCCTCAGCACCCAGAGTACGAAAGGCTTCCAGGGCTCGCCCGGATAGTTTCCCAGACAATATCGTGGGCCACTCTCTGTTGGGAATCTGGTGCAGGGCACATTGCCTTTCGAAGTCCGCCAAATATTCATCAATCCCTGTCTCGCTCTCTAGGAAGGGTCGAAATGCCGCATAGGGTATCTTGGGCCTCCCAGCATTTTCGACAGGGATGATTACCTGCGGGGCTTCAGCATTGCGGTGTGCGTTCGCTAGGTTGAGTTCGTGGGCTCGAGTCTCTCGTATATCCTCGTCCGCCTCCGCCATCAACTGCTGTACCAATTCCATGGAGGGGTTCGGCCCGTATAATGAGAGCCTTTCCCGAACAATCCTGGTTTTTTCGTCACTAATTGTGGTCGGTGTTTCCGCCATTGTGAAGCTCTGATCCAGTTCGGTCAATTCTGCGATCAGCTCTCTCCTCGGCCGGTTGCTGGCGTACCCCCCTCTGCTTTCAAGTAAATCCTTTAGGGTTGTACGCTTCAATTTTTCGTAAGCGCTCTCCATCCGTTCTGTACCTCTCCTAGGAAATCCAGGAAAATCCCGCCGCTGCCGCCAAATGTTACGGTTACCCTTAGTCTCGCTGAGAGATGGACCGCTTAGTAGCCTGGATCCCTATTGCTAAAGAGGGGAGAAGCTGCTTTCCATAGTATTCTATATGAGTCTCGCAAATATAGAATAATCTCCCTTAGCTGCAGTACAGCTAGGATACCCTTCTGCCCACAAAAACGAGTCAACGCTGCGATTGAGGGTCAAAACAAGAACTCAGGACTGGGATGCCCAGCCTGCTTTTTATTAAGGTTACATGCACACAGGGCACTCCCAGGGGGAGAGGGGGGGAAGCACAAAATCCCCCATCACACATTTAGATAGAGAGCACTGTCCTTTGACAGGCCACAATAGGATTACAGTACTTAAGATAACAAGTTTACAAGTTCATCTTATCAATTAGCAGTCTGGCTCCAGAGGTGATTAGACAATAGTTTCTAAAAGCTGAAAAAAAAGAGTTAACTCTTTATGAAATGAAACTTGTTACGGTTTTCTTGGAGCCCTTCTTAGGCGCTGGCTTGCTGGTTCAGGCATTGCTGCTGGGAAATAAGCTCTTCACAACAAAATAACTAATGCTTCTGTAACATTGTTCTTATCTAGAATGTAAAATCAGTGGATATAGGAGGCGCTATAGAGCCGTAGGGTATATAGATATACATAAATGTAAAATTCACTGTATTGTGACCAGTTAAAACATTCAAAAAATTAAAATCCCAATGACCCTTAAGGGATACGTTAAAATACTATTTATGTGCAAAATCTGTGATAAAAAATCGGTGATAATAAAAAATAAAGGAAAATATCTACGTACATATATATATAAAAACAATTTATCCAAGTGAAAAATCAAAGTGAAATAAATGCAGTATATCATAGTGCAATCAATGATCAAGTGACAATAATTAGTAAAACACAGATGTGATATTTAATAAGTCAATGCATAAAAGGTTGACACAAACAATCCATATAACAATCAATCATACATAAAATAAAGTAAAACCGGTTTAAACATACACACTATACAAACTATACATAACCCCTCAGATTCCCCAAATCAAATGGGGCTGGCGGAGAACACCTACAATTACTGTGTTCTAATCTTGGTGTTAGTAGTTCAAGGGGATCCCCCAAAAAAGATGGTCCGGAATGACAATGTGGGTTTAATTATTGTAAATCCAAAGATATAAATGTTAATGTTTCTGAATGGTGCCGTTATATCCCCAGTCTTATTTGATCACAAATAAAAGCCCACGATGGTATAGAGCTCCTTCCTTAATGTTCTCTTAGTTAAAGGCAATCAAGTATTTATAACTTAGCCGGGAGGCTCTCCTACCTTCTTACAAGTGTCTGCCAGCGATCTCCTTACCTGGCCCGACACTCCGGCTGCTCCTTTAGATGTCTGCTCAGCGAAAATCCCGTGAGTGACGTCACCCGGTTCCGGATCCTAGGTGACCACTTGCGCAAGTGTTTGTTTCCACAGGATGTCCTCTGTACGCCAGGGTACAGAGAGTTCACTACAGCTTCGGTCCTCCAAATAATCGCAAACAGTAGCAGGTAAGTCCTCTACGCGTTTCAACCCCTTCTGGGTCTTTTTCAAGATGCTACTTCCTGCAACCTTTGCCCTTAAATCCACTCTCTGCACAGGTGATTCGCTATTGCTACAACACCTTTCCGCAGGTAACTATTTCCTTAAAGAACATACAGTATCTCTTTGCACCAAAATGCATTTTGGTGCAAAGAGATACTGTATGTGCCTATTTCCTTAAAGCACATACAGTATCTCTTTGCACCAAAATGCATTTTGGTGCAAAGAGATACTGTATGTGCTTTAAGGAAATAGTTACCTGCGGAAAGGTGTTGTAGCAATAGCGAATCACCTGTGCAGAGAGTGGATTTAAGGGCAAAGGTTGCAGGAAGTAGCATCTTGAAAAAGACCCAGAAGGGGTTGAAACGCGTAGAGGACTTACCTGCTACTGTTTGCGATTATTTGGAGGACCGAAGCTGTAGTGAACTCTCTGTACCCTGGCGTACAGAGGACATCCTGTGGAAACAAACACTTGCGCAAGTGGTCACCTAGGATCCGGAACCGGGTGACGTCACTCACGGGATTTTCGCTGAGCAGACATCTAAAGGAGCAGCCGGAGTGTCGGGCCAGGTAAGGAGATCGCTGGCAGACACTTGTAAGAAGGTAGGAGAGCCTCCCGGCTAAGTTATAAATACTTGATTGCCTTTAACTAAGAGAACATTAAGGAAGGAGCTCTATACCATCGTGGGCTTTTATTTGTGATCAAATAAGACTGGGGATATAACGGCACCATTCAGAAACATTAACATTTATATCTTTGGATTTACAATAATTAAACCCACATTGTCATTCCGGACCATCTTTTTTGGGGGATCCCCTTGAACTACTAACACCAAGATTAGAACACAGTCATTGTAAGTGTTCTCCGCCAGCCCCATTTGATTTGGGGAATCTGAGGAGTTATGTATAGTTTGTATAGTGTGTATGTTTAAACCGGTTTTACTTTATTTTATGTATGATTGATTGTTATATGGATTGTTTGTGTCAACCTTTTATGCATTGACTTATTAAATATCACATCTGTGTTTTACTAATTATTGTCACTTGATCATTGATTGCACTTTGATATACTGCATTTATTTCACTTTGATTTTTCACTTGGATAAATTGTTTTTATATATATATGTACGTAGATATTTTCCTTTATTTTTTATTATCACCAATTTTTTTATCACAGATTTTGCACATAAATAGTATTTTAACGTATCCCTTAAGGGTCATTGGGATTTTAATTTTTTGAATGTTTTAACTGGTCACGATACAGTGAATTTTACATTTATTTATATCTATATACCCTACGGCTCTATAGCGCCTCCTATATCCACTGATTTTACATTCTTGATTCTCTATTGTCTAGGGAGGAGACAATAACCTTTAGTGAGGCTAAGTAGGTTTTTGGTCTAGCGCTATACCCTATCCGTATCTGTCTATGTTCTTATCTACCAGCAATAAAAAATAAACTATGTGTAATAGCAGATTAGTGGGCGATTTAGATGGCAAGCATATGATCTTTGGTAAAGCCTAATTTCCATCTAATCAGGGGATGAGATATGACCATATATAATGGCATCCCTGGTATTGCTATGGTTGTTATGGCGACTAATTAAAGTAAAAGAAATGGTTCTCAGAAAAGGCTCTGAATAAACATCTCGAATGAATACCTTACTGTTAGCCTTCTAAATAAGTAGTTAGCGAGATGAGGAAAGTATGGATCCTGAGGATCAATAAAAGGGAATCTCTTACGCTATGAAGGGGATAAACTTTAACTTGCTGCTAGTGGGATTGCGACTGTGTTGAAGTTAATATATGGTTAAACTACTACCCCGTCCCAACTATGCATATAAGTCATGTGAATCTGCACCCTCCAGAAATGAAATTATGGTGTGTCTGAATAATAGGAACATAAGGCAAATTAAGAGTGACTTGTGATCTATTTGTAGGTAACCCTGAGGATGGATGGGTAAACACTCAACCAAGTGTGGACTTCTCTATAGTTGCAGGCTCTATCAGTGAGACTAATGCGAAAATAGATATTGTAATATGTGAGCGGGTTCCCACTGTGAAAGCTGTAATATTTGAAGCTGAAAATGAAAAGTACCCTACTTTAAGTATATCAAAGTGAGTTAGTAATAAGTCTCAAACCACCCTCCTGATATAAACATGGAGAAAGAGTAATTTTTAGCATATAGCTGACAATATATAAGGTCACATTGTGTATCTGTTCAGCTATCTCATTCTATAGTGTGGTTTAAGATGCATAGAATGTTATGTCAGTATGAAATAAACTCTAGAACTCCAAAACATAACTTCTAAAACGTCATAGGCATAAATATTCTACTAAGGGTAAATACATGGCGGAGAGAAGATATAGAGGCTCTATCTATGACATGTCTATTGCTTGATCTCAACTTAGTAAATATATAGGGACCCAGGAACATTTAACTTACGCACAAACAGGAATAGAGATGAATAGGCAGCAAATAAAACCAAAGAGAAAAAAAACAAAAAAACATACAACAACTTATAACTGCACACATCTCGGAATAAAAGTACATAGTGAGCTAGGCAGTATGGAATCCCTCAGTCAGTCAACCATGCGGGCTAGCCGATATAGGGAGATGTCATAGTTTATTATCTAACTCCAATTTTTATAGTGATCACAGGTATGTCTCTTAAGACTGGAGCTCGTGGAGGGATGTTACATTGCTGCCTGGCAGATCCCGTTGTCAAGATTTGGAGTTTTTGTGGATGCCATCTAATTGGTGGATTACATGGTGCTTCCTTCTGCATGCTATGTGCAGATGAGGTTTTCTTGCGGACCTCGTAATAGCCAGCCGTTCCGGTCATCGCTAAAAAGTAGTAAATACTCTGCTCAAGCCACATCTCCTCTGTATCATGGCATGATGCGGTTAAGACCTCGATGTGACTGTCACACTTGTGTCCCTGCCAGTAAGTGTCAGATCTAGCGCACACAAGATTGCAGCTCCCGGCTCCACCAGATGGGCTGGCAACACTCCGCTCTACGGTAGTTAGGGGCAAAATTTCCCCAGCTGTATCCGGTGGGTCTACTGTGTTAGGTGGGTCATCTTGGTCATAGCAGGTCTCTGTGCTCTCTGGTTCCAAGCGCTGTGGCGTTAAAGGCTGGATTATTGGAGGTGTTAGGTCTGCCTTTGGTTCCAACGACAATGCTGGGGGTGCAGTACAGTCTCTAAGCACATCTGTTAGCTTAGCGAATCTGCGACTCATCAGGTCTCCAAAAGCCTCCAGGTGGGCTAGTAAAGTTAAATTGATTTCCTCCATGTTTCACTATAAAGTGTAGCTAAGGGGCCACGTGGATCACAAGATGGCCGATGTCTGCTAGTTACTGTGACTGCCGTTGTGGCTAAAACTTAGGACAGTGTTCTATAATCAGGATGCAGGGTACTTAAGATGTCTCCCTGAAGTCTACTGCCCACCATAGAAAAGAATTGGGCTGCACTGAGCGGTCAAAAAAGAGTAAATTATCCGGTCGGGTCCAGAGCTATGTTGAAAGACGACCGCTCAGATGCAGAGCTTGCTCCGCCCCCCCCTACCCAGTTATTTTTAATGGCCTTGAAACATGGCTAAATAACAGCTTTTATTAATACTGTATAAGAAAAGGCAATTGTATTTTTAGAATAAAAGCTTGTTCTACAAATTAGTAAGTTCAGAGTTTAAAAATGGCTTAACGAATGGCAAATGAGGTTTACCATAAGTATCAAATTACACATTTGGGAATTATTAAAAATGAGTATGAAAGCTATGAATTAGATTAGACAAATTGTAGGTAACAATGTATGAAAAAATTATTCAGGGATTTGTGTAGGACGCATCTACGTGCAAGAGCAATTTTTATAATAGGAAAATCCCACATGACAAGAAGTCTGCCTGCTATTTTAACAGTAAGAGTAATGTGGTTGTGGGACTTGCTGTTCATGCAGGTATTGAATGCATATACTGTAGATAACATTTTAAGATAGCTAAGACACATTTTATTATCTAAAAATAATATTCCTGGTTATGACAATGCAAGAAGGGTAGCCATTGTATTTGAAAAATGTAAATTCAATTTGAAGGGGTTTTAATATAATGACATGGAAAGTCTGAAACTGTGTCTGCTTTCAGCATCGTGTATATTATTACTATGCTGCTAATTCCTGTAGCAATTGTAATCTAAAACCAAAATTATACCACCTTTGTCAGCAAGTCTGATGATAACCAAATAATCCATTTGATATCTGTTTTACTGTCATTTTAATGTAATTTATACCCCATAAAAGCTCCATAAAACACATCAAAAATACATTACAAACTACAGTTACAATCATAATAACACTGTCTAATAAAAATTATTCTTAAAAAATATTGCACAAAAAAAGTTATAAGGGCTCAAAGATATGAGATGTGTTAGAAAAAAAAGCTGCAAAAGAACTTTAACATAGAGATACCTACAGATACATTGCTAAAGATGCATTTTTATGTGTGTGTGTATATACATATATATATACTGTATATATATATATATATATATATATATATGTTTAACTGTGTATTATCTGTAAATATTTCACATTCCAATGCTCTGTACATAGCAGAATATGTTCTATGTATTTATAAATAGATATTCCTATATATATATATATCTGTATATATCTATACATATATATATATATATATATATATATATATATTTATATATATATATATATATATATATATATATATATATATATATATATATATATATATATATATATATATACAGTATCTCACAAAATTGAGTACACCACTCAAATTTTTGTAAATATTTTATTATATCTTTTCATGTGACAACACTGAAGAAATGACACTTGGCTAAAATTTAAAGCAGTGAGTGTACAGCCTGAATAACAGTGTAAATTTGCTGTCCCCTGAAAATTACTCAACACACAGCCATTAATGTCTAAACCATTGGCAACAAAAGTGAGTACACCTCTAAGTGGAAATATCCAATTTGGGCCCAATTAGCCATTTTCCCTCCCCGGTGTCATGTGACTCGTTAGTGTTACAAGGTTTCAGGTGTGAATGGGGAGCAGGTGTTATTGCTCTCACACTCTCTCATACTGGTCCCTGGAAGTTCAACATGGCACCTCATGGCAAAGAACTCTCTGAGGATCTGAAAAAAACAATCGTTACTCTACATAAAGATGACCTAGGCTATAAGAAGATTGCCAAGACCCTGAAACTGAGCTGCAGCACAGTGGGCAAGACCATACAGTGGTTTCACAGGACAGGTACCACTCAGAACAGGCCTTGCAATAGTCGACCAAAGAAGTTGGGTGCATGTGCTCAGTGTCATATCCAGAGGTTGTTTTTCGGAAATAGACATATGAGTGCTGCCAGCATTGCTGCAGAGGTTGAAGGGGTGGGGGGTCAGCCTGTCAGTGCTCAGACCATATGCCACACACTGCATCAAATTGGTCTGAATGGCTGTTGTCCCAGAAGGAAGCCTCTTCTAAAGATGGTGCACAAAAAAGCCTGCAAACAGTTTGCTGAAGAAAAGCAGACTAAGGACATGGATTACTGGAACCGTGTCCTGTGGTCTGATGAGACCAAGAAAAACTTATTTGGTTCAGATGGAGTCAAGTGTGTGTTGTGGGAACCAGGTGAGGAGTACAAAGACAAGTGTGTCTTGCCTACAGTCAAGCATGGTGGTGGGAGTGTCATGGTCTGGCCTGCATGAGTGCTACCGGCACTGGGGATCTACAGTTCATTGAGGAAACCATAAATGTCAACATGTACTGTGACATACTGAAGCAAAGCATGATCCCCTCCCTTCGGAGACTGAGCCGCAGGGCAGTATTCCAACATGATAACGACCACAAACACACCTCCAAGACGATCACTGCCTTGTTAAAGAATCTGAGGGTAAAGGTGATGGACTGGCAAAGCATGTCTCCAGACCTAAACTCTATTGAGCATCTGTGGGGCATCCTCAAATGGAAGGTGGGGGAGTGCAAGGTCTCTAACATCCACCAGCTCAGTGATGTTGTCATGGAGGAGTGGAAGAGAACTCCAGTGGCAACCTGTGAAGCTCTGGTGAACTCCATGCCCAAGAGAGTTAAGGCAGTGCTGGAAAATAATGGTGGCCACACAAAATATTGACACTTTTGGCCCAATTTGGACATTTCCACTTAGGGGTGTACTCACTTTTTAGACATTAATGGCTGTGTGTTGAGTTTTTTTGAGAGGACATCAAATTTACACTGTTATACAGGCTGTACACTTACTAATTTACATTGTAGCAAAGTGTCATTTCTTCAGTGTTGTACTCAACACTGAAGAGGGGTGTACTCACTTTTGTGAAATACTTTGTATATATATATATATATATATATATATATATATATATATATAAATGTATAAATATATATAGTCCTAAAGCCTGTGTACACGGGCCATTTTTTGCAGTACAGCGGTCCCACCCCTTGCTCTCTCTCTATCCCCCCTCTCTTTCTCCCCTCTCTTTTGCTCTCTCTTTCTCCCCTCTCTTTTGCTCTCTCTCCCCTCTCTTTTACTCTCTCTCCCCTCTCTTTTGCTCTCTCTCCCCCCTCTCTTTTGCTCTCTCTCTCCCCCTCTCTTTTGCTCTCTCTCTCCCCCCTCTCTTTTGCTATCTCTCTCCCTCTTTTGCTCTCTCTCTTCCCCCCTATCATTTGCTCTCTCTCCTCTCGTTTGCTCTCTCTCTCCTCTCGTTTGCTCTCTCTTCTCGTTTGCTCTCTCTCTCCTCTCATTTGCTCTCTCTCTCCTCTCGTTTGCTGTCTCTCTCCCTCTCTTTTGTGCTCTCCCCCCCCTCTTTTGTGCTCTCTCCCCCCTCTCTTTTGTGCTCTCTCCCCCTCTCTTTTGTGCTCTCTCCCCCTCTTTTGTGCTCTCTCCCCCCATCTTTTGTGCTCTCCCACTCTCTTTTGTGCTCTCTCCCCCCTCTCTTTTGTGCTCTCTCCCCCCTCCCTTTTGTGCTCTCTCCCCCTCTCTTTTGTGCTCTCTCCCTCCTCTCTTTTGTGCTCTCTCCCCCTCTTTTGTGCTCTCTCCCCCTCTCTTTTGTGCTCTCTCCCCCTCTCTTTTGTGCTCTCTCCCCCCTCTCTTTTGTGCTCTCTCCCCCTCTCTTTTGTGCTCTCTCCCCCTCTCTTTTGTGCTCTCTCCCCCCTCTCTTTTGTGCTCTCTCCCCCTCTCTTTTGTGCTATCTCCCCCTCTTTTGTGCTCTCTCACCCTCTCTTTTGTGCTCTCTCCCCCCCTCTCTTTTGTGCTCTCTCCCCCTCTCTTTTGTGCTCTCTCCGTCCTCTCTTTTGTGCTCTCTCCCGCTCTATTTTGTGCTCTCTCCCCTCTCTTTTGTGCTCTCTCCCCCCTCTCTCTTGTGCTCTCTCCCCCTCTCTCTTGTGCTCTCTCCCCCCTCTCTCTTGTGCTCTATCCCCCTCTCTTTTGTGCTCTCTCCCCCTATCTTTTGTGCTCTCCCCGCCACTCTTTTGTGTTCTCTCCCCCTTTCTTTTGTGCTCGCTCTCCCCCTCTCTTTTTTGCTCTTTCCCCCTCTCTTTTGTGCTCTCTCCCTCCTCTCTTTTGTGCTCTCTCCCCCCTCTCTTTTGTGCTCTCTCCCCTCTCTTTTGTGCTCTCTCCCCCTTTCTCTTGTGCTCTCTCCCCCTCTCTTTTGTGCTCTCTCCCCCTCTCTTTTGTGCTCTCTCCCCTCTCTTTTGTACTCTCTCCCTCTCTTTTTTGTGCTCTCTCTCCCCCTCTCTTTTGTACTCTCCCCCTCTCTTTTGTGCTCTCTTCCCCCTCTCTTTTGTGCTATCTCCCCTCTCTTTTGTGCTCTCTCCCCCCTCTCTCTTGTGCTCTCTCCCCCCTCTCTATTGTGCTCTCTCCCCCTCTTTTTTGTGCTCTCTCCCCCCTCTCTTTTGTGCTCTTTCCCCCTCTCTTTTGTGCTCTCTCCCCCATCTCTTTTGTGCTCTCTCCCCTCTCTTTTGTGCTCTCTCCCCCTCTCTTTTGTGCTCTCTCTCCCCCTCTCTTTTGTGCTCTCTCCCCCTCCTCTTTTGTGCTCTCTCCCCCTCCTCTTTTGTGCTCTCTCCCCCTCTCTTTTGTGCTCTCTCCCCCATCTCTGTTGTGCTCTCTTCCCCCTCTCTGTGCTCTCCCCCCTCTCTTTTGTGCTCTCTCCCCCCTTCTTTTGTGCTCTCTCCCCCTCTCTTTTGTGCTCTCTCCCCCCTCTATTTTTTGCTCTCTCCCTCTCTTTTGTGCTCTCTCCCCCTCTCTTTTGTGCTCTCTCCCCCTCTCTTTTGTGCTCTCTCCCCCTCTCTTTTGTGCTCTCTCCTCCCTCTCTTTTGTGCTCTCTCCCCCCTCTCTTTTGTGCTCTCTCCCCCTCTCTTTTGTGCTCTCTCCCCCCTCTCTTTTGTGCTCTCTCTCCCCTCTCTTTTGTGCTCTCTCCCCCTCTCTTTTGCTGTCTCTCTCTCCCTCTCTTTATCCCCCCTCTTCTGCTGCTCTCTCTATCCCTCCTTTAGAGCTCCCAGTCTCACTCACTGACTCCAGTCGCATCGGCATCTGGCCCCGCCCAGCCCCGCCTGCGTTGCCCACGGCCCTGCCCACACCCACCCCACACCCGGTCACGCCAACTCCACCACACACGGCGCCAGAATCAGATGCAAGGAGGTCAGTTGGAAGGCCAGGTGTGTTTGTCCTCGTGCACAGTCTCTACTGCACATGACAGTTTCGGACAAACACACTTGGCCTTTTATTATATAGGATTAGAAAATTTTACGTTAAGTAAAGAACATTGGAAAATGAAATATTAATATTAAGATTTTCATGTCGGGTTTGCGCTAATGAGAATTGTTTGCGCGAGAGAGCCAATCGGAATTCGAGGGACGCTATCTTGGATGACGTCATTTAAAGGAACCTTCATTCGGACTTAGGACGTCGTTAGAAGAGGATGGATCCACGTCGGCTGCTTCAAGATGGTCCCGCTCCGCGCCGGATGGAAGAAGATAGAAGATGCCGCTTGGATGAAGATGTTTGCTGATCCGGATCTCCTCTTCTTGCCGGATAGGATGAAGACTTCGGAGCCTCTTCTGGACCTCTTCTTGCCAGATAGGAGGAAGACTTCTGACCCTCTTCTGGACGGATCGGTGATACTCGGCGTGGTGAAGACAAGGTAGGAAGATCTTCAGGGGCTTAGTGTTAGGTTTTTTTAAGGGGGGTTTGGGTTAGATTAGGGGTATGTGGGTGGTGGGTTGTAATGTTGGGGGAGGTATTGTATGTTTATTTAAATGCAAAAGAGCTGAATTCTTTGGGGCATGCCCCGCAAAAGGCCCTTTTAAGGGCTGGTAAGGTAAAAGAGCTGTTAAATTTTTATTTTAGAATAGGGTAGGGCATTTTTTTTATTTTGGGGGGCTTTGTTATTTTTTTAGGGGGCTTAGAGTAGGTGTAATTAGTTTAAAATTCTTGTAATCTTTTTTTATTTTTTGTAATTTAGTGTTTGATTTTTTGTAATTTAGTGTTTTTTTTGTAATTTAGTTAGTTGATTTAATTGTAGATAATTGTAGATAGTTTATTTAATTAATTTATTGATAATGTAGTGTTAGGTTTAATTGTAACTTAGGTTAGGATTTATTTTACAGGTAATTTTGTAATTATTTTAACTAGGTAACTATTAAATAGTTATTAACTATTTAATAGCTATTGTACCTAGTTAAAATAAATACTAAGTTGCCTGTAAAATAAATATTAATCCTAAAATAGCTACAATATAATTATTATTTATATTGTAGCTATATTAAGGTTTATTTTACAGGTAAGTATTTAGCTTTAAATAAGATTAATTTATTTAATAAGAATTATTTTATTTCGTTAGAATAAAATTATATTTAACTTAGGGGGGTGTTAAGGTTAGAGTTAGACTTAGCTTTAGGGATTAATACATTTATCGGCAGATTAGGGGTTAATAATTGTAGGTAGGTGGCGGCGACGTTGGGGGCGGCAGATTAGGGGTTAATAAATATAATATAGGGGTCGGCGGTGTTAGGGGCAGCAGATTAGGGGTACATAGGGATAACGTAGGTTGCGGCGGTGTACGGAGCGGCAGATTAGGGGTTAAAAATAATATGCAGGGGTCAGCGATAGCGGGGGCGGCAGATTGGGGTTTTTTTTCAGCTCAATCTGCCCCATTGTTTCCTAAGGGGGAATCATGCACAAGCACGTTTTGAAGCTGGCCGCGTCCGTAAGCACCGCTGGTATTGAGAGTTGCAGTGGCGGTAAATATGCCTGTACGCTCTAGGTGATAGCATGCTCTATCTGAATCACAAAAGAAAAAAATTGGGTTCAGTGTCCCTTTAAGCATCTACTGAAAGTCCACCGATCACATGACATTTTATTTATTATCTATTGACTTTCATTTTAGCCAATTAGTGCAGTGTCTGCCACAAGCCACGGCATGATCACAATGTTATCTATATGACTCACATGAACTAGTTCTTTTGTGAAAAGCAAATAAAAAAGCATGTGATAAGAGGCGACCTTCAAGGGCTTATAAATTATCATTTGAGCCGTCCTAGGTTTAGCTTTCAACTGAGAATACCAAAAGAGCAAAGAAAAATGGTGATAAATGTAAATTGGAAAGTTGTTTAAAATTACATGCCCTATTTAAAACATGAAAGTTTTTTTTTGGACTTGACTGTCCCTTTAAGTTAATATTAAGATCTTTTGTATCTGATAGAGAACCTTATATTCCCAGAAAAGTCCAAAATAATGTGTGCCCAAACATGAGAGGCATGTTGGTGGATAGATTAATCCATTTACCAATAGAAATGGACTGAAAGCTCAATTACCAGGTACGGTTTCCACTGGTAAAATCCAGGTTAAAAATGTATTAGTAATTTATTATACTATTCTACAACTGTCTGGTTGAATAATTTCTCAAGTAATCCCTTTCTTATTGTAATATTCCTACTCTCTCTAACAAAACATTTTTATAATAAGTCACATTATAATGGAAATGTAATGTTTGTCTCCACTAATTACACGTATACTTAGTTCTAACAGCATATAAACTACAATTTGCAATATAAAAATGTAGGTGATATTCAAATTCTTAAAGGGACAGGAAACCCCAAAATTTTCTTTTTTGATTTGGATAGAACATACAATTTTAAACAACGTTCCAATATACTTCTATTACCAAATTTACTTCATTATCTTGTTATCATTTGCTAAAGGAACAGCATTGCACTACTGGCAACTAGCTGAACACATCTTGTTAGCCAATCACAAGAGACAAATATGTGCAGGCACCAATCAGCAGCTATCTCCCACTTGTGTAGGATATGTGCATATTCTATTTCAACAAGGGATACCAAGAGAACGAAGCACATTTAAAAATAGAAGTGTCTTAATATTACATGCTCTATCTGAATCATGCAAGTTTTATTTTGACTTTCCTATACCTTTAAGCTTGGTAAGACTGATGTATATACTTAATAAATGCATACCAATAACACAGTGCAGAATTAATGACCAAGGCTAATCCAATTAGTTTTAAAGTATGAACCAGTTGTCTTTAAGTGAATAAAAGGATTTGTCTTTGTCTGTGTTCTGGGTTTTTCTTGGTAATATGTAACTGTAGGTGTAATTACGTGAAGGGCTAATGTAACTATTCTGGTAGCAGCTATAAATAACTGGAAATACATTTAACAATTAAAGAATAAAAAGGAGAGTAACTTTGCTTTCTTTTAGTGTCAAGCTTCAAGAACATGTGAATTAAAAAAAGAGAAATAATAATAACAACAATTTTAATAATAATAATAATAATAATAATAAAAAAAATATATATATATATATGTTTAATGTACATTGCATATTGAACAAACCTCTCGTACCAACTGTAAATGCCAACCCTAAGATTCATTGGTGCTTTAATTCTTTTTTATTTAAATCGAATTTTGTTGTGATTTACTTATAATAAACAAAATGGTTCAGCAAATAATTACTATGTCAATATTATTATTTTATTATTATTATTATATTTATTTGTAATGTGCCAACAGATATAGCGGACAAGACAGGGAAGGCAGACTGGGTCCAATGTATTACTCTTCCCCTAGAGAGCTTACAGTGAGCACTGATTTTACACCATTGTCATTTGGGGATTGAAGAGTTGGGGGCCGATTTATGAAGTGCGAGCGGACATGATACGATGTAGCGTATCATGTCCGCCGCACATTGATACATTTATGATTGCACAAGCAGTTCTTGTGAACTGCTTGTGCAATGCCACCCCTGCAGATTCGCGGACAATCGGCCGCTAGCAGGGGTGTCAATCATCCTGATCATATAGGATCGGGTGGATTGATGTCCGCAGCTCAGAGCAGGCGGATAAGTTATGGAGCAGCGGTCTTTAGACTGCTGTTTCAGTCAAGCCGGAAGGCTCGCGTGGAAACAGGGGCATCAAGCTCCATTCGGAGCTTGATAATTCGGCCCCTTGGTCTTAGATCAAATGGACTTGAAACACAATTATTTTGTTCTTTCATGATTCAGATAGAGCATACATTTTTAAACAACTTTCCAATTTACGTCTATTATCAATTTTGCTTCATTCTCTTGGTATCTTCTTATTGAAGAAGCAATGCACTCTGGGAGCTAACTGAACACATTTTTAACCAATAAAATGTGCTGACAAGTTCAGCCACCAATCAGCAGATAGCTCCAAGCTCCTACATATGCTTTTCAACAAATTAGATAATAGAAGTAAATAGTAAAGTTGTTTAAAATTGTACGTTCTATCTAAATCATGAAAAAAAATGTGTGGATTTCATGTCTAAATGTATTAAAGGGACATTAAACAATAAATAACTGCAAGAGATAGAATGAAACATTCAAAGAAAAGATTAGTCTGAGAATAACATGTGGATGTATTTTTTAAGGTTTCTTGATGCTTAAAGGGACAGTCAACATGGTTATATTAAAATACTTTTAACCTCTGTGATTATCCTGTATCTAAGCCTCCTTTCCTCCTTTGAAAGTCCCCTGATAATATGGCTATTTACTTATTATCTATTGACTTGCATTCTAGCCAATTAGTGCAGTGTCATCCACAACCCACTGGAGTGAGCACAATGTTATCTATATGGCCCATGTGGACTAGCAGTGTCCTGTTGGGAAAAGCTAATAAAAACGCATGTTATAAGAGGCTGTAGTGGTTTAGAAACAGGCAGCAATTTAAAGTATATTAATGTAACAATGTTGGCTGTGCAAAGCTGGGTAATGGGTAGTAGTTTCTTTTTAAACAATAACAATTTTGGTGTTGCCTGTCCCTTTAAATATTGACAAAGTAAGTGTAAAATTGTAGTGTCTATAAAACAATGGGAGATGCCATGCCATGTTGTAATTTAGGTTACCTTCTCTTCTGTGGCCAATAAGGGACAGTTATAAATAGGTCACTAGAGTGTGCAGCCAATGGCTGTTTGTAATAGAACAGTGTTTTGCACTTTCATTTCTAATAGGAACTGAAAATCTCACAATTTCAGAATGGAATTACAGGAAAAGGGGACAAAATAAATAATAAAAGTATATTGCAGACATTTTTTATATGTAGAAAGCATAAAACAGAGGGGCACCTCATGTGTGTATCAGCATATTTAGATATGAGCAAATGGATAGTCAAGCCAAATTTATGCTCACATTTGGTGAAAATACACTACATGTACTCATAGGAAAAAGCTAGTAGCTTGGGGTGTACCAGCAAACCCTCTTCTGGCTCCAGCAAATTGTGCAAGTGCAGTCCAAGCCACTACAGAAGTGGGCAGCTTCAGTGGCTCAGATGATATAAAATTGTTTTAAAATAATTGTTTGTTACAAGGTGCTTTATGCCTGAGGAAACAGCCAGTTTTAAGGCTGAGAAACGTGTTGTATAGATAGGGGTACATTGCACATGCTCCCTATAGCCAATGCTTGTATGTTTTTAATTCTTGGAAGTTTTAAATAGACCTTTTTTACTACAAGCTGAGTGGAATCACCTGTTTTTGCCTGTTCTATCATTATACCATATCTGAGCCACTGAAGCTGCCCACTTCTGTAGTGGCTTGGACTGCACTTGCACACTTCGCTGGAGCCAGAAGAGGGTTTGCTGGTACACCCCAAGCTATTAGCTTGTTCCTACTAGCACATAAGTGTACTTTCACCAAATGTGAGTATAAATATGGCTTGAGTATCCATTTGCTCATATCTAAATATGCTGATACACACATGATGCTTTCTTCATAGTATCATCCGGATCCATCTGTGAGGAGGAGAGCTGCCTTTGTGATTTGATCCCTTAAAGATATGCATATTACACAGTATTGGACTTTTTGGGGCCTTGTATCCTTCAACTACTTGTGTTCTATTACTATACATATAGATACATGGATTGATCTTAACTGTTTCTGATATTTCCTGTATAGTGTGCGCCACCTCATATTCTTAGATTATTTTTTATATGTACAGTTTATCTTTTTATATTAACATCTCAAAGTGTTTAATGTCTCTTCAAGGTTAGGTGGTCGGCTTCTCTGAAGAGTTAGGATGAGAAAGGATTTTATCTTTGAAAGCTGGGGGAGAGTCTGAGAGACTGAGAGAGTTCCACAGGATAGTTGCATTCCTGAAATCTAGCAGGTTATGATGAGAAACACAGAGAGGCAATGGTCAGGAGCAGAACAGAATAAGCAGGAAGGAGAATAAGTAGAAACATGATTCAGATATAACAAGGTATATATAGAGGGCTTTGTCAGTTAGGATTCAAATTTGATCCTGAAGAATAGTGGAAGCCAGTGCAGGGACTGACATAGAGAAACAGCAACAGAGGGATAATGGGTAAGGCAAATAAGCTTTGCAGAAGCATTACAGGGACACTGAACTCACATTTTTTTCTTTAATGATTCAGATAGAGACTGCAATTTTAAGCAACTTTCTAATTTACTCCTATTATCAATATTTCTTCATTCACTTGACATCTTTATTTGAAAAAGAAGGAATCTAAGCTAAGGAGCCAGCAAATTTTTGGTTGAGCACCATGGACAGCACTTGTTTATTGGTGTTGTCCAATCAGCAAGGACAACCCAGTTTGTTCATCAAAAATGGGCCGGAATCTAAACTTACATTCTTGCTTTTCAAATAAACATACCAAGAGAATGAAGAAAATTTGATAATAGGAGTAAATTAGAAAGTTGCCTAAAATTACATGCTCTATCTGAATCACGAAAGAAAAAAAATCTGGGTTCAGTGTCCCTTTAAGGACAGACTATAGTGGAGAAAGTCTGTTGAGAGTTAAAGTAATTAGAAGGGTTTACAATTGTCAAGATGTTGTAGGATGTGTGAGTGAACCAGATGTTTTAGTGGCATGATCCACAGATAAAAGTGTCAGAATAAGGATAATATTCCAAAAAGACCTACTTAATGAAAGCAGGCAAAGATAGGGTTTGTAGCACTCATTCAAATGGTTCCACACCTCCCTGTTTCCTGGCCAGTAACTGCATACACCTGCATCAGGTGACAGAGGTGTGAGAGCCAGTAAATTACACTAACAAACGCGTTTCGGCGTGTAATACGCCTTTCTCAATGTCACAGTTATTTACAAAGTATGAGCAAATCGAGCCATTTTTGGACTGACCTTTTATACCCAATAATTGGAATAGTAGCCAATTGCATAGGGAGGCGTCATACCTCTCTATTCAGCTCCTTATTTGTCAGTAAGTAATAAAACACCCCCCCCTCTTTCCAACAGGTTATCGGATGGGAGTGTGAATGCTCCTGTAAGCTGATAGGTGCTGAACGTACTAAGTGGAGTAATATGTGTTGTTCTTAAAAATAAGTATCATGTTAATGTTATAATGTTTTGATACATATTGGTGCCATTAATGATTACATCTTATTGAAAGCATAATTGTTCCTACTTACTATACTTAAACTTAACGACTGATTCCCTCACTAGATAATCTTCCGATCTAGGTATATCGGCATAATCGTCTCGTCATGTTTACAACTATGCTATGGTCTCGGCAATCGTCAAGCCTCCTCTCTCTGTTAGGTTACCGGTTAGGTGTATGAGTGTTCCCTCTGATAGGTGCTAGATATACCGAGTGCCGCAACTGTATATACTCGTAAGAGTTCTACTTGTAATAAAATAATTATATCCATGCTGGAATATGCAATGGCAATAACTGTATCACATTATAAACATTATCACTCCTATTAATTCTGTTTTTTAGCCGTAACTTATTTGCTCCAAGAGCATTTTCCTAATCTTATGTCTCTGGATGGTAACCATGCCTTATTTACAG
Organism: Bombina bombina; assembly: GCF_027579735.1. Classification (NCBI taxonomy): domain Eukaryota; kingdom Metazoa; phylum Chordata; class Amphibia; order Anura; family Bombinatoridae; genus Bombina; species Bombina bombina. Next base: position 1,261,431,304 of record NC_069500.1, read on the forward strand.
CTATACAGCAGATCTTTAATAGGGTAGCGATATTTAAGTAGTGATACTTCTCCGGATATCATTTGTTGATCAGTATATTTGATATTCCATAAATATCTTAAAGAGTCATCTACTAATAGCAACATATACATTGATCTAAATATGTATGTCCGCATAGTTACAGTATATATATATATATATATATCTATCAGATATAGCTGGAAATTATCCAGTCTAGGAAGTGGGCGTAATCTATACTATCCACTATTTAGCTTATTACAAATGAAGCTAATTGATTGGTTAGGTTTGATAGATAATATACTGATATTCAACCACAATTATTTAAATATTATTACTTAGTATAGGTGAGGTATATTAGGAAAACATCACTATGCTACTTATTATTATGTGATAAATGTATAAGGTAGGGCTTATGAAAATAAGTATGTACCCCTCTTTAAGGAGTCAAATTCAAGGTTTATATTGCCATTCAACATACTGCAATAACATTTAGACTATATATTTACAGTCTAATGTTATATGTTAGAGAATCTTGCTTATAGTATGACATATACTTATATCACATTTTAATGCTAGTTATCAAAATCCCATTGGGCAATATGTATCTATTAAGATACATTAAAGGAAAGTCCAAAAGTTGTTCATACCCTTAGGCATGACACTATCCAATCTGAATATCCATTTAGTTTCATTTTTCAGCAGCTGAAACTACCACCTCTGATGCCTGGTTTGAGTTTCTCCAGGCCCCAGCATTTAAGTGCTTTTGTATCTCCTTTATGGTGTTGTAAAAAACTTTTAGCAACACTCGTGATTTTCTTGTTTTTATGTAGGTCAGATTTAGCATTCCTGATATTACTCAGATGCTCTGTCATCCTTTTGCCTAAAGTTCTCGTCGTCATGCCTACATAGAATATGTTACACGTACAGGAAATGCAGTATATGACATTTGTACTCTGACAGTTAATATACTCTTTAATAAACCTAGTTTTATTAAATCTGTCTGTCATATTGCTTCTTTTAATCATATGTGGGCAGACGGAACAGTGGCCACATTGCACTGACCCTTGGTAAATTGGTCTCTTATTGGCATTTCAGTCAAAATGGCTATGTGTAAGATATTCATTTAAATTTTTAGACCTCCTGTATGTAAAAGAAGGTATATCTGTTACTAATTTATTCAAATGATCATCTGCCTGAATGACATGCCAGTGTTTCTTAAGTTTAAGTATAGTAAGTAGGAACAATTATGCTTTCAATAAGATGTAATCATTAATGGCACCAATATGTATCAAAACATTATAACATTAACATGATACTTATTTTTAAGAACAACACATATTACTCCACTTAGTATGTTCAGCACCTATCAGCTTACAGGAGCATTCACACTCCCATCCGATAACCTATCGGAAAGAGGGTATGTGTGTTTTATTACTTACTGACAAATAAGGAGCTGAATAGAGAGGTATGATGCCTCACTATGGAATTGGCTAGTATTCCAATTATTGGGTATAAAAGGTCAGTCCGAAAATGGCTCGGTTTGCTCATGCTTTGTAAATAACTGTGACATTGAGATTACACGCCGAATTGCATTTGTTAGTGTAATTTACTGGCTCCCACACCTCTGTCACCTGATGCTGGTGTATGCAGTTACTGATACCAAAAGCAAGATGAGAAGGTCAGTTACATAAACAATGAAGATGATGCAAAGAAACTTTTTCATTCATGCACCGCAGCAACTAGAGTTACGGTGTACCCAGAGCAAGTGTACATAAGAATCATAATCTGTATGCAGTAGAGATAGTCAAAAGATACAGTCTCACCTCTGCTACTTCCACCCGGGGAACTTTTAAAATTCAACAGGATTCTGTAAGTAGAGCCGATATATGTATGCACCTCCACTTTGATCTGTATCTCCGTATCTCGTCCACCGCTACCCGGCACTTTTCCAGAGGCACTGTGTTTCCGCGCCCACCAGGGGGCGTGTCCAAGTTACAACAGATGATCCTCCAACCGGATAGCTTAGACAGGTACCACGCACGCCATCACTCAAACGCCTCCACTCGGAATCCTCCAATCCTCCGGCTGCCTTTCCTGCGCCTTTTTGTACGGACCAATACTGGGGCTCCACTGGGCTTTGTGCGTTCTGTGCTCAGCGTTCAGCGTAGTAATGTTACTGAATGCTCTGGGGATAATTTGCAGCAAGCAATGCAGGGACACTAGCGCTCTCAGGGCAAGGAAATCCACCACAAAAGAAAGAACATAGAGCGCTAGCGTAAATAAAACATAACCTTTATTTGGGTTATTAAAAACAGGACATATAGTCAAATCAAATGGATAGAGATGGGATACCTCTGGCTGGCAGGCTTACGCGTTTCGGCATAGCCGTAATCATAGCATACTATGCCAGCCACAGGTGTGCTTTATATACAAAATTAGAAACAACACCATTGGTTAAAAAGGACATATCATTAAAAACAACAATACGCCCAGAGAAATTTACATTTAACCCCCCATGTTCCGGAGGTGAAAAAACAGAATTAATCCTTAATAACATATTAAATCTATGTAGATATTTTAGAAACACATAAAGTTATACACAAGAAATGAATCGTCTACCATAAGCGTTGTATAAGTTCTTATATTTTCTACCTTCAGACCACAGTCACAGTTTATCACGTCATGTTTATAGCCTACAGTAACGGCCTTCTATTTGAATAAGTTATAATGTTAAATACATAATACAACTGTTTGCTATCGTCACTTGGGCTAAAATAGTGTGAATATAGTGGTCTCAAGATATATCAGACAAATGTATTACAACAGTATATTTCAAGAGACATTAAGTATAATATAGTATAACATAATGTCTCACAGATCTATGCATCAGTACACATAAGGATACTAGAAGTTGTAACTATAGACAAATGAAATATATATACGTATATAAAACTCCTTGCAATAGAACATTCACCTGCATATAAGCTCTATCCAGCGCTTTGATGCCACAAAGGCCTATCAAGCTTAAAATCTAAAATCTATCTAAAAGGGAAATGTTGTGGATCCTAAAAATGGATACCAGAATACCAAAAGGCCTGAACTCAGAGTTCGACCTTATAAACTATTGGGAATAATGTTCCCCTGATCTTTTACAAAACATTTTTAAAAAAATACCTCTCAAAAACATACTTAAACCCCCCCCAAAAAGCCCCACAAAACCCCCCCTATTAACACAACCTCTATGATGTACTAACATGTAATAGACATTTAAGGGCAACCAATAGATTCAACATCATGTCTCACAGATAAACATGGCATAATCCATTATTATGTACTGGGTGCGTTTCAATGACTATAACCTACTACCCAGCGTTTTGTTATTATAATAATAATTGTTGCATGATTTTAAGCTTGATAGGCCTTTGTGGCATCAAAGCGCTGGATAGAGCTTATATGCAGGTGAATGTTCTATTGCAAGGAGTTTTATATACGTATATATATTTCATTTGTCTATAGTTACAACTTCTAGTATCCTTATGTGTACTGATGCATAGATCTGTGAGACATTATGTTATACTATATTATACTTAATGTCTCTTGAAATATACTGTTGTAATACATTTGTCTGATATATCTTGAGACCACTATATTCACACTATTTTAGCCCAAGTGACGATAGCAAACAGTTGTATTATGTATTTAACATTATAACTTATTCAAATAGAAGGCCGTTACTGTAGGCTATAAACATGACGTGATAAACTGTGACTGTGGTCTGAAGGTAGCAAATATAAGAACTTATACAACGCTTATGGTAGACGATTCATTTCTTGTGTATAACTTTATGTGTTTCTAAAATATCTACATAGATTTAATATGTTATTAAGGATTAATTCTGTTTTTTCACCTCCGGAACATGGGGGGTTAAATGTAAATTTCTCTGGGCGTATTGTTGTTTTTAATGATATGTCCTTTTTAACCAATGGTGTTGTTTCTAATTTTGTATATAAAGCACACCTGTGGCTGGCATAGTATGCTATGATTACGGCTATGCCGAAACGCGTAAGCCTGCCAGCCAGAGGTATCCCATCTCTATCCATTTGATTTGACTATATGTCCTGTTTTTAAAAACCCAAATAAAGGTTATGTTTTATTTACGCTAGCGCTCTATGTTCTTTCTTTTGTGGTGGGTATGCAGTTACTGGCCAGGAAACAGGGAGGTGTGGAACCATTTGAATGAGTGATTGTGTGGTGGGGTGATGTAACAGGTGTTCCTGTACATATTTTACCTAAGTTAGTATATGCTCCCTGGAGGAGAGCATAGACGTAGGGGGAATTTGACCCCTATGAGGTGAATGGAGCAGGCTAGTGGGGATAGGCAGGGTCTGGGGGTGATATTTAGAGCGGGTCCGGAAGTTATCCGTCCTCTTTTGCCTCTGAAAATGCAAGGGGAAGTCTGTGAGGAATAGCTTGCGTTTGCAGTGGCCTTTGAGGATGGATAGCATAGTGTCGGAGGTGCAGAGGATGGCGGCAGAGAGGGGCAAGGCGTGGCTAAGGGATTACCTGGCCGCTGCCAGGCTCCCCGGATCGGCAGTGGAAGGAGGGACCAGAAATGCCAGGCCGTCCCGGCGGTCGAGGCCTCCAGAGAGACTGTCTCCTGAGGTCGACGGGAGCCGGAGGAGCGGTGTCAGGGATGGGCCCCAGGAGAGCAGCAGGAGTAGCGGTGACGGGCTTGGGCAGCAGCTGGTAGGCGGAGGGTCCAGAGGCCGGTCGGGAAGCAGACGGAGTAGCGTGGGTGAGCCAGAAGAGAGAGCGGGGCGTGGAGGTGAGGCCGGGTCCAGGTCAGTGGTGCAGGAGAGCAGTGCCGGCGGAGGATCGGCGGATCGGGGGCGGGCCCAAGCTAAGAAGGTGGCCGCGAGGTGCGCAGGAGAGACGACGGACCGGAGTGGTGGTGCAACAGGTAAGACGGCAAGTGGTGGCAGGCTGGGCCTAGATCATGCGCAGGCTACAAGGCGGGAACAGGCTACAATCACGGAGGTGGTCACTGCATGGGAGGGATCTCCTTTGGCTGCAAGGGAAGGGCAGGAGCACACGGAGGCAGTAATAGGTAAGAAGCAGATGGGGCATAAGGACAGGGTTAGCCCGGGAGGAGAACAACTGTTGTTGGGGACAGGGAGTGGGCAAGGGGCCAAAGGGAATAAAGGAAAGGGCTTAAAAAGTTCAGGGCGGGCTAGCAAACAAGGGTGCGTGAAGCAAGGGAATAAAGGTACGGTTAGGGCAGTAAGAAAAGGGAAGGCCCCTCAGGGTGTGGGGGTTGCTGTGGGTCAGGATAGTGTGGGAGTTAAGAGAACGGCAAGAGGGAGGGGGAGGGGCAGCATGAAGGAATCATGTTTGCTGAGGAGGGGGAAGGGTGAGGTTCAGCAGTCACAGGTGGTGGGTAAGTGTAGGGCTGCAGAATTTAGAGGTAGGGGGAGGGGAATGGTTGACATGTCTAATTTATCTCCTACAGGATTAGTTGAAGAAGCAGAGGAGCAGGTGGGCGGTGGGGCAGAGGTTTCTGCAGTGGCTGAGTGGCAGGACCTGGATGGTGATGCGCTGTGCCTGGATTACTCTGGCAGTGAACTGGACGTGAAGGACCCTGGGGAAGGGACGTCTACAGGACCTGTGGCTCAACGGCAGGTAGGGGACCTGGCCGCATTGGAACGGCTCATTAGGGTGATGTCTACAGAGCAGAGGGGGCAGGAGGAAAGGGGGTCAAGTAGCTTTAGGGGGGTAAGGGGGCAGGAGGAAAGGGGGTCAAGTAGTTTTAGGGGGGTTCATAGGGAAGGGAGCGTTAGAAGGGAAAGGGGGGAAAGGCAGGATAGGGTTTTCACTGTCTCCTCTCTACAGACACGGCCACAGGGCAGGGTTTCCCTGTCGTGCCACAGCCCACGGAGGTCGGGAGCAGACAGGCGGAGGGAAAAATTCCGGTGACCTAGAGAACGGAGGAGGCACAGGTCAGACAGGCGGTCCCCCACATGGGGGAGACTGGAGAGACAGGTTGAAGGCAGTGGAAGAGGGAGGAGGCGAGATCGCCAACCCCAAGAAGGGGTGAACATAGGCCTAGGGGCCAAATAGCTGAGGCACAGCCAAGAGCCAAGGAAGTGACAATTTCAGAGGGGAGCAGCTACGGGGCCCAGGACCGCAGGTGAGGCCCTTTCAACAATAGTGAATGTGGTTGGGGGTGAGCATGGCGTAGGACAGGTGCAGGATACATTGTTGAAGAGTGTGAGAGAGTTGCTGGCGCAAGTCGAGAAGCAGATAGGAGGGTAACAGGGGAATGTGGCAGCGGCGTGGGGAAGTGGGGCAGGAACAGTAGGGACAACAACAGGAATGAGTGCAGGGGCCAGCGGAGGCGTTCAAGCAGCAGGGGCGGCAACAGGGGCGCAGAGCACGGGAAGTAATGCTGGAGAAGTAGTGAAGATTCTGGATAGTGCATTGAGGAGACCATGTCTGTGCTCAATTGGGCCATTGGGGATTCACCTGAATCAGGAAGTGAAGGAGAAAATATGGAAAAGAGAGTTCTTGGAAATATTTTCTCTCCTGCCGCAGGATCAAGTGTTGGAGATTAAGGAGAACGCGAAGGACAAAGAAAAGAAGGAAAAAGACGAGAGGAAGAAAAGATACCGCAAGTTACCAAAAACCATTTCCAATTGGTCAAAAGCCTTTTGTATATTGGCTGCGGTGATCGGGGAAAAATTTCCGGAGCAATGCTCTGCGCTTTTCTGCTGTCATGACGAGATCTCTGGGGCCTATAGGACATATGGTGGATTAGCATGGTGGCGGTATGATGAACAGTTTAGGCAGCGGATGGCGGTAAGGCAGGAAATGAGGTGGGATGATAGGGATATGGGCATCTGGTTGGAGTTGATGACTCTATTGAGAGGGTCCTTTCGAGGCTCCAGTGGAGCCGCAAGTGGAGGAGTGTCCGGTGGCAGCACAAGTGGAGGAACAGCACTGGCCAGTAAGAAAGGCCTCTGTTTCCAGTACAACGATGACCAATGCAAGTTTGGGAGTAGTTGCAAATATAAGCATGCATGCTCAGGTTGCGAGGGGGCTCACCCGTTGGCCAGATGTTTTAAGAGAAGCGGGGGAAGTGGCAAACCCAGGGAGGTTACTCCTAAGGGTCAAGACCCCGGTGAAGGTAACAAAAATGGTGCCATGGTTAGATCGGTTCGCTAAAGTCAGAGGAAAGGCAGGGGATGCGGAGCTTTTGCTCACGGGTTTCAGTTCGGATTTTTGGATTCCATTTGGGGAGGGGGGTGTTGTGAATTCGAGTAATTTAAAATCGGCTAGGGCATTCCCAGAGGTGGTCCAAGAGAAATTGGATAAGGAGGTGGAATAAGGAAGGATGGCTGGCCCGTTTTCATGCCCTCCATTCCAGAACTTAAGAGTGTCTCCATTGGGGGTGGTTCCCAAGAAGGCGGTGGGTCAGTTACGTATGATACATCATTTGTCATACCCGAAAGGAGCTTCGGTGAAAGACGGTATTGACCCGGAATTGACGGCGGTGAAGTATGCTTCGTTTGATAAGGTGGTTGGGTTAGTGAGGGTGGCTGGTGCAGGTGCATTGATGGGAAAAGTCGATGTGGAGGCTGCCTTTCGGCTGTTACCAGTTCACCCGAAGTGCCATCACTTGATTGGTTGTTTTTTCAAGGGAGCTTATTACGTGGATCTTTGCCTTCCAATGGGATGCTCCATATCATGTGCTTACTTTGAGAAGTTCAGCACATTTGTGGAATGGGTGGTGAAACAGGTTTCTGGCCTGAGGTCAGTGGTCCATTACCTGGACGATTTTTTATTCGTGGGTGGGTCTGGCAGTTCGGATTGCGGCAGGTTAATGCAAACATTTTTTGAGGTGGCGGAGCAGTTTGGAATCCCGGTGGCAAAGGAAAAAACGGAGGGCCCAGTGACGGTTTTGAGTTTTTTGGGCATTGAGATTGATTCCATGAGACTGGAATGCCGGCTTCCAGAAGACAAATTGGTGGATCTGAGGTTGACCATTGAGGGGGCGAATTTCAAACGAGGACTTGCACTTGTTTACTGATGCAGCAGGGTCAGTAGGTTTCGGGGCTTATTGTCAAGGTAGTTGGTCAGCAGGGAGATGGCCTCAGGAATGGAAAGACGTGGGCCTTACGAAGAATTTAGTTTTCCTGGAGCTTTTTTGGTTTGTTGGTTGTGTTGAGGATTTGGCGTTGTTGTTTGCAGGACAGGAGGGTGGTGTTCCATACGGATAATCTAGGTGTGGTGTTCGCAATCAACAGATTGTCATCTAGCTCGCTGCCAGTTGTGCGCTTGCTGAGGATGTTTGTTTTAGATTGCATGCGGATGAATGTTTTGTTCCGTGCTGTTCATGTACCAGGTTGCCTTAGTGTCATAGCTGATGCTCTTTCTCGATTCCAGTGGGAGAGGTTTCGGGAATTGGTGCCAGAGGCGGAGGAGGAAGGAATCGGATATCCACCAGAGCTGTTGCATTGGGAGCGGTGGATCTGATGAGTGTGGACAGGGGAGCGGTTGCTCAAGGTACTTGGGTGGCTTATGTCAGGACTTGGGGTCAGTGGTTGGAGGTTCTAAAAGGGCATGGAATCGAGCATTCAAGAGACGGGTGGATTCAGGGTTTGTTGAGGTGGATTGGGGAATGGAAAATAAAAGGGTTGTCTAAGTCAATGGTGAAAAGAAACATGGCGGCCTTGGGGTTCCTGTTTAAGTTGCTGGGGTGGGAGGATTTGACTAAGCTGTTTGTAGAGCAGCTGGCAGTAAAAGGGGTGTGTAGAGGACAATTTGTAAAGGATAAGAGGCGACCGGTGGTTTTCAATACTCACTATTGCAGGTGGTGGGTTTCCTGGAGAAGGTGTGTGACTCAGAGTTCGAGTCATTGTTGTTCAGGGCAGCGTTCGTGTTGGCATTTTTTGGTGCTTTCCGCATATCGGAGTTGGTAGGGGTTAATAAGAAAGATGAAGGGGGACTTCAGTTTCAGGACATTTCAATTAAAGATAAAGTTTTGTGGATTTGGCTCAAGAGATCCAAGATGGATCAGGATGGGGTGCGGCGTTGGTTCAAATTAAAGAAACGGCTGGACAGTGCTGCCCAGTGGGGAGTATGATGGCCTTTTTGGAAGTGAGACCGGCTGGTTTCAAACCTTTATTTGTACATAAGAATGGACTTGTTTATCGCGTTTTCAATTTCTGGCGGTATTTCGACGAGTTTTAAAAGGGTTGGGGTATGTTGCGGAGGAGTTTGGCACACATTCATTTAGGATAGGGGCTGCTACGGAGGCTGCTAGCTTGGGTTTGGGAGAGAATGTGATTAGAAAGATTGGAGGCTGGAAGTCTGGATGTTTTAAGTTGTACGTGAGGCCGGACTTAAAAGATTAGTTTGTTGTTTGTTTGTTTTGACAGGTCCTGTGCAGTGTTGGATTGTAGGGCATTCCTACATTTATTGGGCTCGTAAGGCAGCAGCTGTGATGGAGCAAGGAACGCAGTTGAGGTTGAACAAGGAGACAGTGTTGCTGAGATGGTTGGGGTTTAGGGGAATGAGGTGGGACCAAGTACTTAGGAAGGTAGTAGAGTACGCTAGACTTTTTCGGCCTCCTGAGGTGTTATTGATTCATGCGGGAGGAAACAATTTGGGTTTCCAATCTCAAAAGGAGTTGTTGGATAGGATCAGAAAGGATTTAGAGAGGTTGAGGGAACTGTTTCCTGGTTTGGTGATAGTCTGGTCTGACATTGAACCCCGGTCGGTGTGGAGGGCTGCATGGGACTTTAAGAAATTGGAGGCCTCGAGGAAAAAGATCAATCGTTCAGTCACAAGTTTTGTTGCAAGGATTGGGGGGTTTGGCATTCTCCATGTAGAATTCGAGGGTGAGACGGGTAGATGTTTTTTCTTAAAGGACAGAGTACACTTGAATGAAGTTGGGTTACATCTTTTTAATTTTAATATCAAGGAGGGAGTGTTAAAGGCCTTAGCCCGGGTGGGGGTGGCTCGTCAGTGACGTGCTGTGGCAGGGGTGCTTGTTTTAGAGTCTGTAGGTTAAGGAAAATGGGACCTCCCTAAGAGGCGGGAGAGTGTTGGTGGGGGATGTTCCTGGTGGTAAGCCGGGGGAAGGTTCATCCCTGTGGACAAGCACCTTAGGGTCCTCAAGTTAATATGTTGAGGTTAATTTAATTTGTTAATGTTATAAAGTTTTATTTATTAAATAATTTAATAAATGCGGGCTGCGGCCTTTACACCCACTTCTTGTGTTTGTGAGTTATTTATTTTATTTAAGGGCGGAATGTATACCTATATGGGGTCATAAAAGTTATAGTTTAAATTACATATAAATTAAAGGGTGAGTGCTACAAACCCTATCTTTGCCTGCTTTCTTTAAGTAAGTCTTTTTGGAATGTTATGTATAAGGGTAGCACCGGTCCTAACAGTTTAGGACTTTCCTTTAATCACAGGTTCACAGTGCCAATAATTTTCTTTTAGTGTCCATAGAATAAGGATAATACCATAATACCAACTTAGACAATTTATGTGCAGAAGCACCTAATGCTAATACTTTAATTGTAAATAAAGTTGACTTGAGTAAAAAAAAGTCATTAAAATATTTAAAAGTAAGTTTTGTAACAACAATGCATATTTTAAAGCATAACCCTATTAATTTTGTGTGTTTTTTTCTTTCCTGCCACGATAGAATTATGCAATTTATCATCTTTAATAGCACACCTGATAATATTTTCTTTGTTATCAGTAGCAAGAATCAAATATTGCTGAATGCATAGTGTGCAAGGAACGCTGGTCCCAATCCAATTAGATAACAAAGACTCAAACACGAGCTAACAATGCTGTATGACATTAACTAAAGATTTAAAAATATGTTTTATCTCTTGCTGTACATAGTTGGCTTTGTTTTGATCCATCTATTGTTTTTGGAAACTAAGTACTTTTTTTTCCTCTTGTACACAGTTTCTGACTTCAATAAAAAGGTGAACATTTAACATTTTATTTTTATCGAATACAATTTTATTTTGTTAAAAAATGTATAAGATATGCAGACAGAAAAAAAGCATACATTATACATGTACACCAACTATTTTTCACATCTAAGCTTCTATATCTATAACAGTTGTAGTTAGATAGAGATAGGCAGACAGACAGATCAGCATACACTGACAGATTGACACACAGATATACTGTATAGGTAGACAGATATTTAACAACAGTCAAATTGTTTCTTCTTCTTTCATATAAACTGCCCTTTCATCCAAACAAGAAAAGCATCACAGTTGGTATTAAAAAAATGTAGAAAAACGATTCAAATTGTTACGGTTTTTTTCCTGCTAAAAGGTCTATGTTTGATTATACAAACAACAGATGTGTTTGAAAAAAAGTAAACAGTGAAGGAATTACTTTTTCAGTTAAAGCAATATTAGTCTACAGAAAAACTGATTTCTGTAACTTGTTCCTTTATTTTGTGGTACATAGAACGTAGTTATGACATCAGCAAAAGTTATGGAAGAAAAATGGTTACTAGAGGGCAGGAAACCCCTAAAAATTTATGTTTTCCTTAAATGTTCCCTTTGAGATTTGAAAGCATACATCACAGCCCTATTTCTATTTTTCTTCCCCTGGAAATTAAATATAATTCTTTGATTCAGCTATCAAACGTTTTCAGCAAGGCTATAGTGGCATGTGGCAAGGCTATAGTGGCATGTGGGAGGTCTCTAATATGTAAACACCAATAATAATAATAGGAAGGAAACAACTGAAGAAGAGTATAAAACAGAGTTAGAATTCAGTATTCATTTTGCCTGTTGTCAATCAGAAGATCTTACTTAGCTTACTTGCTTTACTTTCAAGGATTATGCATACTGGTGAAAAGTAAGGGGGCAAACCGATGTTGCAGAGCTTCAAACATTCTTACAGTTTGTTTGTATAATGTTGGATCATTTTAAGAACTAGATAGCACTTTTCTACAGTAGTTACTTTCCTGACCATCACACTCACACCATATACACACAACACAAGCATACTACATACATTACATGCACACACTACATAAACACACATTACACACAAACACCACACAGACACTACACATACACTACTTACATATGCACAAACACCACATATACACTACACAAACACAATACATGCGCTACATACACACAGAACAGAAACACACACACACATTACACTAATACAACACACACAACACAGACACACACACTTCTCACATATGCACAAACATCACATACACACTACACAAGTACAATACATGCACTACATACATACTACAGAAACACACATTACACTAATACAACACACACTACACACACACACTAGTCACATATGCACAAACACCACATGCACTCTACACAAGCACAAAGCATGCACTACATACACACAGAACAGAAAAGACACCACACAGACACTACACACACACACTACTCACATATGCACAAACACCACATACACACTACACAAGCACAAAACATGCACTACATACACACTACAGAAACACACATTACACTAATACAACACACACTACACACACACACTACTCACATATGCACAAACACAACATACACACTACACAAGCACAAAACATGCACTACATACACCACACTACAGAAAAAGACACTACACAAACACTACACACATATGCACATATACCACATAAACACTAAGAAAAAAAATTGAGCTTTAACAATACACACTGCACAAACAGTACATACACTAATACTACACACCTATACAACATAAACAGTACACTACACACACTATACAAACACATTTGACTGGGATACTCTTGCATACATTTACAATTTTGCCATTTAAAGGGATATGTAGCCCAATTTTTTTCTTTCATGATTCAAATAGAGCATGCAATTTTAAGCAACTTTCTAATTTACTCCATTTCTCAATTGTTCTTCATTCTCTTGGTATCTTTATTTGAAAAGCAAGAATGTAGGTTTAGGAGCCGTCCCATTTTTGGTTCAGCACTTTCCTGGAGTGAGCACAATGTTATCTATGGGGCACATACTAAAACCACCCAACACTTGAATAATGCTAGATATTTCTACAGTAACGTTTAGAAGAACTATATCTAGGGTCTCAGTACAGTTATGGAGCAATTCGCTACGGTTGTCTCATTTTACCATTTTCAGTGAATTCAGAAGATCCCTTCATAAACAAGAAGGATGCAGTCCCTCATATATTTAATTCATAATTTAAGCAATACGCTCACCGTATTCAGCATTGCACCAGCAGCTCACAAGAGCTGCTGGTGCAACGCCGCCCCCTGCAGACTCGCGGCCAATGGGCCGCCAGCAGGGAGGTGTCAATCAACCCGATCGCACTCGATCGGGTTGTATTGTGGCGATGTGTGTCCGTCGGCTCGGAGCAGACGGACAGGTTATGGAGCAGCGGTCTTTGTGACCGCTGCTTCATAACTGCTGTTTCTGGCAAGCCTGCATATGTGCATATGTATCAGATCGATCACAGTATGTCTCCATTTCTCACAGCCACTCCCTCCCTCTCCCAGTCACGTGTGGTGTTCCCCAAGGTTCCATTCTCGGCCCCCTATTATTCACATTATTTATAGATGATCTGCCAAATGTCTGCAAATTCTCAACTGTACACATGTACGCAGACGACACGTTAATCAATGCAAACAAATCCGATCTGCTGCAGCTTGAGGCAGTGCTCCAAGACCAGTTCACCGAGGTAGAAAAGTGGATCTCAAAAAACAAACTCTTCCTAAACACTGACAAAACTGTCACAATGATCTTTGGAACGGTACCTAAATTACACAAACTACAAAATTCCCATCTACGCATCAAAACAAAATCAAATTGCACACTGACCGCAGTCAACACTTTCAAATACTTGGGTATGTTGTTAAACCCCAATCTATCGTTTGGCCTCCACATAGCAAAACTTCCGTCTAAACTCTATCCAAAACTAGAAGCAACGTCCAATGCACCCAGCAGCTGAAAGGAGTGAAAATAGAGAAAAAGGACCAAAGGCTCTGATGTGCTTGAGAAAATTCTGTATTCCAGTCAAAATTGGCAAAGGCAAAATTACAGGTAACAGACAGGCATAAATCAGCAGGTCAGACGCATTTCATATATTCTTCATTACTTCCTCAGTGACCATACTCTTTCACCCATAATGCAAAGCTATTTAAAGGGTACCTAAAACACTCCCATTATTAGTGACCAATTATATTTAAGCATAGTAAACATATGGGCAAAACTAAGGTGAGATAAGGTCAACACTATTACATTGTAAAGATATTTAAAGGTATATACAAAGTACAATTTTAAGTAACTAATATATTAACTGAACTTGTTTACTAATACATTTTTACTATCGAGTATTGACGCAAAATGTCAATCAAATCTTATTTAGTACAGATACTTAAAGATAAATACTCATTGAGTATCAACATACAATTTAACATCCCATTCTGAGTTCAAACCTGCTGGCATCCTGGTATCCAGCTGAAAAATCCAGAATACTTCTCTTTTACTAAGAGTAATACCTCTATTACCACCTCTTGGGTGTCTGGAAATCAGCTGGATACCCTGGAATGTCAGCAGGGAACTATCAGAGTCTATCCAAAACTAGGTGCCCTGTACAGAAACAAATCCTGCCTCAGCCCTACAGTAAAGGAAAAGATTGTACAGCAAACGCTGATGCCAATCATGGATTATTGGGGATGTAGTATATGCACCTGCACCGCAAACTCACCTAAATAAACTTAATACACTGTATAACTCGTTCTGCCGCTTTGTGCTACAATGTAACTACAGGACCCACCATTGTGACATGCTAAAAGAACTAAACTGACTGTCACTGGAATCCAGACGCACCCTCAATCTTTCCAGCCTTGTGTTTAAGAGCTTTTTCTGGGAAGTTCCCACCCTACCTGAGCAGAATGCTCTCTCCAGCTGTTCCCACCTCCCATAACCTCCGATCCAGTACCAGTACATTATTTAGTCTGCCTCTATACAAAAACAATGCAACTCAATCCTCCTTTTCCTACAGAGCATATAATAAGCTATAATTGTGTTTGTAATGTCCGTCATCGTCGGCAGTTGCGCTCGCATCCTCAAAGAAATGTTGGCAGCGCGAGGCAGCCAAAAGAATTCCCCTGGATGCAGCGAAAATGCAGAAAATGGCAGGGTGGTGAAAGACCTTCGGTGGATTCTTTCACCACACTGTCATTTTCAGAATCCACCGGGATGCAGCGAAGGCAAACGGAGCATTACAAAAAAAAAAAAAAAACTGCCCGCAATAAGTATGAAAAAAAAAAACTAATCGCCAGCAATAAGTATTTAAACAGAAAAACCTAACCGCCTTTACAAGTATTAAGAAAAAAAATAAACTAACCACCCGCACAAAGTATTAAGAAAAAAAAAACCTAAAAAATTATTAACCCCTAAAATCCTCAACCCCCAACATCGCAAACTACCTAATACATCTATTAACCCCTAAACCGCCAACCCCCCACACGCATTAAACATAGTTTACCTATTAACTCCTACACCGCCAACACCCACAACGCAAAAAACTAATTTAATGACTAAGCCCCCTATACTAACCTAACACCCCCTAAATTAAACCTTTAATTACAATAAAAATAAACTACATTACAATAAAAAATTTACATTACATTAATCTAATTACAAAAAATAAAAAAGACTAACATTACAAAAAATAATAAACACATTATCCAAAATAAAAAAAATAAACCTAATCCCTATGAAAATAAAAAAGCCCCCCCAAAATAAAAACACCCCCTAATCTAATGCTAAACTACCAGTAGCCCTTAAAAGGGCTTTTAGTAGACATTGCCCTAAGTTAAACAGCTCTTTTACATTAAAAATAAGTCCCCCCTAACAGTAAAACCCCCACCCACCAAACCCCCAAAATAAAAAAACACTAATAAACATAATCTATCCATTGCTCTGAAAGGGCATTTGTATGGGCATTGCCCTTAAAAGGGCATATAGTTCTTTTCCACTCCCCTTAAAAGGGCATTCAGCTCTTTTTCCAATTGCCCAAAAAAACCCTGTTAAATTTTTTTTTTAAAAAAAACCTAACACTAAAGCCCCTAAAACGGAGAAGGTCTTCTTCCAGGCGGGTCCATCATCTTCATCCACAGTGAAAGCAGCACAGAGCAGAGGTCCGGAGCGGTCTTCCCAGAAGTGGCGATCCTCGGTGGCAGTCATCGGCGGTGGCAGTGGCGCTCCTCGGTGGCGGCGGTCCTCGGCAAAGGCGTGGAGGTTCCTCTTCATGCGTTCATCCGCCACACACTGAAGAAAAAATTCAAGGTACCCCATATTTATTGGGGTACCTTGAATTTCTATTGGTTGAAATTTTCAAAATCAGCCAATAGCATGAGAGCTACTGAAATCTTATTGGCTGATTTGAACAGCCAATAGGATTTCAGTAGCTCTCATTCTATTGGCTGTTTTGAAAAATTCAGCAGCCAATAGAATGAGAGTTACTGAAATCTTATTGGCTGATTTGAACAGCCAATAGGATTTTTGTAGCTCTACTCCTATTGGCTGTTTTGAAAACTTCAGCCAATAGGAAGGCAAGGTACCCCACATTGATTGCGGTATCTTGCATTCTTTCTTCAGTATACCACAGACGATCGGATGAAGAGGAGCCTCCATGTCACTGAGGACTGCCACATCTGGGAAGACCGCTCCGGACCTCCAATCCGCGCTGCCTTTGCTGTGGATAAGGATGATGGACGCGCCTGGAAGAAGACCTTCTCTGCCGGTGAGTATTTGGGGCTTTAGTGTTAGGTTTTTTTAAAAATGTTTTTTATTTTTTTTATTTTTAACTTAGTTTTTTTTTGGGCACTTGCAAAAAGAGCTGAATGCCCTTTTAAGGGCAGTGAAAAAGAGCTAAATACCCTTACAAATGCCCTTTTTGAATAATGTGTTTATTTTTTTCTGTAGTTCTATTTTTTTTTTTTTATTTTTTTTTATCTACAATATATAGACTGCCCTCTGGGCAGGCTTACCAACTGGTACATATATAAATACATACATATCCATCTTTAGGCATGTACATGTATGTATCTTTATGTCAAAGCCCTTTGCCTGCTTTTTTTTTTCTAACACCTGAGACCATGGGGTAGATTTACCAAGCAGCGGATGCTGTTATCTACCCCCATACTTTCCGGCTCGCCGGAAATGTAAGTTAAGAAGCAGCGTTCATACGATCGGGTTGATTGACACCCTGAATTGCACAAGCATTTCACTAGAAAAGCTTGCACAGTGATAAATGCCGACATCGTAAGCTGTCGGTATTTATCTATGTGTGGCGGATATGATCACTACAGCGGATCATGTCCGCCCCTACATTGATAAATCTACCCCCACATACCTTTGAGCCTTTATAAATTTTGTTTACAATTTTTAAAAAAAATACTTTTTATTGACGCTATTATAAGTGTACTTTTATTATGAGTGTAATGTATTTTTGATGTGTTTTGTGTAACTTTTTTGTTTCGCAAAACAGTTAAGCAAAGCTCTGAGGACGCAGTAATCATTTTAGTGTAAAATCGTGATGGCCCTCAAGAGATTGCGTTTATTTTCAACTTGTAATATGAGCGGAAAAACCTGACATGCGCAAATGGCCGAGATAAACCCCTTATCGTAACTGTTAACGTGCCACTCATAATCAGGCCCTTACTAGCTAATATGTTCTTCTTGAATAAATTGACTATAAATAGGAGCTTATGTATCATTTCTGTTAGATTTAGGCTCGTTAGGGGGCTCATGCATCTTCTTACTTTTTTAAGGCAATCTAAGTGGACAAATGTAGCAATTAAGAGAAATTAAAGGGACAGTGTATTGTAAAATTGTTTTACCTTAATATGTTTCCAGTGGCTGCAAAGAATAAAATGTATCAGAAAGTGGCTTAAGATCTGGAAATACTTAGATGCAATTGCCTTTTGATATTGCAATGGGACTAAATGTACACTAAGAGAAGAATCCACTCTATATGATGTCCTTGCAGTATTAAACACGTTTTTTACCCACATCAACATTGACTGTCAGGTTACACTTTTCACATACCAGCCATTAATGAAGTGGTTACTATATATGCGCAAGTGTATTACCAAATACAACTTACCCACTAACATTATAGCAAGTATTCTAGTGCAGTACTTGTGTATTCTGGTGCTATTTATCTTGTTTCTCACTTTTGTTTTTATTTTGTCCTTTCCCAATTTTAATATTCACTAATAAATCGGATAGATTACAAGTTTTGCGTTATGAGTGGCTCGGTACTAGATTGCAAGTTATTGTCACCACTCACCTCCCTATAGCGCTGCTATTACAGGTTTACAAAAACCCGGCGTTAGCAGGCAATAAGTGAGCATTGAGCAAAATTGAGCTCCATACCGCACTCCAATACCAGTGCTGCTGTGAGCTGGTTTTACGTGCTCATGCACGATTTCCCCATAGACATCAATGGGGAGAGCCAGCTAAAAAAAAGCCTAACACCTGCAATAAAGCAGCGTAAAGCTGATAGAATTCTATCAGCCAATAGGAATTCAAGGGAAGCCATCTTGGATGACATCCCTTAAAGGAACCTTCATTCTTCGTTAGCCGTGGAAAGAAGAGGATGCTCCGCACCGGATGTCTTGAAGATGGAGCCGCTCCGTGCTGGATGGATGAAGATAGAAGATGCCGTCTGGATGAAGGCTTCTGCCGGCTTGGATGAAGACTTCTGCCCGCTTGGAGGAAGACTTCTGCCGCTTCCTTGAGGATGGATGTCCGGTCTTCAAAAACTGTAAGTGGATCTTCGGGGGTTAGTGTTAGGTTTTTTTAAGGGTTTATTGGGTGGGTTTTATTTTTAGATTAGGGTTTGGGCAGAAAAAGAGCTAAATGCCGTTTTCAGGGCAATGGGGAGCTTAGTTTTTTTTAGAAAGGATTTTATTTGGGGAGTTGGTTGTGTGGGTGGTGGGTTTTACAGTTGGAGTTTTTTTTGTATTTTTTTTTTACAGGTAAAAGATCTGATTTATTTGGGGCAATGCCCCGCAAAAGGCCCTTTTTAAGGGCCATTGGCAGTTTATTGTAGGCTAGGGGTTTTTTATTTGGGGGGGCTATTAGATGTGTAATTAGTTTAAATATTTGATAATTTCTTTTTTTATTTTGTGTAATTTAGTGTTTATTTTTTCGTAATTTAGTTAATCGTATTTAATTAATGTAATTTACTTAATTGTAGTGTAAGGTTAGGTTTTAGTATAACTTAGGTTAGGTTTTATTTTACAGGTAAATTTGTATTTATTTTAACTAGATAGCTAGTAAATAGTTAATAACTATTTACTAACTAGTCTACCTAGTTAAAATAAATACAAACTTAGCTGTGAAATAAAAATAAAACCTAAGATAGATACAATATAACTATTAGTTATATTGTAGCTAGCTTAGGGTTTATTTTATAGTTAAGTATTTAGTTTTAAATAGGAATTATTTAGTTAATTATAGGAATTTTTTATTGGATTTCTTTATTTTATTAAAGTTAGGGGTGTTAGGGTTAGGGTTAGACTTAGAGTTAGGTTTAGGGGTTAATAACTTTAGTATAGTGGTGGTAACGTTGGGTGCGGCAGATTAGGGGTTAATAAATGTAGGTAGATAGCGACGACATTGGGGGCGGCAGATTAGGGGTTAATAATATTTAACTAGTGTTTACAAAGCGGGAGTGTGGCGGTTTAGGGGTTAATGTGTTTATTTTAGTGTTTGCGATGCGGGATGGCCTTGGTTTAGGGGTTAATGTACTTTTTAGCACTTTAGTTATGAGTTTTATGTAACGGCGTTGTAGCATAAAACCCATAACTACTGACTTTCAGTTCACGGTATGGATCTTGACAGTATTAGCTATACCGCTCACTTTTTGGCCGGACAGGCAGACTCGTAATACCGGCGGTATGGAAGTCCCATTGAAAAAGTACTTTTTAAAAGCTGCGGTAGTTACGTTGTGTTATGGCCAAGAAAGTGTGCGGTGCAGCTAAACCTGCAAAACTCTTAATACCAGCGGTAGTGAAAAAGAGCCTTAACGCTGCTTTTTCACTCATACCGCAAAACTTGTAATTTAGCCGAAAGTTTTGTTTTTAACTTTCATGTGTTCCCATCTATAAGGCACTCAATATGTTACATTCCTAATGCACATGCATCTCATTATATCCTCTGTTTCCGATTCTCCTTTATAGTGGTATTTATGGTGAAGAGTGCTATCATGTATACACGTTTGTAGTTGGTTCCGCTGCTACCTATGTACATACTTAGGCCTAGATTACAAGTTGTGCGATAGGGTTAAAAAGCAGCGTTAAGGGATCCTAACGCTGCTTTTTAACGCCCGCTGGTATTACGAGTCTTGAAATGACAGGCTCACCGCACACTTTTTTTGGTCAGAGGTGAAAATACCGCAAATCCACTTACGTCAATTACGTATCCTATATTTTCTCTGGGACTTGCATAACGCCGGTATTACGAGTCTGACCAAAAGTGAGCGGTACAGCCTCTCCTGTCAAGACTGATACCGCTAACGCTGTAACATAAAACTCTTAACTAAAGTGCTAAAAAGTACACTAACACCCATAAACTACCTATTAACCCCTAAACCGAGGTCCCCCCCACATGGCAAACACTAAATAAAAATGTTTAACCCCTAATCTGCCGAACCAGACATCACCGCCACTATAAAATATATATTAATCCCTAAACCGCCGCCCTCCCGCATCGCAAACACTAGTTTAATTTTATTAACCCCTTATCTGACATCCCTAACATCGCCGACACCTACCTACATTTATTAACCCCTAATCTGCCGCCCCCAACGTCGCTGCAACTATATTAAATTTATTAACCCTTATTAACTTAAATATAATTAAAATAAATCTAAATAAAATAACTATCATTAACTAAATTATTCCTATTTAAAACTAAATACTTACCTATAAAATAAGCCCAACGCTAGCTACAATATAACTAATAATTACATTGTATCTATCTTAGGGCTTATTTTTATTTTACAGGCAAGTTTTTATTTATTTTAATTATGTTCAATAGTTATTAAATAGTTATTAACTATTTAATAACTACCTAGCTAAAATAAATTCAAATTTACTTGTAAAATAAAATCTAACCTAAGTTACAATTACACCTAACACTACACTATAATTAAATAAATTCCCTAAACTAAATACAATTTAAAACAATTATCTAAAGTATGAAAACCCCCCACTAAATTACTGAAAATAATAAAATAATTAAAAAAATGTAAACTAATTACATCTAATCTAATCCCCCTAATAAAATAAAAAAGTCCCCCAAAATAAAAAAGCCCTACCCTATACTAAATTACAAATAGCCCTTAAAAGGGCCTTTTATGGGGTATTTCCCCAAAGTAATCAGCTCTTTTACCTGTAAAAAAAAGTACAATACCCCCCAACATTAAAACCCACCACCCACACACCCAACCCTACTCTAAAACCCACCCAATACCCCCTTTATAAAACCTAACACTAACCCCTTGAAGATCACCCTACCTTGAGAAGTCTTCATCCAGCCGGGCCAAAGTCCTACACGAAGCCGGCCAAAGTGGTCCTCCAGACGGGCAGAAGTCTTCATCGAAGCCGGCCAGAAGAGGTCCAACAGATGGGCAGAAGTCTTCATCCAGGCGGCATCTTCTATATTCATCCATCTGGCGCGGAGCGGCTCCATCTTCAAGACGTCCAACGCGGAGCATCCTCTTCCAACGAAGTCCAAATGAAGAATGAAGGTTCCTTTAAATGACATCATCCAAGATTCTATCAGCCAATCGGAATTAAGGTAAAAAAATCCTATTGGCTGATGCAATCAGCCAATAGGATTGAGCTTGCATTCTATTGGCTGATCCAATCAGCCAATAAAATGCGAGCTCAATCCTATTGGCTTATTGGATCAGCCAATAGGATTGAACTTCAATCCTATTGGCTGATTGCATCAGCCAATAGGATTTTTTCTACCTTAATTCCGATTGGCTGATAGAATTCTATCAGCCAATTGGAATTCAAGGGACGCCATCTTGGATGACGTCATTTAAAGGAACCTTCATTCTTCATTTGGACTTCGTTGGAAGAGGATGCTCCGCATCGGATGTCTTGAAGATGGAGCCACTCCGTGCCGGATGGATGAAGATTGAAGATGCCGCCTGGATGAAGACTTCTGCCCGTCTGGAGGACCTTTTCTGGCCGGCTTCGATGAAGACTTCTGCCCGTCTGGAGGACCACTTCGGCCGGCTTCGTGGAGGACTTCGGCCCGGCTGGGTGAAGACTTCTCAAGGTAGGGAAGTTACAAACATTTCAAAAATATTACAACAATTTTAAGCTACTTACACCTAATCTAAGCCCCCTAATAAAATAACAAAGCCCCCCAAAATAAAAAAAATGCCCTACCCTATTCTACATTAAAAAGTTACCAGCTCTATTACCTTACCAGCCATTAAAAGGGCCTTTTGCGGGGCATGTCCCAAAGAAAACAGCTCTTTTGCCTGTAAAATAAAAATACACCCCCCAACATTAAAACCCAACACCCACACACCCCTACTCTAACCCAAACCCCCCTTAAATAAACCTAACACTACCCCCCTGAAGATCATCCTACCTTTAGCCGTCTTCAGCCAACCGACCACCAATGGAACAGAAGAGGACATCCGCAGCGGCCGAAGTCTTCATCCAAGGGGCGCTGAAGAAGTCTTCCATCCGATTGAAGTCTTCATCCAAGGGACGCTGAAGAAGTCTTCCATCCGACTGAAGTCATCATCCAAGGGGCGCTGAAGAAGTCTTCCATCCGATTGAAGTCATCATCCAGGCGGCGTCTTCAATCTTCATCCTTCTGGAGCGGAGCCATCTTCAGACGAGCTGACGCGGAGCCATCCTCTTCTACCGACGGACTAACGACGAATGACGGTTCCTTTAAGTGACGTCATCCAAGATGGCATCCCTCAAATTCCGATTGGCTGATAGGATTCTATCAGCCAATCGGAATTAAGGTAGGAAAAATCTGATTGGCTGATTTAGTGAGGTCTGATAGCACAGACTTGTTGTAGTGAGGTCTGATAGCACAGACTTGCTGTAGTGGCGGCAGTATAGGGGGGCAGGATAGGGGTTACTAGGTATAATGTAGGTGGCGGTGGGCTCCGGGAGCGGCGGTTTAGGGGTTAATACATTTATTATAGTTGTGGCGGTGTCCAGGGGCGGCGGTTTAGGGGTTAATAACTTTATTTAGTTGCGGGGGGCTCCGGGGGAGCCGGTATAGGGGGTAGAACAGTGTAGTTTAGTGTGGGTGCTTAGTGAGAGCTTGTCAATAAAGATGGCAGGTAAGTGGAGATGGCAGGTAAGTGGAGACGTTGATAACTAGAGGCCCTGGACTCTCAGTAAAACAGCCTGCTAGCCTGTGCTATCAGGCCTCACTACAGCAAGCTTCTGCTATTTGGACTCTTAACAATTAAGCCTGTTCTAAATGATCTCCATAAAATCAGCACTCTTCTAGTGTGCCTCACTACAGCAAGGTAAAGCTTCATAGATTCTCCACAGCAAGTCTGTGCTATCAGACCTCACTACAGCAAGACTGTAGTGAGGTCTGATAGCACATACTTGCTGTAGTGAGGTCTGATAGCACAGACTTGCTGTAGTGAGGTCTGATAGCACAGACTTGCTGTAGTGAAGTCAGGTAGCACAGACTTGCTGTAGTGAGGTCTGGTAGCACAGACTTGCTGTGAAGAGGTCTGGTAGCAAAGACTTGCTGTAGTGAGGTCTGATAGCACAGACTTGCTGTAGTGAAGTCAGGTAGCACAGACTTGCTGTAGTGAGGTCTGGTAGCACAGACTTGCTGTGAAGAGGTCTGGTAGCAAAGACTTGCTGTAGTGAGGTCTGATAGCACAGCCTTGCTGTGAAGAGGTCTAAAAGCACAGACTTGCTGTAGTGAGGTCTGATAGCACAGAATTGCTGTAGTGAGGTCTGATAGCACAGACTTGCTGTAGTGAGGTCTGATAGTACATACTTGCTGTAGTGAGGTCTGGTAGCACAGACTTGCTGTAGTGAGGTCTAATAGCACAGGCTTGCTGTAGGGAGGTCTGATAGCACAGACTTGTTGTAGTGAGGTCTGATAGCACAGACTTGCTGTAGTGGGGTCTGGTAGCACAGACTTGCTGTAGTGAGGTCTGATAGCACAGACTTGCTGTGAAGAGGTCTGATAGCACATACTTGCTATAGTGAGGTCTGATAGCACAGACTTGCTGTAGTGAGGTCTGATAGCACAGACTTGTTGTAGTGAGGTCTGATAGCGCAGACTTGCTGTAGTGAGGTCTGATAGCATAGACTTGCTGTGAAGAGGTCTGATAGTACAGACTTGCTGTGAAGAGGTCTGATAGCACAGACTTGCTGTAGTGAGGTCTGATAGCACAGACTTACTGTAGTGAGGTCTGATAGCACAGACTTGCTGTAGTGAGGTCTGATAGCACAGACTTGCTGTAGTGAGTTCTGATAGCACAGACTTGCTGTGAAGAGGTCTTATAGCACAGACTTGCTGTAGTGAGGTCTGATAGCACAGACTTGCTGGGAGGAGGTCTGATAGCACAGACTTGCTGTAGTGAGGTCTGATAGCACAGACTTGCTGAGTGAGGTCTGGTAGCACAGACTTGCTGTAGTGAGGCCTGATAGCACAGACTTGCTGTAGTGAGGTCTGATAGCACAGATTTGCTGTAGTGAGGTCTGATAGCACAGACTTGCTGTAGTGAGGTCTGATAGCACAGACTTGCTGTAGTGAGGTTTGATAGCACAGACTTACTGTAGTGAGGTCTGATTGCACAGACTTGCTGTAGTGAGGTCTGATAGCACAGACTTGCTGTAGTGAGGTCTGATTGCACAGACTTGCTGTAGTGAGGTCTGATAGCACAGACTTGCTGTAGTGAGGTCTGATAGAACAGACTTGCTGGGAAGGGGTCTGATAGCACAGACTTGCTGTGAAGAGGCCTGATAGCACATACTTGCTGTAGTGAGGTCTGATAGCACAGACTTGCTGTAGTGAGTTCTGATAGCACAGACTTGCTGTAGTGAGGTCTGATAGCACAGACTTGCTGTAGTGAGGTCTGATAGCACAGACTTGCTGTGAAGAGGTCTGATAGCACAGACTTGCTGTAGTGAGGTCTAATAGCACAGACTTGCTGTAGTGAGATCTGGTAGCACAGACTTGCTGTAGTGAGGTCTGATAGCATAGATTTGCTGGGAGGAGGTCTGATAGCACAGACTTGCTGGGAGGAGGTCTGATAGCACAGACTTGCTGAGTGAGGTCTGATAGCACAGACTTGCTGTAGTGAGGTCTGATAGCACAGACTTGCTGTAGTGAGATCTGGTAGCACAGACTTGCTGTAGTGACGTCTGATAGCACAGACTTGCTGAGTGAGGTCTGATAGCACAGACTTGCTGTGAAGAGGTCTGATAGCACAGACTTGCTGTAGTGAGGTCTAATAGCACAGACTT
Organism: Bombina bombina; assembly: GCF_027579735.1. Lineage (NCBI taxonomy): Eukaryota > Metazoa > Chordata > Amphibia > Anura > Bombinatoridae > Bombina > Bombina bombina. The sequence goes on from NC_069500.1 coordinate 1,261,456,886, forward strand.
GCTGTAGTGAGGTCTGATAGCACAGACCTGCTGTATTGAGGTCTGATAGCACAGACTTGCTGTGAAGAAGTCTGATAGCACAGACTTGCTGTAGTGAGGTCTGATAGCACAGACTTGCTGTAGTGAGGTCTGTTAGCACAGACTTGCTATAGTGAGGTCTGATAGCATAGACTTGCTGAGTGAGGTCTGATAGCACAGACTTGCTGTAGTGAGGTCTGGTAGCACAGACTTGCTGTAGTGAGGTCTAATAGCACAGACTTGCTGTAGTGAGGTCTGATAGCACAGACTTGCTGTAGTGAGGTCTGATAGCACAGACTTGCTGTAGTGAGGTCTGTTAGCACAGACTTGCTATAGTGAGGTCTGATAGCACAGACTTGCTGTAGTGAGGTCTGATAGCACAGACTTGCTTTAGTGAGGTCTGATAGCACAGACTTGCTGTGAAGAGGTCTGATAGCACAGACTTGCTTTAGTGAGGTCTAATAGCACAGACTTGCTGTAGTGAGGTCTGATAGCACAGACTTGCTGTAGTGAGGTCTGATAGCACAGACTTGCTGTGAAGAGGTCTGATAGCACAGACTTGCTGTAGTGAGGTCTGATAGCACAGACTTGCTGTAGTGAGGTCTGTTAGCACAGACTTGCTATAGTGAGGTCTGATAGCATAGACTTGCTGAGTGAGGTCTGATAGCACAGACTTGCTGTAGTGAGGTCTGGTAGCACAGACTTGCTGTAGTGAGGTCTAATAGCACAGACTTGCTGTAGTGAGGTCTGATAGCACAGACTTGCTGTAGTGAGGTCTGATAGCACAGACTTGCTGTAGTGAGGTCTGTTAGCACAGACTTGCTATAGTGAGGTTTGATAGCACAGACTTGCTGTAGTGAGGTCTGATAGCACAGACTTGCTGTAGTGAGGTCTGATAGTCTCACAAATTTGTCCTCTGACACAATTCTTCTCACTCTCAAGAGTTGACTGCGAGGTAAAAACCTTTTAAGGGATTCTGGGTGAAAGCTATCAAAGTGAAGCAGGCTGTTTTTATCAGTAGGCTTGGTAAACAGATCTGTTTCAAAACTATTGCCTGATTTATAAACTTTAGTGTCAAGAAATTCAATACTTTCCTCACTGTGCTTTAGTGTAAACTTAATATGTGTAGTTGCACTATTCAGCTGATTAACAAACTCCCATAGGGATCCAATGTTGCCCAACCACACTCCAAATATATCATCTATGTAGCGCCACCAAGTGGCGCCACATAGAATGAAGAGATTGTTCTCAAAGACAAATCTCTCCTCAAAGATGTTCATAAATATATTTGCGTATGTTGGGGCGACATTGGATCCCATGGCCGTACCCTGTCTCTGAATGTAAAATTCATCCTGAAACAGAAAATAATTACACCTAAGCACAATTTCAAGAAGTTCCAGAACAAAATCAATTTGACAACTATTGAACGTGCTGTATTGTTGCAACACTTTTTTTACTGCTCCTATACCAGATGCATGTGTTATAGAAGTGTATAGACTTGATACATCTAGAGTATATAAGATACTTTTCTCAGTTGCAATGTTTAAATCATTTAATTTAATCAGAAAATTACTGGTATCTTTAATATAAGAGTTGGATAATTCTACAAAAGGTCTTAAAATGTGATCAAGATAGATAGAGATGTTAGAACACACAGAGTTCATGCTGGAAATAATAGGTCGCCCTGGGGGGGCCTGTAAGTTTTTATGGACCTTAGGTAAGGTATATAGTACTGGTGTTTGTGCATGTTCACGAGATAGGAACATAATTTCCTTTTTACCAATGATGCCATTTTTAAAGGCAAATAAAACCTTTTGATTAATTTCCTTTTCGATATTAAAAATTGGATTATATGGTAAACATTGGTAAACCTCGTTATCAGATAATTGGGACTTAATTTCTTTCACATAGTAATCTTTATCAAGAAGAACTGTTGCTCCGCCCTTATCTGCAGATTTCAAAATAACATTTTTGTTCATTTGCAAAGATTTTAAAGCTTCTAAAGACCTATTATCCAAATGGCCCTTATTCTGACCCTGAATGGCTGCATATTTATTAACCTTTGTCTTTTTCAGTACCTTATGTTGTAAATTTTTCACATCATCTAATACCAGTTTTGAAAAGATGTCAATACTACTATCATAATTAGCTGGCATGTATTTACTTTTAACCTTAAGACCAAGATTTTTAAGATGTAGCTCACTAGAATTTATTCCAGCATTATCAGATCTATCACCATAACCATCATTGGAAAACATAGATTTTAATTTTAATGTCCTAAAAAATTTGAACAAATCTTTCTCTATCTCAAAAAAATCACATTTGGAAAAAGGGCAAAAAGAAAGTCCACGTTGTAATAATGAAGATTCAGTCTCTGTTATCTGTACCTTTGATAAGTTTAAAACTAGTGATTCACCCTTACTCTCCGTCTGTTCCGATTGCTCCTTCGGGGTGCCATGCCTGTGTCTCCGACCCCCACGTCTGATCCTGCGTCTGTCTCCGAGTCCCCCGTTAAGGACCCCAAATCCTGGCTTGTATTCGGTGTTCCGCCATGTCGGCGTCTGTTGTATCTCCGTCTCCGATAACCGGAAGTACCTCTGACGTCATTTCCGGTCCGTTCCGATCTCCAACGATACACTGTCCCCAGTGAATAATCTTCCTCATCGCGAAGGAACTTGGTACGTTTCCGTGCTTCCAACACAGAGCGGAGTTCAGCCACAGCTTTATTAGTTGTCTCCATCAATTTATTTAGATCGTCCATCTTTAAGCTTGCCTTTAATTCTGATTCAAGTTTTAACAATTCAGACTGCTGTATATCAATTTCTTTTTGTAAACAGTCCACAGTTAAGACCATCAAATCAAACGAACATTTGTTAAAAATATACTCAAATTTCTCACAGTATTCAGCATTATTGAGCATAAGAGTTGGTCTCACATTCATCCTTAGGCCACGGGGAATGCGCCCCACTCTGTGATATTCGGCCAGTGTAGTAGAGTGTAATTCCCAGGCAAGTTTTTTCCGGGACACCTTGTCAAACTGTTTGGAGGAAGCTTCCACAGGCAGAGTTTTTAGAAAGTCTCTGGAACCACGGGCAAGGGTGGTAATCCGTGCAGCCTCCATCTCAGTGTAGGCAAACATCTTCGAATGTATATCTCCATGATTCGTGACTAAGTCGGTCACTGTATCCATAGTATCAAGTGCAAATTACCAGTGTGGTAATAATATAACACAGTCCAATTGTGGTACAGCACTGTGATAACAAGGTGGTGCAAGCTGTAAGGGTACCACACAAAACCCTTAAAGTAGTAACACAGTCCAAAAAATTCAGCAGCACTCACCACTATGTAGAAAATTCCATCTTTATTGGGATATTTCGAAATAAAAAAGACAACGTTTCGGACCTCTAGTCCTTAGTCATGTCAATACATAAATGCAGGTAACACGCCTTAATATAGGGATAGGGGTTAATAACCACACCTACTTAATTAACAATTCACCTGTGCATACACACACATTTTTTTCTACAGTGTTACTTGTCCTTAAGGAGGATGCGCCATCTAGTGATAAATATATAGTAATGCATATTTAAAAAAACAACTATTACATATTGTTGCAAAAATAACAATTACAGAGTATTAGATACAGAGACTAATCCTATTGAAATATTTACAAAAAAACAGATAAATCATATTCTTTATTCATACCAACAGGTGCCATGGTTTCTAATTTATTAATCCAGAATACTTCCTTCTGTTTTAGGAAAAGCTCCCTATTGCCACCCCTTCTGGGTGAACTGATCTGGTCAATTATTTGAAACCTTAATTGACATACCCTATGTTCTGCCTGAATAAAGTGTTCTGCTACTGGATTTTTTATTTTGCCATTTCTGATGTCAGATTTGTGTTCACATATCCTGTCACGGACCATCCTAGTGGTCTCCCCGATGTAACTCCGCCCACATGGGCATTTAATCATGTAAATGGCAAATGTGGTTCTACATGTGAATAAACCCCTGATGTTATATTTCTTGCCTGTACGTGGATGATAGAAAAATTTACCCTTCACCATATTATTGCAACTAGCACAGCCTAAACATGGGTAACATCCCATATTTTTATCTGTAATATAGCTCTGTACTTTAGTTTTAGCAGTACCTATATCGGCCCTGATTAGCCTATCTCTAAGATTCTTACTTCTCTTATAGGCCGGCATGAATTCTGACTGAAACTCAGTTACATGAGGGTTACATTGGCTCAATATATGCCAGTGTCTCCTAAGAATAGAATTAATGTTACTGCTTAATGAGTTAAACTTTGTAACAAAGACAACACGATTTTGTTTCATCTTAACTTTAGGTTTTGTTGTCTCAAGCAAGCTGTTACGTGACACTGTTGCCACTTCTTCAATTTCTTTGTTAACTAAATCACTAGGATACCCCCTCATCATAAATTTGTCACCCATTTGGTTCAATCTCTGTCTCACAAATTTGTCCTCTGACACAATTCTTCTCACTCTCAAGAGTTGACTGCGAGGTAAAGACCTTTTAAGGGATTCTGGGTGAAAGCTATCAAAGTGAAGCAGGCTGTTTTTATCAGTAGGCTTGGTAAACAGATCTGTTTCAAAACTATTGCCTGATTTATAAACTTTAGTGTCAAGAAATTCAATACTTTCCTCACTGTGCTTTAGTGTAAACTTAATATGTGTAGTTGCACTATTCAGCTGATTAACAAACTCCCATAGGGATCCAATGTCGCCCAACCACACTCCAAATATATCATCTATGTAGCGCCACCAAGTGGCGCCACATAGAATGAAGAGATTGTTCTCAAAGACAAATCTCTCCTCAAAGATGTTCATAAATATATTTGTGTATGTTGGGGCGACATTGGATCCCATGGCCGTACCCTGTCTCTGAATGTAAAATTCATCCTGAAACAGAAAATAATTACACCTAAGCACAATTTCAAGAAGTTCCAGAACAAAATCAATTTGACAACTATTGAACGTGCTGTATTGTTGCAACACTTTTTTTACTGCTCCAATACCAGATGCATGTGTTATAGAAGTGTATAGACTTGATACATCTAGAGTATATAAGATACTTTTCTCAGTTGCAATGTTTAAATCATTTAATTTAATCAGAAAATTACTGGTATCTTTAATATAAGAGTTGGATAATTCTACAAAAGGTCTTAAAATGTGATCAAGATAGATAGAGATGTTAGAACACACAGAGTTCATGCTGGAAATAATAGGTCGCCCTGGGGGGGCCTGTAAGTTTTTATGGACCTTAGGTAAGGTATATAGTACTGGTGTTTGCGCATGTTCACGAGATAGGAACATAATTTCCTTTTTACCAATGATGCCATTTTTAAAGGCAAATAAAACCTTTTGATTAATTTCCTTTTCGATATTAAAAATTGGATTATATGGTAAAAATTGGTAAACCTCGTTATCAGATAATTGGGACTTAATTTCTTTCACATAGTAATCTTTATCAAGAAGAACTGTTGCTCCGCCCTTATCTGCAGATTTCAAAATAACATTTTTGTTCATTTGCAAAGATTTTAAAGCTTCTAAAGACCTATTATCCAAATGGCCCTTATTCTGACCCTGAATGGCTGCATATTTATTAACCTTTGTCTTTTTCAGTACCTTATGTTGTAAATTTTTCACATCATCTAATACCAGTTTTGAAAAGATGTCAATACTACTATCATAATTAGCTGGCATGTATTTACTTTTAACCTTAAGACCAAGATTTTTAAGATGTAGCTCACTAGAATTTATTCCAGCATTATCAGATCTATCACCATAACCATCATTGGAAAACATAGATTTTAATTTTAATGTCCTAAAAAATTTGAACAAATCTTTCTCTATCTCAAAAAAATCACATTTGGAAAAAGGGCAAAAAGAAAGTCCACGTTGTAATAATGAAGATTCAGTCTCTGTTATCTGTACCTTTGATAAGTTTAAAACTAGTGATTCACCCTTACTCTCCGTCTGTTCTGATTGCTCCTTCGGGGTGCCATGCCTGTGTCTCCGACCCCCACGTCTGATCCTGCGTCTGTCTCCGAGTCCCCCGTTAAGGACCCCAAATCCTGGCTTGTATTCGGTGTTCCGCCATGTCGGCGTCTGTTGTATCTCCGTCTCCGATAACCGGAAGTACCTCTGACGTCATTTCCGGTCCGTTCCGATCTCCAACGATACACTGTCCCCAGTGAATAATCTTCCTCATCGCGAAGGAACTTGGTACGTTTTGTGTGGTACCCTTACAGCTTGCACCACCTTGTTATCACAGTGCTGTACCACAATTGGACTGTGTTATATTATTACCACACTGGTAATTTGCACTTGATACTATGGATACAGTGACCGACTTAGTCACGAATCATGGAGATATACATTCGAAGATGTTTGCCTACACTGAGATGGAGGCTGCACGGATTACCACCCTTGCCCGTGGTTCCAGAGACTTTCTAAAAACTCTGCCTGTGGAAGCTTCCTCCAAACAGTTTGACAAGGTGTCCCGGAAAAAACTTGCCTGGGAATTACACTCTACTACACTGGCCGAATATCACAGAGTGGGGCGCATTCCCCGTGGCCTAAGGATGAATGTGAGACCAACTCTTATGCTCAATAATGCTGAATACTGTGAGAAATTTGAGTATATTTTTAACAAATGTTCGTTTGATTTGATGGTCTTAACTGTGGACTGTTTACAAAAAGAAATTGATATACAGCAGTCTGAATTGTTAAAACTTGAATCAGAATTAAAGGCAAGCTTAAAGATGGACGATCTAAATAAATTGATGGAGACAACTAATAAAGCTGTGGCTGAACTCCGCTCTGTGTTGGAAGCACGGAAACGTACCAAGTTCCTTCGCGATGAGGAAGATTATTCACTGGGGACAGTGTATCGTTGGAGATCGGAACGGACCGGAAATGACGTCAGAGGTACTTCCGGTTATCGGAGACGGAGATACAACAGACGCCGACATGGCGGAACACCGAATACAAGCCAGGATTTGGGGTCCTTAACGGGGGACTCGGAGACAGACGCAGGATCAGACGTGGGGGTCGGAGACACAGGCATGGCACCCCGAAGGAGCAATCGGAACAGACGGAGAGTAAGGGTGAATCACTAGTTTTAAACTTATCAAAGGTACAGATAACAGAGACTGAATCTTCATTATTACAACGTGGACTTTCTTTTTGCCCTTTTTCCAAATGTGATTTTTTTGAGATAGAGAAAGATTTGTTCAAATTTTTTAGGACATTAAAATTAAAATCTATGTTTTCCAATGATGGTTATGGTGATAGATCTGATAATGCTGGAATAAATTCTAGTGAGCTACATCTTAAAAATCTTGGTCTTAAGGTTAAAAGTAAATACATGCCAGCTAATTATGATAGTAGCATTGACATCTTTTCAAAACTGGTATTAGATGATGTGAAAAATTTACAACATAAGGTACTGAAAAAGACAAAGGTTAATAAATATGCAGCCATTCAGGGTCAGAATAAGGGCCATTTGGATAATAGGTCTTTAGAAGCTTTAAAATCTTTGCAAATGAACAAAAATGTTATTTTGAAATCTGCAGATAAGGGCGGAGCAACAGTTCTTCTTGATAAAGATTACTATGTGAAAGAAATTAAGTCCCAATTATCTGATAACGAGGTTTACCAATTTTTACCATATAATCCAATTTTTAATATCGAAAAGGAAATTAATGAAAAAAGGTTTTATTTGCCTTTAAAAATGGCATCATTGGTAAAAAGGAAATTATGTTCCTATCTCGTGAACATGCACAAACACCAGTACTATATACCTTACCTAAGGTCCATAAAAACTTACAGGCCCCCCCAGGGCGACCTATTATTTCCAGCATGAACTCTGTGTGTTCTAACATCTCTTTCTATCTTGATCACATTTTAAGACCTTTTGTAGAATTATCCAACTCTTATATTAAAGATACCAGTAATTTTCTGATTAAATTAAATGATTTAAACATTGCAACTGAGAAAAGTATCTTATATACTCTAGATGTATCAAGTCTATACACTTCTATAACACATGCATCTGGTATAGGAGCAGTAAAAAAAAGTGTTGCAACAATACAGCACGTTCAATAGTTGTCAAATTGATTTTGTTCTGGAACTTCTTGAAATTGTGCTTAGGTGTAATTATTTTCTGTTTCAGGATGAATTTTACATTCAGAGACAGGGTACGGCCATGGGATCCAATGTCGCCCCAACATACGCAAATATATTTATGAACATCTTTGAGGAGAGATTTGTCTTTGAGAACAATCTCTTCATTCTATGTGGCGCCACTTGGTGGCGCTACATAGATGATATATTTGGAGTGTGGTTGGGCGACATTGGATCCCTATGGGAGTTTGTTAATCAGCTGAATAGTGCAACTACACATATTAAGTTTACACTAAAGCACAGTGAGGAAAGTATTGAATTTCTTGACACTAAAGTTTATAAATCAGGCAATAGTTTTGAAACAGATCTGTTTACCAAGCCTACTGATAAAAACAGCCTGCTTCACTTTGATAGCTTTCACCCAGAATCCCTTAAAAGGTCTTTACCTCGCAGTCAACTCTTGAGAGTGAGAAGAATTGTGTCAGAGGACAAATTTGTGAGACAGAGATTGAACCAAATGGGTGACAAATATATGATGAGGGGGTATCCTAGTGATTTAGTTAACTAAGAAATTGAAGAAGTGGCAACAGTGTCACGTAACAGCTTGCTTGAGACAACAAAACCTAAAGTTAAGATGAAACAAAATCGTGTTGTCTTTGTTACAAAGTTTAACTCATTAAGCAGTAACATTAATTCTATTCTTAGGAGACACTGGCATATATTGAGCCAATGTAACCCTCATGTAACTGAGTTTCAGTCAGGATTCATGCCGGCCTATAAGAGAAGTAAGAATCTTAGAGATAGGCTAATCAGGGCCGATATAGGTACTGCTAAAACTAAAGTACAGAGCTATATTACAGATAAAAATATGGGATGTTACCCATGTTTAGGCTGTGCTAGTTGCAATAATATGGTGAAGGGTAAATTTTTCTATCATCCACGTACAGGCAAGAAATATAACATCAGGGGTTTATTCACATGTAGAACCACATTTGCCATTTACATGATTAAATGCCCATGTGGGCGGAGTTACATCGGGGAGACCACTAGGATGGTCCGTGACAGGATATGTGAACACAAATCTGACATCAGAAATGGCAAAATAAAAATCCAGTAGCAGAACACTTTATTCAGGCAGAACATAGGGTATGTCAATTAAGGTTTCAAATAATTGACCAGATCAGTTCACCCAGAAGGGGTGGCAATAGGGAGCTTTTCCTAAAACAGAAGGAAGTATTCTGGATTAATAAATTAGAAACCATGGCACCTGTTGGTATGAATAAAGAATATGATTTATCTGTTTTTTTGTAAATATTTCAATAGGATTAGTCTCTGTATCTAATACTCTGTAATTGTTGTTATTTTTGCAACAATATGTAATAGTTGTTTTTTAAATATGCATTACTATATATTTATCACTAGATGGCGCATCCTCCTTAAGGACAAGTAACACTGTAGAAAAAAATGTGTGTGTATGCACAGGTGAATTGTTAATTAAGTAGGTGTGGTTATTAACCCCTATCCCTATATTAAGGTGTGTTACCTGCATTTATGTATTGACATGACTAAGGACTAGAGGTCCGAAACGTTGTCTTTTTTATTTCGAAATATCCCAATAAAGATGGAATTTTCTACATAGTGGTGAGTGCTGCTGAATTTTTTGGACTGTGTTACTACTTTAAGGGTTTTGTGTGGTACCCTTACAGCTTGCACCACCTTGTTATCACAGTGCTGTACCACAATTGGACTGTGAGGTCTGATAGCACAGACTTGCTGTAGTGAGGTCTGATAGCACAGACTTGCTGTATTGAGGTCTGGTAGCACAGACTTGCTGTAGTGAGGTCTGATAGCACAGACTTGCTGTAGTGAGGTCTGATAGCACAGACTTACTGTGAAGAGGTCTGATAGCACAGATTTGCTGTAGTGAGGTCTGATAGCACAGACTTGCTGTAGTGAGGTCTGATACCACAGACTTGCTGTAGTGAGGTCTGATAGCACAGACTTGCTGTAGTGAGGTCTGATAGCACAGACTTACTGTGAAGAGGTCTGATAGCATAGATTTGCTGTAGTGAGGTCTGATAGCATAGACTTCCTGTGTAGAGGTCTGATAGCACAGATTTCCCACATAGCAATTTTTTTCTGACCCAGCTCCGGTCCACACAACCAATTTTCCCACGGCCCACATACTGCAAGAATGTCGGCCCCTGGACGGCCCAGATTTGTTTTACAGTCCAGGGCCGCACATGGGCCAGAACTGGCCCAAATGTCAGCCAAATCAAAGCCCATATGACGGCCCATGGGCGGCCCAGATTTGGTTTACAAACCAGGGTCACACATGGGCCAGAACTGGCCCAATTGGCAGCCGAATCAAAGCACATATATGGCCCTGCATTGGGCCAGAACAGGTTTTAATTCCATAATTCTTGTCTTAACCATATTAACACCAGCCTGTAGCCAGAAAACCCAAAACTGAGCCACATCCCAGCCCTAATCCATAGGAGTCTGGTTAAAATGCTGAGCTATAAAAAACAATTGTTTGTCCTTATCCATCTTGATGTTTGCTGCCGCAAGTGATTTTAAACCCATACGTGGGCAACAAAAGAAGGATTGTTTTATCTACATTGGCGTACGAAGCCCATCACGTTATGGTGTGCAACTTAAGAAAATTAGCATCTACGTTTTTCGTAAAAAATACAAATTTAACAAAAAAAGGTTCAAAATACACATTTCTTATTTAGTGATAACAAGGGGAATACAGATGTTTTCTTTAAAACATAATTTGCTTATCCAAACTAACACAAAGTGCCTGTATAGGCTATACAATACACAAGGAAGAACTACATTCGGTGTGCCCAGGCACACCCCCTGTGCACACCTATGTTTATCTACATTTTGTCTCTAGAACTGCATTTACATTAATACTATTCATATTTGTGGAGGATTCACCACTATCACAATATTCAAGAAAATGGACTTACCACCTGAGATTAGGACACCATAATGGCGGATATATATTGTGTTTACCTTTAAAAATATGTATCTATCAGCATAACACAGTCACAAATATTCTTCTAAACTTCTAAACTTGCTCAAATCAAAGTCCATACATCATGTGAACAAATAAGCCACAAAACTGAATTTAACAATATTTTTTTTATTCAACACTCATGAACTATGACAATTTTTTCATTTGTGAAAGACAGTGATATAGCTGCCTAAGCTGCCAAAATACACTAAACTGTAAAAGAAAGAAGGTGGGAGGGGAATATGAGAGAAAGTCCAGTGTAGTGGTCTAGCTTTTGGACACTGCTTTGCTTTAACCCTTACTAAGGAGGAAGGAATCAAATGTTATAGAGTGCATGGTATGTTCAAATACTGAGTCGGACAGTACTTAAGGACTAGCGGGGTACCCCCCCACCAATCATAAGAATTTCTTATTAGGTTCAAACTATATACAATTTGTAAGCTGTGCTTCAACAGTACAATAAAACACTGTATTTCAACAATAACAGCAGAGAATTAGTAAATAAATAAAAAATAACAAATGAACAATTAATAGGAGGAAGAAAGTGTACGATTCTATTCAGAATTGCCCTTAACATGTAAAGTAGTATGCTCCAGGCTCTCTTTTCTCCTCACCCGCTCTCTCCTTCCTCCGTCTCTGTCAGGAGCAAGCTGAAGCCAGCTCTGTACATTGACTTCTATCTCCTGTTCGGTGGCATTTCTTGTCAGCTGTTTTTTTCTCACAGCAGCTAAAAAGACATACGCCTAGATTTAGAGTTCTGCGGCCAAAGGGGTGCGTTAGCTACGCTGGCTTTTTTCTGGCCGCACCTTTTAAATACAGCTGGTATTTAGAGTTCACAGAATGGCTGCGTTAGGCTCCAAAAAAGGAGCGTATAGCATATTTACCGCAACTTCAACTCTCGATACCAGCGGTGCTTACGGACGCGGCCAGCTTCAAAAACGTGCTCGTGCACAATTCCCCCATAGAAAACAATGGGGCTGTTTGAGCTGAAAAAAATCCTAACACCTGCAAAAAAGCCGCGTTCAGCTCCTAACGCAGCCCCATTGTTTGCTATGGGGAAACACTTCCTACGTCTGCACCTAACACTCTAACATGTACCCCGAGTCTAAACACCCCTAACCTTACACTTATTAACCCCTATTCTGCCGCCCCCTCTATCGCTGACCTCTGCATATTTTTTTTAACCCCTAATCTGCCGCTCCGTAAACCGCCGCTACTTACATTATCCCTATGTACCCCTAATCTGCTGCCCCTAACACAGCTGACCCCTATATTATATTTATTAACACCTAATCTGCCCCCCACAACGTCGCCTCACTCCCGCCTCAATAACCCTATAATAAATAGTATTAACCCCTAATCTACCCTCCCTAACATCGCCGACACCTAACTTCAAACATTAACCCCTAATCTGCCGACTGGAGCTCACCGCTATTCTAATAAATGGATTAACCCCTAAAGCTAAGTCTAACCCTAACACTAACACCCCCCTAAGTTAAATATAATTTAAATCTAACGAAATAAATTAACTCTTATTAAATAAATTATTCCTATTTAAAGCTAAATACTTACCTGTAAAATAAATCCTAATATAGCTACAATATAAATTATAATTATATTATAGCTATTTTAGGATTTATATTTATTTTACAGGTAACTTTGTATTTATTTTAACCAGGTACAATAGCTATTAAATAGTTAAGAACTATTTAATAGCTAAAATAGTTAAAATAATTACAAATTTAACTGTAAAATAAATCCTAACCTAAGTTACAATTAAACCTAACACTACACTATCAATAAATAAATTAAATAAAATACCTACAATTACCTACAATTAAACCTAACACTACACTATCAATAAATGAATTAAATACAATACCTACAAATAACTACAATTAAATAAACTAACTAAAGTATAAAAAATAAAAAAGAACTAAGTTACAAAAAATAAAAAAATATTTACAAACATTAGAAAAATATTACAACAATTTTAAACTAATTACACCTACTCTAAGCCCCCTAATAAAATAACGAAGCCCCCCAAAATAAAAAAATGCCCTACCCTATTCTAAATTAAAAAAATTCAAAGCTCTTTTACCAGCCCTGAACAGGGCCCTTTGCGGGGCATGCCCCAAGAAATTCAGCTCTTTTGCCTGTAAAAAAACACATACAATACCCCCCCCAACATTACAACCCACCACCCACATACCCCTAATCTAACCCAAACCCCCCTTAAATAAACCTAACACTAAGCCCCTGAAGATCTTCCTACCTTATCTTCACCTCACCGAGTATCACCGATCGGTCCTTGCTCCAAAATCTTCATCCAACCCAAGCGGGGGCTGGCGATCCATAATCCTGCGGCTGAAGAGGTCCAGAAGAGGCTCCAAAGTCTTCATCCTATCCGGGAAGAAGAGGCGATCCAGACCGGCAACCATCTTGATCCAAGCTGCATATTCTATCTTCATCCGATGAGGAACGGCTCCATCGTGAAGACCTCCAGCGCGGACCAATCTTCTTCCGACGACATCCAACTGAAGAATGACGGTTCCTTTAAGGGACGTCATCCAAGATGGCGTACCTCGAATTCCGATTGGCTCATAGGATTCTATCAGCCAATCGGAATTAAGGTAGGAAAATTCTGATTGGCTGATGGAATCAGCCAATCAGAATCAAGTTCAATCCGATTGGCCGATCCGATCAGCCAATCAGATTGAGCTCGCATTCTATTGGCTGATCGGAACAGCCAATAGAATGCGAGCTCAATCTGATTGGCTGATCGGATCAGCCAATCGGATTGAAAATGATTCTGATTGACTGATTCCATCAGCCAATCAGAATTTTCCTACCTTAATTACGATTGGCTGATAGAATCCTATCAGCCAATCGGAATTCGAGGGACGCCATCTTGGATGATGTCCCTTAAATGAACCGTCATTCTTCAGTTGGACGTCGTCGGAAGAAGATTGATCCGCGCTGGAGGTCTTCACGATGGAGCCGTTCTTCATCGGATGAAGATAGAAGATGCCACTTGGATCAAGATGGTTGCCGGTCTGGATCGGTGATACCCGGTGAAGTGAAGATAAGGTAGGAAGATCTTCAGGGGCTTAGTGTTAGGTTTATTTAAGGGGGGTTTGGGTTAGATTAGGGGTATGTGGGTGGTGGGTTGTAATGTTGGGGGGGGGGGTATTGTATGTGTTTTTTTACAGGCAAAAGAGCTGAATTTCTTGGGGCATGCCCCGCAAAGGGCCCTGTTCAGGGCTGGTAAGGTAAAAGAGCTTTGAACTTTTTTAATTTAGAATAGGATAGGGCATTTTTTTATTTTGGGGGGCTTTGTTATTTTATTAGGGGGCTTAGAGTAGGTGTAATTAGTTTTAAATTGTTGTAATATTTTTCTAATGTTTGTAAATATTTTTTTATTTTAACTTAGTTCTTTTTTATTTTTTGTACTTTAGTTAGTTTATTTAATTGTAGTTATTTATAGGTATTGAATTTAATTCATTTATTGATAGTGTAGTGTTAGGTTTAATTGTAGGTAATTGTAGGTATTTTATTTAATTTATTTATTGATAGTGTAGTGTTAGGTTTAATTGTAACTTAGGTTAGGATTTATTTTACAGGTAAATTTGTAATTATTTTAACTATTTTAGCTATTAAATAGTTCTTAACTATTTAATAGCTATTGTACCTAGTTAAAATAAATACAAAGTTACCTGTAAAATAAATATAAATCCTAAAATAGCTATAATATAATTATAATTTATATTGTAGCTATATTAGGGTTTATTTTACAGGTAAGTATTTAGCTTTAAATAGGAATAATTTATTTAATAAGAGTTAATTTATTTCGTTAGGGTTAGACTTAGCTTTAGGGGTTAATACATTTATTACAGTAGCGGCGAGATTAGGTCGGGAGATTAGGGGTTAATAATTTAAGTTAGGTGTCGGCAATGTTAGGGAGGGCAGATTAGGGGTTAATAATTGTTATTATAGGGTTATTGAGGCGGGAGTGAGGCGGATTAGGGGTTAATAACTTTATTATAGTAGCGGTGCGGTCCGCTCGGCAGATTAGGGGTTAATAAGTGTAGGCAGGTGGAGGCGACGTTGAGGGGGGCAGATATGGGGTTAATAAATATAATATAGGGTCGGCGGTGTTAGGGGCAGCAGATTAGGGGTACATAGCTATAATGTAGGTGGCGGTGGTGTAGGAATCGGCAGATTAGGGTTTAATAATAATATGCAGGGGTCAGCGATAGCGGGGGGCGGCAGATTAGGGGTTAATAAATATAATATAGGGGTCGGCGGTGTTAGGGGCAGCAGATTAGGGGTACATAGGGATAACGTAGTTGGTGGCAGTGTACGGAGCGGAAGATTAGGGGTTAAAAAATTTAAATATAGTGGCGGCGATGTGGGGGGACCTCGGTTTAGGGGTACATAGGTAGTTTATGGGTGTTAGTGCACTTTAGAGCACAGTAGTTAAGAGCTTTATAAATTGGCGTTAGCCCAGAAACTAACTACTGACTTTTTTCTGCGGCTGGAGTTTTGTCATTAGATTTCTAACGCTCACTTCAGCCACGACTCTAAATACCGGCATTAGAAAGATCCCATTGAAAAGATAGGATACGCAAATGACGTAAGGGGATCTGCGGTATGGAAAAGTCGCGGCTGGAAAGTGAGCATTAGACCCTTTCCTGACTGACTCCAAATACCGGCGGTAGCCTAAAACCAGCGTTAGGAGCCTCTAACGCTGGTTTTGACGGCTACCGCCCAACTCTAAATCTAGGCCATAGAAAATTATGAAATACACATAAAAAGGAATCTGGGTAGCAATTTACAATAAGTTTGCTTTCATTAAATATTTGTATAACATGGTAGTGTTGAATGCTTGATCTGATTGGCTGATATTCCTTTCATTAGTTTTCAATAACTGCATTGCTATTCAAAAGTTCCAGTCCTAACTGTATTACAGTTCTATATCATTTTGCCAAGTTATTTCAGTTATTATCTGTACAGTCTTGTTACTCCTGTAATTACATAGAAAAAGCCAAAACCTCTGTACATAATATTCTCTAAGCAATTATATAGCAGCAACACAAACAAAGCAAGCATCAGATATCAACACGAGCTTCAGGTGGGTAACAAAACTCTATTATGGGAATGAATATGGGAAATTTGAACACACGTGAGACTCACTCACTGCCAATTTTTCCGGGGGAGTTTATCTTAAAAATTCTACCGTCAAATGGCATTCATATATTTCTTGCGCGCTTATCACAGACAGGACTCACAATACCTGTCGTATCCCAGTACAGGACTGATTACCTGTCTGGAGGGGTATCACAACTGCCGGCAGGACTATAACCTCCGCAAACCTGTGCTTCAACCACAGGAACCCCTTTAACCCTTTATCATATATTATCAACACCTATTACCAGATTAAATTTAGGTTCAGATTCACAGAAGTAAAGCAAGGTAAAAGCACTCATACTTACCCACGGCGAATCCCACAAACTGACATCAAAATTGTTAGGTGTTTCCCCAGGGGGGTAAGTGTCAGGTCAGGCCGAAGCCACGGGCCCAGTGTACCACCTGAGGCATATGTAGATTATCTGATAAGGGCCCCTTAGAATGACTCAGACCACGCAGCAAATATGATCTAAAGCCAATCCTGTTTATTGAACAGTGCAAGCATTTCTTATAACAGCATACAGGGTTAAGGGGATGACACGTTAGGACCGCGTCATCTTACACAGTTATACACAGTAGAGCACAGTGTGATTCTGGGAATTCACCAGCTCATAACAATCATGTCATAGTCATAATACGCTAACATCTGCGGAGACAGCAAGGTTTCTGAACCATCTTATTGACATTATCTTCTTCTGGGCGAATAGCCAGAGTACATTGACAAGGCCGAACAGCTAAGGAAACTATCATAACATGCACATAATTCCCACTACATAATAACCCAGTATAATAAAGTTTAATCATTCCAAAATGGATGCTAATCATCACAAGATGGCTGTGGGGAACAAGATGGCTGCCGTCAGGTTCATATTACCCCTAACACTAGTTCTACAGTGACTTTTTTGGAGTTGGGTGACTTTTTCAAAGTAGCAATGTCTGCTTAAACCAGGGCTCGACAAATATGTTTAAAATCTAGGAGCCGGCTCAAAAATCTAGGAGCCAGAATTTTTAGGTGCCTAAAATTCAATATATATTCATACACCCATATATATATATATATATATATATATATATATATACACACACACACATATATACACATATACACACATATATACACATATACACACATATATACACATAAGGATGCACACATTAGGCAAAAAGAATAGAAAAATCCAACCAATAAAGGACAAATCTAATTAGCAGTTTTTATCAAAGTAGTCACAACATGGAATGTTGTAGGCAGGGTCAGTCACATTTAGCCATAATCAAGTACGATAGTGGAGTCATTATAGCCTTTTCAATGGTATTTTACAAAAGCAGACAAAATAATGAATTATATTACCTTTATTAAACATTTAAAGGGATTACATTCTGAGTCTGAGTCCCTTTAAGAGATACATTTGATCTGACCATTTTTCTAACTTTGAATTTAATGACATTGATGCTATCATTTCAACAGAGAACCATATTTTATATCTTTTAAGGGATGTTCAAATGCCAAATAACATTCTTATTCCTTGTTGCATGTCATTTTGCATAACTAACTCAAATTTATTATGTGTTTAAAGACACTGTAATCTTTTTTTGGGGGGAGGGAGAAAACCAATCCCTGCATTACACTAACTCCTGGTAATCATTTAACCCTATACCATGCAAGGTAAATGTGCTGTAAGGGTTTTTAAAGGCAGGGTTTAATTTAGCATTTGGATTCTGCTCATCTGGCCTTGCTCCTACTTATTCACCCACAGTTACAGCAACCTAGATGCCAAAATGCTGGTCCATCTATCACTCACAATGAATGGCTGGCATTATAACAACTAATGTTTTGTGGGATCTAATGAGGATGAAGAAGAAACCCCACCCGATAATCTGAGACCAGCAGGATGACCGAAATGATAGCAACCAGGAGCTTCAGCAGAGTTCCTTATTGCACTGCTCACCCTGCCCTGTCAGACCGCTAAGAGCCGGCTGCTCATCTCTCCAATACGGCTGCTTTATTTTTTTACCTCCTATCGTGTGGTTAAATACACTATAGGTTGCAGCGGGCGGCTTATTACTAGAAAGTACAGCTTCAAGAGAATGCGTTCCTGCTTCTGAGGTCTCGCATGATGCTCAAGACGAGGTTGTTTCTAGTAATAAGCCACCCGCTGCAACCTATAGTGTATTTAACCACACGTAAAAAAAATAAAGCAGCCGCATTGGAGAGATGAGCAGCCGGCTCTTAGCGGTCTGACAGGGCAGGGTGAGCGGGGCAATAAGGGAACTCTGCAGAAGCTCCTGGTTGCCATCTTCTCTGTCATCCTGCTGGTCTCAA
This sequence comes from Bombina bombina, assembly GCF_027579735.1. Taxonomy (NCBI): domain Eukaryota; kingdom Metazoa; phylum Chordata; class Amphibia; order Anura; family Bombinatoridae; genus Bombina; species Bombina bombina. The sequence goes on from NC_069500.1 coordinate 1,261,475,597, forward strand.
ATTATGATAAATTATGCAGCAGCATGCTTCGGTGCAGTGGGTGAGGGGCCAATGTAAGGGGCACACAATATTTTTGATAGTCACCTGCAATATACTGCTGACTTCTTTTAAATCTTTCACGATTGCTCACTTAATTATAGTCTTGCACTGCTGACTAACTACTTATAGTTAGAGGGCTCCTTCTCTCACGCCAAAACACAGAAGCTCCGCCTGACAGCTTTATATATGTTCTGCCAGGTGTGCACGTGTTAGCAAAGGACTTGTGGGTATTGTAGTTATTTTTTACCGCTTGAGTGCTCGCAGCCCAGTTTCATTACTGTGCGGTAAGCATCCATGGTGTAAAAACTAACGGGCAGCGTGGCAGTAGTATAGGGGATGGTAATGGGGATAATTGTACCTCAAAATCTAGTCGCCAGGCACTAAAATTAAGGCGCCACGGGCTACCAGGATCTATGCCTTTGGGGATTAGAAGTGGTACATGGTGTACTAAGTAGGAAGACCAAACAAAGCTTAGAGATAAAAGGGACAGTCTAACCCAAAATGAAACTTATCTCTTCTAATTGCTTGTCCATAGTGATCCTTAAGCCTTTTTTTCAGTACTTGCTCATGCACAAACATGTCCCATGACCAGAGGCTTGCAACCGTTCTAACTTGCTTTGTTCTACTCTCAAGTGGGAGGATTTTGGTGGCCAATTTAGAAAATCAAGTTTTCCCTAGGATTTGCAACAAAATAAGAAAACAATGAAAAAAAGGCTTAAGGATCACTATGGACAAGCATTTGGATGAGGTAAGTTTTTTTGGGGAAGACTGTCCCTTTAAATAAATCAATTACCTAATTAAAAAAAAACCAGAAACTGCTTACATTTTCTTTGACTTTGCTTTTGCCAAAATTGTCTTCTGAGTAGATGCATTCTTAGTAAGAAATGAGTGAAAGATCTTTGGTGCACTAGGCAGTTCTTCTGGTCTGTAGAGAGAGAGAGAGAAAAGCGAATGTAATTAACATTTTATACATTTATAATTAAACTAAAAGTCAGAAAAGCTACTGAAACTTACATTTTCTTTGCATTAGCTTCTGTAAAGGAAATGTCGTCATCTTCACCAGGAAAAAGGATGTTCTTTGGTCTAAAGAATCATTTTGTTAATTACATTAACTATACGTTTGATCACACAGTATAAATAGACAACTTACATTCTTTTTTGTTTGGCTTTAATTGGAGAATCCTCCACATCTGTCCCAAGGTCTGTATGTTCAACAGCTTCCGGCACTTTTAACCTTGCTTCATTGTAAATATCTGTAAAAAGATTACAAAAGCTAGCAATTAGCTGTCCTCACAATTTACAGTTTATTGCCTAAATAAAAATCCTTTTTTTTTTTTCAAGCAATATCTCAGATTCATCAACCTGACAAAACTTTGACACAACAATGGTATGACGTGTCAAGAAAAAATATATAAACATGTACTTGAGGTGTAGTGAGGCCTACGTATCAGAAATAACATGAAACAGAATCTACAAAGTTATACTTACTTGATGTAAATATAATTCTGACACTGTGTGATGTCCATCCTTCCCCAGGTTGTTCTTTATTTTGTGTTGCCTTTACAACATCCATTTTGCTTGGTGGCCACATAGAGTTATCTTCGCTGACCCAATTAGAAGGCACCACTTCTACTTCATTTGTTCAATGTGAAACACTGTCTAATGAAAATAAAAGTCCAAATTAGTAATTTGCTTATCTTTTTAAAATAAATTGTAAAAACTCTTACAAATGGACAATGTGAGAAGAGAAACTGCTCTTTTTAAAAATAGCCCTCTATCCTCCTATAGTGGCTGTGATGTACACAGCCACCAGGGGGGGGGGAGTCCTGTCTATAGGAGATCTCTTCTCTACATGACGCTTATGGGTGCATTATTGAATGGAGGTGCGCTCCGATATACTGCATATATGCAGGATGTGCACCCCAGTAAGATACGGTTACCGTGAGTGCTATGCCTGGTTGGATTTGTTACTATATATATATATATATATATATATATATATATATATATATATATATATATAAAACAGGGGTTGAAAATCCCGAAATACTACTAGTCCTAGTTTACTAGTAAATTAGACATTTTGTAGTCACTATATGCTAAACTTTAATAAAAAAAATTAGGTGTAATCAAATAAATGTTTTTCTTTAGACTCCTAACTTATAAATGAAAATAGGAGCATATAGTGCATATAGACATCAAGATACACACTCCCAGAGAGAGGGAGGGGAATGTAAATGGGAAGGATCAGTGAGGTTGGTAATAAAAGACATTGCTTCAAGCCTGCCTGTGATACAGAGATATCAGTGAGTTAAAGGGACAGTCTACACCAGAATTGTCATTGTTTAAAAAGATAGATAATCCTTTTATTCCCCAGTTTTGCATAACCAACACGGTTTTTACCTCTGTGATTACCTGTATCTAAGCCTCTGCACACTGCCCCTTATCTCTGATCTTTTGACTTGAATTTAATCCAATCAGTGCTGACTCATAAATAACACAGAAGTGAGCACAATGTTATCTATATGATACACATGAACTAGCAGTGTCTAACTGTGAACAACTGTCAAAATGCACTGAGATAAGAAGCAGTTCAACGGCTTAGAAATTAGCATATGAGCCTACCTAGGTTTAGCTTTCAACAAAGAATACCAAAAGAACAAAGCAAATGTGATAAAAAATGTAAATTGGAAAGTTGTTTAAAATTGCATGTCCTGAATTATGAAAGTTAAATTTTGACTATACTGTCCCTTTAACCACTATTGAAATATTGATCTGTTTTACACCCACTGACTTCCAGTGATATAGATCAACACACTATAGTTTTGTGCTTTTATGGCTAGCACGGCTACCAATCAGCACCTATAATGACAATTATTTAAAAAGGCTAAAATAGCATTTTTATTTTAACATATTTAATATGGAGCAGGTCCTCATCAGATCTTTCTAGTAGTAACTGGGTTAAAACAGATGTACGAATTGTCCTCAGATCCAGATAAAAAAAAATTGCTGTTTTTTATATTACTCATAGTCAACAGAAAAAACCTATACATGCACAACCACCACAGAAAAAAGCATAATTTTACACTTATGTGCTTTCTAAATTTGAAACATACATGAAAATATAATCCACATGGTCCACTATATGGGGCCCCGGTGCCTGCATTCTATCTCCGGACAAACTGTAAGAGGATGGGAGCCTAGTAACATGGAGCTGTTACTGCGACCTGAAGAAGTGTCGGTGAAAGCCTCAATAATTGCTCCAGGGGTTCGGCCTGTCTATTCCTGCCCCGCGATGCAACGGGTGAAATGTTTAGCTCCGCTCTGCTATTGAGCCGAAAGAGGATGGAATCTATCTCACGGAGGACCTTGTTCCCAAAGCAAGATTACAACTGTAGAAACTCTGTGGTGTGTGCCGCTCACCCTCTGGTTATACCGCAGCTGCATATATTCCTCTGGGGTAATGTGCACTGCTCGCCAGCTTTGTAAACGGTTAATTCTTACCTCCATGACATCTTACAGCTGAATGGTTTACCATAATCAGAAGGCAGCCCACCTACTAGGTGAATATCACTGTGTGCTGCATAACTTGTTTATCACTACAGTTGGTCAGGTCACTTATGGCCTGAACCTAGAAACTATATAAAGACTATCCAGCTTTACTTGGCGTTGGGCAGGAGATAAGTATTTGGTCCTTGGCTCTCATAGTTGTGACTCTCATTTATACATATACAAGTAACTAGGCATCCATTAGCAGTCTCTGGACATACAATATATTAGGTACCTCTTGCATATGTATATATATGCAAGATGTTTCCCTGGATGAAGACTATATGTATTCCTGTTGCTTTATGTGGACTCTTAACCTGTAGATGTTGCTCTAATCAATATTACAGTTATACATAGGTCACGGTACACACGTTTAGGTTAAGCTTTAATGTCCTAGTCTATTGTACTTTCCCCCTTCAATGCATAGACCGTGCTTTCTACACAGGCTGGTCCTGAATTAATGTTATCATCCTGAAATGTATTTTCGTTATATATTTAGTCTTCTCATTATACCATATCTAAGAGATAAGACAGAATATAATGTATAACTTTAAATTTAGATTGTCTTAGCACCTGATTTGTTTTCGGCTGCTCTATATACCAATGAGAGAGGTTATAGCTCCAAAATTGCTAAACATTTTGGCTAATACTATACTCCATAGTTAATAAGTATCTTCTCCAGTATTTTGTGTATTAAAATTAATGTTATTTATTTGTCTAATACAGCTCATCCTATGTTTCAACACTTCATTTGCCTTAGTATAAGCCACCTACATATTACTGCCTATTTAGCGCTGCAGTTTACCACTCTTCAGCTAAGTTGCAAATATTTGACTTAATATATCCAGTTTCACCTACAACTTTCTATGGGGACAGACTATTACTACCAAAACCCTGAGTTCCTTAACTCCAAGTGTAAAGTATATATTGTAAATGTGTAGTGTCCTAGATGTACCCTTGGAGTAGACATATTAGGTAACCTATCCTCTATTGGCTACTATTTTTTATATATTACTTGAGGGATTCTCCAAGTCGATGATAAGATTACCTATAGCATGACTTATACTATTGTTATTAATGTTTTGTTTGCAGAGAAAATAGGCAGGGCTTTGTCCCATATTTATCTATAATATTATAGCATTATAAAGTAAAAAAGAGATTCTTCACTCAGGGTCCATAAGTGGCCCTCTCACATTAAAGTTTACCTACTTTATATTATGTTTACTGCAACTTTATGTGTTCCAAGAGTGGCCGCTTAAATCATAAAGTGGGTGCATAGTTTGAACGGTACTTACTGCTCATTTTGAAAGTGTAATTTGTCATTTAACTATATTGTATATTTATCTGATCTGTTTTGGTAGCCTACCCTGTAATAATGTATTTTTCTTTATAGTGTGTATTGACAATTACCCATTGTTTGCCTTGAAAAGAACCTCAATTAAAAAAAAAAATATTTCACTTATCTGCACCTAATTGGTCTTCACTTCCTACCAAACATGAAAACTATGCTCAATGATTACGCACACCCATGGTATTTACTTTAAACAAGACATTTTGGTCCAAGTACAATTATACATCAGTGGAACTTGAACCTTTTATATTTATTAATAGTAACTGTTGAATCTTTTCTTGCTAAGGTTATGTATTGGTCTCTATTTATAATGATACAGGAATAGATTCATTGTGTTTTGAAAGACTATGTATTTGTTACTTTATTAGGGGCTACAAGTATTCTTTTTGTTAATTTCAACAATGGTTCTTTTTGCAGTTTCTTACATTGCGGCAATGCACTGCACTGTTTATGTTTCTACTCTATTGTTGCCACAGTAACATTTTCAGTGTTTTATCAACTTGGGGATGGCCTTGTGCTTTAATAGCAATTCTTCTTTGCATATTAACCCCTTAATGACCACAGCACTTTTCCATTTTCTGTTCGTTTGGGACCAAGGCTATTTTTACATTTTTGCGGTGTTTGTGTTTAGCTGTAATTTTCCTCTTACTCTTTTACTGTACCCACACATATTATATACCGTTTTTATAAAGATACCATTATTTTCATCATATCTTATAATTTACTATAAAAAAATTATAAAATGAGGAAAAAATGGAAAAAAACACACTTTTTCTAACTTTGACCCCCAAAATCTGTTACACATCTACAACTACCAAAAAACACCCATGCTAAATAGTTTCTAAATTTTGTCCAGAGTTTAGAAATACCCAATGTTTACATGTTCTTTGCTTTTTTTGCAAGGTATAGGGCCATAAATACAAGTAGCACTTTGCTATTTCCAAACCACTTTTTTTTTTTAAATTAGCGCTAGTTACATTGGAACACTGATATCTTTCAGGAATACCTGAATATCCCATGACATGTATATATATATATATATTTTTTAGAAGACATCCCAAAGTATTGATCTAGGCCAATTTTGGAAAATTTCATGCCACCATTTCACCGCCAAATGCGATCAAATAAAAAAAAAAGTTCACTTTTTCACATTTTTCTTTTACAAACTTTAGGTTTCTCACTGAACTTATTTACAAACAGCTTGTGCAATTATGGCATAAATGGTTGTAATTTTTTTCTCTGGGATCCCCTTTGTTCAGAAATAGCAGACATATATGGCTTTGGAGTTGCTTTTTAGTAATTAGAAGGCCGCAAAATGCCATTGCGCACCACACGTGTATTAGGCCCAGCAGTGAAGGGGTTAATTAGGGAGCATGTAGGGAGCTTTTTGGGGTAATTTTAGCTTTAGTGTAATGTAGTAGACAACCCAAAGTATTGATCTAGGCCCATTTTGGTATATTTCATGCCACCATTTCACCGCCATATGCGATAAAATTAAAAAAAAAACTTAAATTTTTCCAAATTTTAGGTTTCTCACTGAAATCATTTACAAACAGCTTGTGTAATTATGGCATAAATGGTTGTAAATGCTTCTCTGGGATCCCCTTTGTTCAGAAATAGCAGACATATATGGCTTTGGCGTTGCTTTTTGGTATTTAGAAGGCCGCTAAATGCCGCTGCGCATCACACGTGTATTATGGCTAGCAGTGAAGGGGTTAATTAGGTAGCTTGCAGGGTTAATTTTAGCTTTAGTGTAGAGATCAGCCTCCCACCTGACACATCACCCCCTCCAGATCCCTCCCAAACAGCTCTCTTACCTCCCCCACCCCACAATTGTCCCCACCATCTTAAGTACTGACAGAAAGTCTGCCAGTACTAAAATAAAAGGCATCCTTTTTTTCTTTTTTCCCCCCTTTGCATATTTACATATGCTGCTGTGTAGGATCCCCCCTTAGCCCCCAAACCTCCCTGCCCCCCCCCCTCAACAGCTCTCTAACCTCCCCCTCTACCCTCTTGGCAGCCATCTTGGGTACTGGCAGCTGTCTGCCAGTACCCAGTTTACACTATATAGTCTCTTTTTTATTTGTTATTTTATTTTTTTCTGTAGTGTAGCCCAAGACCAACCCCCACCCCCTCCCAGATCCCTTAGATTACTTTTTTGGGGCATTTCTTCCCCCCTTCCTCCCACTTATACTTGATAATTTTCTGTAGTGTAGCGGTTCCCACCCGCTCCCTCCCCGTGCACGCGCCCGCCGCCCCCCGTGCATGCGCGCCCCCCGTGCACGGTCCCGCCCCCCTCTGTGTCTTAGAGCCCATCGATGGCCGCCAACCCGCCTCCCACTGCAGCTCCCACCCACCAACGAATGCGGCCATCGATGTCCGGTGTAGAGAGGGCCACAGAGTGGCTCTCTCTGCACCGGAGGGGTACAAATTGTTATTGCAGGATGCCTCAATATCGAGGCATCCTGCAATAACCGGAAAGCAGCTGGAAGCGATCAGGATCACTTCCAGCTGCTTTCCAAACCGAGGACGTACGCCATACGTCCTCAGGCGTTAACTGTATTTTTTCTGAGGACGTATGGCGTACGTCCTCGGTCATTAAGGGGTTAAAGGGACATAAAACCAAAAAAAAAATCTTTCTTGATTCAGATAGAGAATACAGTTTTAAAAAGTTTCCAATTTACTTCTATTATCAAATTTCCATAGTTTTTATGTTATTCTTTGTTAAAGAGATAACCAGATAAATAACGTGCACATGTCTGCAGTACTACATGACAGGAAATAGTGTTGCCATCTAGTGTTCTTGCTGATGTATAACATTGTTGCAAAACTGCTGCCATATGCATACTCCTGAGCTTAACGTAAATCGGAAAATTCTTTAAAATTATATGTTGTATCCGAATCATGAAAGAAAATGTTTGGGTTTTATGTCCCTTTAACTAAGATTTGGATTAATGTTTGGGTTTTATGTCCCTTTAACTAAGATTTGGATACTTTGTTACAACAGAACACCCATGTACAAAAGCAGCAGAAAAAAATAGAGAAATAATTGAATAATTTCTACCCTTTTGAAAGGCTATTGACTGGCACTGTTCTTGATTTTTTTTTCTAATGTTTGTCTCCAGATGGTATTGCAAAGCCTTTTAAAGGTAACTTTTAAAAAACAGAGTTGCTGGGTGAGAATAGTATAACTTAAAAACTTGCATTTAACGTTTTAGTAGTTCAACATATCTGTCCTTCACTTTCTCCTCTGAAATTCAAATAACCACAGAGGCCCCTAGTTATCAAGCCGTCAACCTCAAATACGCTGGAATTCTGCAGCGTATTTGTGGCGAGGCTGATTCGTTTTAGTTATCAAGCCCTAGATACCAGCAAAAGTAGAATTTAGTGACGTAAGCTTCGATCCGCCGGACTCAGTCCAACACAGATCGATTCTTACGTCACTACAGATGTTCCGCACACAAGTGCGGCACAATCTGACTACTTTTGCTAGTTATAAAAAAACTAGCAGGTACGCTCTGCACTTTTCCAGCCCAGCGTACCTGGTTTTCAAACCGCCGCCCTGGATGCGGCGGATCCCATAGGAATCAATGGGAGTCTGACCATAGCGAAAGTTCATGTTCGCTGCTGACCGATATCCTATTGATTCCTATGGGAGCTGTCTGCACCTAACACCCTAACATGTACCCCGAGTCTAAACACCCCTAATCTGTCCCCCCCTACACCGCCACAACTAAATAAATGTATTACCCCCTAAACCGCCGCTCCCGGAGCCCACCGCCACTATAATAAATATGTTAACCCCTAAACCGCTGCTCCCGGACCCTGCCGCAACTATAATATATATGTTAACCCCTAAACCGCCGCTCCTGGACCCCGCCGCCACCTAAATTATACCTATTAACCCCTATCCTGCCCCCCCTATACCGTCGCCACCTATAATAAGTTATTAACCCCTATCCTGCGGATCCCAGACCTCGCTGCAACTGAATAAATAGTTTAACCCCTAAACCGCCGCTCCCGGACCCCGCCGCAACCTATATTAAACTTAATAACCCCTAATCTGCCCCCCCTACACCGTCGCCACCTATAATAAATTTATTAAACCCTATTCTGCCCCCCCTACACCGCCGCCACTGTAATAAAATTATTAACCCCTAAACCTAAGTCTAACACTAACCCTAACACCCCCTAACTTAAATATTAATTAAATACATCTAAATAATATTTCTGTTATTAAATAAATTAATCCTATTTAAAACTAAATACCTTTAAAATAAACCCTAATATAGCTACAATATAAATAATAATTATATTGTAGCTATTTAAGGATTTATATTTATTTTACAGGTAACTTTGTATTTATTTTAGCTAGTTAGAATAGTTATTAAATAGTTATTAACTATTTAATAACTACCTAGCTAAAAGAAATACAAAATGACCTATAAAATAAATCCTAACCTAAGTTACAATTAAACCTAACACTACACTATCATTAAATTAATTAAATAAATTACCTACAAATAACTACAATTAAATTAAATTAAATAAACTAACTAAAGTACAAAAAATAAAAAAAGCTAAGTTACAAAAAATAAAAAAAATAATTTACAAACATTTAAAAAATATTACAACAATTTTAAGCTACTTACACCTAATCTAAGCCCCCTAATAAAATAACAAAGCCCCCCAAAATAAAAAAATTCCCTAACCTATTCTAAATTAAAAAGTTACAAGCTCTTTTACCTTACCAGCCCTTAAAAGGGCCTTTTGCGGGGCATGCCCCAAAGAATTCTGCTCTTTTGCCTGTAAAATAAAAATACAACCCCCCAAAACATTAAAACCCACCACCCACATAACCCTAATCTAACCCAAACCCCCCTTAAATAAACCTAACACTACCCCCCTGAAGATCATCCTACCTTGAGTCGTCTTCAGCCAGCCGACCACTGATGGAACCGAAGAGGAGATCCGGAGCAGCAGAAGTCATCATCCAGGCGGCGCTGAAGAAGTCTTCCATCCGATGAAGTCATCATCCAGGCGGTGCTGAAGAAGTCTTCCATCCGATAGAAGTCTTCATCCAGGCGGCGTCTTCAATCTTCATCCATCCGGAGCGGAGCCATCTTCAGACGAGCCGACGCGGAGCCATCCTCTTCTTCCCGACGACTAACGACAAATGGATATTCCTTTAAGGGACGTCATCCAAGATGGTGTCCCTTCAATTCCGATTGGCTGATAGGATTCTATCAGCCAATCGGAATTAAGGTAGGAAAAATCTGATTGGCTGATCCAATCAGCCAATCAGATTGAGCTCGCATTCTATTGGCTGTTTCGATCAGTCAATAGAATGCGAGCTCAATCTGATTGGCTGATTGGATCAGCCAATCGGATTGAACTTCAATCTGATTGGCTGATTCAATCAGCCAATCAGATTTTTCCTTTTTAATGTAGAATAGGGTAGGGATTTTTTTTATTTTGGGGGGCTTTGTTATTTTATTAGGGGGCTTAGATTAGGTGTAAGTAGCTTAAAATTGTTGTAATATTTTTTAAATGTTTGTAACTTATTTTTTTTATTTTTTGTAACTTAGCTTTTTTATTTTTTGTACTTTAGTTAGTTTATTTAATTTAATTTAATTGTAGTTATTTGTAGGTAATTTATTTAATTAATTTAATGATAGTGTAGTGTTAGGTTTAATTGTAACTTAGGTTAGGATTTATTTTACAGGTAATTTTGTATTTCTTTTAGCTAGGTAGTTATTAAATAGTTAATAACTATTTAATAACTATTCTAACTAGCTAAAATAAATACAAAGTTACCTGTAAAATAAATATAAATCCTGAAATAGCTACAATGTAATTATTAATTATATTGTAGCTATCTTAGGGTTTATTTTAAAGGTAAGTATTTAGTTTTAAATAGGATTAATTTATTAAAGTATAGTGTAGTGTTAGATGTAATAGTAACTTAGGTTAGGATTTATTTTACAGGTAAATTTCTCTTTATTTTAAATAGGTAGCTATTAAATAGTTAATAACTATTTAATAGCTATTGTACCTAGTTAAAATAAATTGAAATTTTCCTATAAAATAAATATAAATCCTAAGATAGCTACAATATAATTATTATTTATATTGTATCTATATTAGGGTTTATTTTAAAGGTAAGTATTTAGTTTTAAATAGGATTAATTTAGTTAATAAGAGAAATATTATTTAGATTTATTTAATTAATATTTAAGTTAGGGGGGTAATAGGGTTAGTGTTAGACTTAGGTTTAGGGGTTAATAATTTTATTACAGTGGCGGCGGTGTGGGGGGGCAGGATAGGGGTTAATAAATTTATTATAAGTGGCGACGGTGTAGGGGGTGCAGGATAGGCGTTAATAAACTTATTATAGGTGGCGACAGTGTAGGGGGGCAGATTAGGGGTTAATAAGTTTAATATAGGTTGCGGCGGGGTCCAGGAGCAGGGGTTTAGAGGTTAAACTATTTATTTAGTTGCGGCAAGGTCCGGGATCCGCAGGATAGAGGTTAATAACTTTATTATAGAGGGCGGGTATAGGGGGGGCAGGATAGAGGTTACTAGGTATAATGTAGGTGGCGGCGGTGTCCGGGGGCGGCGGTTTAGGGCTTAATACATTTATAAGAGTTGCGGTGGGGTCTAGGAGCGGCAGTTTAGGGGTTAATAACTTTATTGAGTTGCGGGGGGCTCCAGGGGTGCCGGTATAGAGGGTAGAACAGTATAGTTAGTGTGGGTGCTTAGTGACAGGGGTATCAATAAAGCTGTCAAAAAGCCAAAGAGCAGCGAGATCGGATGAGTGATAACTCTCACAGTCCGCTGCTCATCGCCCCGTACTTGGTGCGCGGCTTTTTGACAGATTTATTGATAACTTAGGTGAAATTTTGAAGGTCTGCAGCGGCGATGGTAGGCGAGCTTAGGCGGGCGTATTGAACCGGCGAAGGCAGGTAAAGTAGACGGCTTGATAACTACCCCCCAGAGTGTAAAGGCAATAATATAGTGCAGTAAGTCTATCACCAAATGACCACTAAAAAGGAAAATACTTAATACTTTACTTAAAGGGACATTATACACTCATTTTTTCTTTGCATACATGTTTTGTAGATGATCTATTTATATAGCCCATAAAGTTGTTTTTTAAAAATAATGTATAGTTTTGCTTATTTTTAAATAACATTGCTCTGATTTTCAGACTCCTAACCAAGCCCCAAAGTTTTATCAGAATACCGTCAGCTACCTTCTCCAGCTTGCTCCTGTTTGTGTAAAGGGTCTTTTCATATGCAAAAGAAGGGGGAGGGGGGAGTGTCTTATTTCCCACTTGCAGTGGGCTTTCCAGCTACCTTTTCAACAGTGCTAAACTGTGAGCTTCTAAGTATGTTTTTAAACAGTTTTATACTGGATTTTTATATCAGTATTTGTGCGTCTTATTCTTTATAGTAGTGTCTATTACATGCAGTTATATGAAAATGAGTGTATACTGTCTCTTTAATGTTTCTAATAAAAAAAAATCAAAAGTATTTTCAGTTAATACAGCAATCTTTTTCAAGAGGTGAATCAGAAAACATTTTTTTGGTATCTGCTTAATCATTTATTCTTTTAAATAGGTAACGGTGTCTTTGTGTGAATATAGACAATTAATTCCTTAGCACAAGTCAAAGCTATTGATGGCACATGGGGTGTTAATTATTCTGCAGGACCAGATTCAGAAAAGTGCAAAATCTGGTATTACAAATTTATAGTAAAACAGAATTACCAGAGAATGTTTAGTGGGGTTAACATCTCTTTAGTGCACAGAATACATACAATAGACAGCGCAACTGTGCTAAACATCGCTCATATTACAAGTTGTGAGTGCAACACATAACAGAGCTAAAAAAAATGAGCACAACTTAAAACCTGAAGTAAAGTGTTACAGCTAGAATAAATGTATAATAAAAGTCATGTAAAACATATTAAAATAAAATATTTCACTCATTCTTATACATATTAAATGCAAAATATATGTTTATTTTTTTAAAACATTTATTAAAAAACAAACAAACAAAAAAATATATAATTGTGCTGAACTCTGACAGGTTTGTAGCTAATAATAATGATTACACAACTGCCAAATTTCATTAAATTGGTCAAGCTGTTTTAAAGCTATTTAATGTAGAAAAAAGTGCTGTTTTTCAGACAAATTCCATTGACTTTTTTTGTCAGTTCTACAGCTAACATGATTGAATGTATTTTCATGCTGATGGCTTTTTTTATTTTTAAATTATTTCATACAAATTAGCTTTTTTGGCATCAGTCCACAGTCCAGTACAGTTGTGCCAGTTATGTCACAGATGACATGCTCAGTTGGGTGCTTTTTCAGCATATTATCAATGTAGCTGCAGTGCAGGAGTCTGTCAGCAGGGGGTGCCGCAATTAGCTTACAGTGCTTTACTGTGGTCTCATGGTATTTCACTGAAATCTCACAAGATTTCATAGTAAACTTCCTTAAAGGGACAGTCTACACTAAAATTATTATTGTTTAAAAAGATAGATAATGTCCTTACTACCCATTCCCCAGCTTTGTACAACCAACATTGCTAGATTAATGTACTTTATAACATTCAAACCTCTACATTTCTGTCTGCTTCAAAGCCTCTATAGACAGCCTCCTAATCACTTGTTTTTTTTTATTTGCTTTTCACAACAGGAGACCGCTAGTTCATGTGGGCCATATAGATAACAATGCGTTCATGACCGAGGAGTTATTTAAGATTCAGCACAACACAGTACTAAATGCAAGTTCATAGATAATAAATAAATAGTCATGTGATCAGGGGGCTGTCATAAGATGCTTAGATACAAGGTAATCACATGGGTAAAAAGTATATTAATATAACTGTGTTGGTTATGAAAAAAACTTGGGAATGGGTAATAAAGGGATTATTTATCTTTTAAAACAATAAAAATTATATTGTAGACTGTCCCTTTAAACTGGATAGTGAAAGAAAGAAACAGTGCTGCACATGCCAGATGCACTCTGCCTTGCAAGTCCTGGGTCATGCTTCTTGGTTGGCTGCTTAAAGTCTCTTTACAATGGAATGTGGCTATTGAGAACAATTTGAGGTAAAATATCTTACTTTTTTTCTAAAATGTATATGTATATTATATTAGTTATAATTTCTTAGGGAAAAACAGGGAAATGAATTAGCAAAAAACATGTTTTTTTTTTAATATTTTTTTTATTTGAGAACAACCGTGAGAACATGTTATAACAGCGATCTTTCTCCCATTATACATGTAATTTAGCTACCTTAAGCAATCTTGTACACAGTCACAATATAAGTTGAACAATACTTTTAAATAGAGTAGGGCTTTAGGTGTCTCTTTATTAACAACATATGAATAATGAACAATAAATTAATAAATGTCCATCATCTAAGAAATACACTGTTGCTTTCAATTTTTGAGATATCAGTGATCACACAAGAAAAACAAAAAAACATAAAAACTAAACCTCGTTTGAGATTAATACATACAATCACAAGATCATATCTTGGACCTGCTACCTTTCTACGGTTTGGGGGAGGAAAAAATAAATAAATGAAAAGGCAGTAAGGAAAAGAAAAAAAACAAGCTTTTCACTTATTTGGCTAGAAGCTCTCACTCTCAATCTCTTTCCTACAGACCCTGCTTAACCCCAACCTTAACAGATAGCTCTCATAACCATTGCTGGGGGAGGTACTCTTCCATAATAAGTGTTAAAAAAAAAAGTAGTTCCATAATGTTAACAAATTCACTCAAGCTTGGGGCATCAGGGGATTTCCACTTTTTTGAATACTAAATTACGTGCAACCAAAAATGGCCATGTTTATAAGGTGTTTATCTCCTGACTGCATACCATCATTATATAGAAAAAAGATGTGAAAGGGCACAATAGAACATTCATTCTGCAGGAATTTATTTAGCCAAAATGATTTTTTTTCAAAGTATTGTCTAATTTTTGGGCATGACCATAAACAATGCATCAAATCTGCTCTCTCTTTATAGCATGTAAAGCAATTTCCTCCTAGCCTATCTTGTGCCCATTTGCTGATTCTATCCGGAGTAAAGTAATAGATAGTTATTCATCAGTTTTGCTTGTGTCTCTTTCCAGCTAACTAATAACGTTTCTGCATCTGCCAATTTAAAGCTCCTTAAAATGTTATCTGTTTGGATAGTTCTAAAATGTTTTACTAATGTATCCTTTAATTTATTTATATGTTTTTATCCTGATATTATTAGCAAGCTTTTATATCAGTATGAGATTAATCTCATACCAGCCTAGCCTTATATCATTTGAATCCGGCATCTATTCCGGGATCCCAGACAAATCTAGATGTTTGTAATTGCCTTAGTAAATAACTCCTGGTGGGAAGTGAGGAGTGCATAAGGAAGAGCAGCAACACTAACGACGGCCAAGCTGTGAATACGCTGCTAACACGCTCCAGGACCGGCGTCTGAAAAAGTTGTAAACCTTTTCAATTTACCAATCTACTCCTCTCCACTGGCAGCTAAAAGCCCTATAGGATACAAAGGAAAGAACAGTAGGAGTGTGGAAGTCCAATACCCGCAAAACAGACTACAAAAACACAGCTAGATTTGAAACCCGGAAAATCGCATCATTTACAGCGCAAGAAGGAAAATTTGTTTCCCAAACCACACATCATTCAAGTGTCTTCAAACAAGGAAAATAAGATCAGATTAACACACTTACTTATTATACCGCAATTGTTAAAGGCTCATAGTAGCACAACTACTACTATCTCCTATAATTTAAGACTGCAGCCGAGAAAAGTACGTATAGAGATCATTGACTCCTATATTGGGTATTACCTACGGGTAATTTTAAGATGGATTTTTATAAATGAACTTTTAACAAGTACCTCATTTTATATTCAGGAGAAGATAAACAACCTATCATATGATTGTTGTTATTTGGGTTGTTTAGCTTTTTAGTTGCCCAGCTGGAAGTAGTAGTGAGGAACTTATGGAAATTAAACTTTGAGATTTGTTAAATATTCATAGTATATTATTGGTGCTCTTGAAATCAATATAAGACTATTAAGGAATATATGGTTGGCCAATCTATTAGAATCATTGTATGTAATAATAATTATTTTATCTGTGAACAACATATCTGCAAAATTCTGTACAATTTACACAATATTTTTTAACAAAATAAGCACACTCTCTTTCAACTCACAAGAGTTAGACATTTTATTAATTTTATCAAGACAATAAATTTCCTATTTCTATAAAAATTAATCTGGTGTCATATACTATTTTTTCATATTCTTCATAAGGTATTAACTCCCTTGAGCGCTCTTTTCCCTAAAACTCTTTTTCTTACAGTCAGGAGTGCCTACAATGGGCAGATGTTTAGACAACCGAAAATCCTGTCACAGAGATTGGCAATACTTTTGCCAGGCCTGAACAACATTGGAAAAAGTCAGTAGACTGCTGACATTATTAGGAAATTTTCTATATCGACAGTGAAGGATTGCATTGAGGTTGAAAGGGGATATTAAAATAGATTCTATCTCATAGTAGGTGACATAGTTGGCCTCAGTCATCCAGTCTATTCCAAATTTAGCGAATGTAGTGCGATTATAGTATCTAATATTAGGTAATGCAAATCCGCCATGATTTTTACTTTGTGTAAGCTTTTCCAATGTTATTCAGGATCTCTTTTTATCCCAAATAAAAATAGCACATGCCCTATTGTATCTATTCACATCCTGTTTTGAGATGAATAATGGTAAGTTTTGAAGCAAGAATAATAATTGTGGGAAGAAAATTGTTTTAATCAGCTTTGTTTTTGCAGATATAGATAAATAATGAATATTCCATCTATTCAATTCATTCTGAATATTATTAAAGAAATCTGTATAATTAAGATGATACCAATCCTTAGGATTTTTTCCTATTTTAAGTCCCAAACAATTCATATATTTTACTTCTTTAAACATATGCGGCTAGATTACGAGTTGTGCGTTATGCTTAAAAAGCAGCATTAAGAGGTCCTAACGCTGCTTTTTAATGTCCGCTGGTATTACGAGTCTTGCAGGTGCAGGTATACTGCTCACTTTTTTGAACAGACTTGGAAATACGGCAAATCCACTTACGCAAATTGTGTATCCTCTCTTTTCAATGGGACTTGCATAGCGCCGGTATTACGAGTCTGCTAAAAAGTAGTTAAGAGTTTTACACTACAACGCCTTAGCATAAAACTCTTATCTAAAGTGTTAAAAAGTACACTATCACCCATAAAATACATACTAACCCCTAAACCAAAGCCCTCCCACATTGCAAACATTAAAAGAAAAAATGTAACCCCTAATCTGCTGAACCGGACATCGCCACCACTATAATAAATATATTAACCCCTAAACCGCCACACTCCCGCCTCGCAAACACTAGTTAAATATTATTAACCCCTAATCTGCCATCCCTAACATCGCCGCCACCTACCTACATTTATTAACCCTTAATCTGCCGCCCCCAATGTCGCCGCCACTATATTAAAGTTATTAACCCCTAAATCTAAGTCTAACCCTAACCCTAACACCCCCTAACTTAAATATAATTAAAATAAATCTAAATAAAAATTCCTATCATTAACTAAATTATTCCTATTTAAAACTAAATACTTAACTATAAAATAAACCCTAAGATAGCTACAATATAACTAATAGATACGTTGTATCTAGCTTAGGGTTTATTTTTATTTTACAGGCAAGTTTGTATTTATTTTAACTAGGTAGAATAGTTACTAAATAGTTATTAACTATTTAATAAACTACCTAGCTAAAATAAAGACAAATTGACCTGTAAAATAAAACCTAACATAAGTTACACTAACACCTAACACTACACTATAATTAAATATTTCCCTAAATTAAATACAATTACAGAAAATAATAAACAAATTACAAGATTTTTAAACTAATTACACCTAATCTAATCCCCCTAACAAAATAAAAAAGCCTACAGGATTGAACTTCAGTCCTATTGGCTGATTGCATCAGCCAATAGGATTTTTTCTACCTTAATTCCGATTGGCTGATAGAATTCTATCAGCCAATCAGAATTGAAGGGACGCCATCTTGGATGACTTCATTTAAAGGAACCTTCATTCAATGTTGGCCGTCGGATGAAGAGGATGCTCCGTGTCGGATGTCTTGAAGATGGACCCGCTCCTTGCCGGATGGATGAAGATAGAAAACTTCTGCCTGTCTGGAGGACCACTTTGCCCGGCTTGAATGAAGACTTCTTCCGGTAAAATAATCTTCAAGGGGTTAGTGTTAGGTTTTTTAAGGGGGTATTTGGTTTGTTTTAGAGTAGGGTTGGTTGTGTGAGTGGTGGGTTTTAATGTTGGGGGGGATTTGTAATTTGTTTTACAGGTAAAAGAGCTGATTACTTTGGGGCAATGCCCCGCAAAAGGCCCTTTCAAGGGCTATTTGTAATATAGTGTAGGGTAGGGCTTTTTTATTTTGGGGGGACTTTTTTATTTTGTTAGGGGGATTAGATTAGGTGTAATTAGTTTAAAATTCTTGTAATTTGTTTATTATTTTTTGTAATTTAGTGGTTGTTTTTTTTGTTCTTTAGATCATTTATTTTAATTGTATTTAATTGTATTTAATTTAGGGAAATAATTTAATTATGGTGTAGTGTTAGGTGTTAGTGTAATTTAGGTTTTATTTTACAGGTCAATTTGTCTTTATTTTAGCTAGGTAGTTTATTAAACAGTTAATAACTATTTAGTAACTATTCTACCTAGTTAAAATAAATACAAACTTGCCTGTAAAATAAAAATAAAACCTAAGCTAGCTACAATATAACTATTAGTTATATTGTAGCTAGCTTAGGGTTTATTTTATAGGTACGTATTTAGTTTTAAATAGGAATAATTTAGTTAATGATATGAATTTTATTTAGATGTATTTAAATTATATTTAAGTTAGGGGGGTTAGGGTTATACTTAGGTTTAGGGGTTAATAAATTTAGAATAGTGGCGGCGACGTTGGGGGCACAGATTAGGGATTAATAAATATAATGTAGGTGTCTGTGATGTTGAGGGCAGCATATTAGGGGTTAATAGTTATAATGTAGGTGTCGGCGATGTTGGGGGCGGCAGATTAGGGGTTGATAAGTATAATGTAGGTGTCGGCGAAGTCGGGGGCGGCAGATTAGGGGATAATAAGTGTAAGATTGGGGGTGTTTAGACTTGGGGTTCATGTTAGGGTGTTAGGTGTAGAAAATGTTATTTCCCCATAGGAATCAATGGGGCTGCGTTACTGAGTTTTACGCTGCTTTTTTGCAGGTGTTAGACTTTTTTTTTAGCCGGCTCTCCCCGTTGATTCCTATGGGGAAATCGTGCACGAGCACGCACAACCAGCTCATCGCTAACGTAAGCAGCGCTGGTATTGGAGGGAGAAGTGGAGCAAAATTTTGCTCAATGCTCACTTTTTGTCTGTTAACGCAGGGTTTGTAAAAACCCGTAATACCAGCGCTGTCTGTAAGTGAGCGGTGAGCATAAACTGCTTGTTAGCACCGCATAGCCTCTAACGCAAAACTCGTAATCTAGGTGAATGTTTGTGAAGCTTTTTTTCGTTTTATTAATCCATAATATCTCAGATTTGTTTGCATTGACTTTATATCCTGAGAATTGTCTAAAATGGTTAATTATTGCTAAGCAACTAGGAATATTTATATTGGTGTCCTGTAAGAAAAGTATCATCTGCATAAAAAGAGATATTATCAGGTTATAGTTTCCAAGATCGATCTCTTTTATTTCCTTTCTTAAGAAAACCACTAAAGGTTCCAGTGCAATATCAAATAGTAGTGAAGATAAAAGACATCCTTGCCGTGTCCCTTTTTGAAGGGTGATGTATTGTGTTAATTCGCCATTCACTAAAAGTTGGGATCTTGGTCTATTATATATCATTTTTATTACATTAACCATATTTCCTGAAAAGCCAAATTTATTGAGTGCCGTAAACAAGTGATCCCATATGATGGAATCAAATACTTTTTCCACATCAATTGTTAATAGCACTAAGTCAGGTAATTTGTTTTTATTAGAAATTTGGATTTTATTGTAATAATGATCTAATGTAATCAATATCCTACGCATGTTTCGTACCTAATTTCTACCTGGGATAAAACCTGTTTGGTCTTCATGAATCAGGCCCCTATCTCTTTCTTAAGTCTATCTGCTAAGATTGACATAAGGATTTTATAATCCTGATTCAGGAGATATATTGGGCGATATGAGCCCATTTCCTCTGATGTTTTGACTTTTTTATGTATTAAGGAAATTATTGAATCCGCAAAATATGGCGAGTTCATTTCATTTTTAGTATAATATTTGTTATATAGCTTAACTAGTGTACCCGCAATTTCCTCTTTTATGATTTTATAAAACTCAGCTGGGAGGCCATCTGGCCTCGGTGCTTTATTGCCTTTGATTTTCATAATTTTTGTCTTTATTTCATCTTCCGTAATTTCTAAATTAATGGAGGGCCTCCTTAGAGATTATAGGCAATTTTATCTTTTGCCAGAATTTCTCTCTCTCATTCTCATTAATATTCTCACTGGAATATAATTTTTGATACAATTTAAGAAAGGCCTCTCGAATTTCTGTTGACTGTGTATATGTTTTATTATCTTCTTTAATTATTGGTATCATATTGTTGCTTTTTCTAAACTTGATCATTTTTGCAAGGTGTTTATCAGTAATCCCCTGAGACCCCTGGCAATAAGCTCTTGTCTTCATATCCTCCCAGGACCATTTTTCTCTCAAAAAAATGTCCCTCTCTGTTTTAGCTTGCATATAGTTTTTCCAGGTATTTCTGTCTGGATTGTTTAAATATCTAAGATATGAGTTTTTAAGTTGGTTTGCTATTTGTATTTCTCTTTATATTACTGTTTACTTTTTATCATATATGCTTTAATTTCTCCTCTGAGAACAGCCTTCCCTGCTTCCCAGAAGATTTCAGGTTTATTAATATATGTTTTATTTAAACTATAATACACTTTCCATCTTTCGAACAGCCAATTATGAAACCTCTCATCCTTTACCATATACCTAGGAAAACTAAATTAGTTTATATTTCTCTCCTTTTTTAAAAGATAATTTAATCTTTAGACTAATTATAGCATGATCTGATATTACTATTTCTGCAATTTATGTATTTAAATCTAATGACAGCAACTTCTCATCGATCAAGAACATATCTATCCGTGAAAAGCTTTTATGTACTTTGGATTCACATGTAAAACTACGCTCATCCGGGTGTTGTAGTCGCCATATGTCTTTTACTTTTAATGTCTTTACGAATTCACTTAGGAGCTTTGCCTCCCTTTGATATGCTCTCTCAGATTTTAATCTAAACCTATCTAACTCAGGAAGCATGGTCAAGTTGAGATCCCCAGCTATAATTACATTTTGCCCCAAGTATGGTATTAGTTTATTCTTAATTTTTATCCAGAACTCACTATTCAATTCATTTGGACCATATATATTGCAAATATTCCAAGTCCTATTATTTATTTCAACTTGAATAATCAGATATCTCCCTAATGGGTCTCATTCTTGTTTCTTAATATTATGAGAGATTTTTCTGTTAAAGAGTATGGCTACGCCACATTTCCTGCTATTACAAGGCATTGCAATTATCTCAGATATCCAGCTCCTTTTTAACTTAGGTATCTCAATGTTTTTTAAGTGAAGTTCCTGCAGGAAAATAATGTCTGGATTATGACTCTTAAAGGGACAGTATACACTAATTTTCATATAACTGCATGTAAAAGACACTACTATAAAGAATAATATGCACAGATACTGATATAAAAATCCAGTATAAAACTGTTTAAAAATTTACTTAGAAGCTGTCAGTTTAGCTCTGTTGAAAAGGTAGCTGGAAAGCCCACTGCAAGTGGGAAATAAGACACTCCCCCCTCCCCCTTCTTTTGCATATGAAAAGACCCTTTACACAAGCAGGAGCAAGCTGGAGAAGGTAGCTGACGGTATTCACATAAAACTTTGGGGCTTGGTTAGGAGTCTGAAAATCAGAGCAATGTTATTTAAAAATAAGAAAAACTATACATTTATCTAAAAAAAAAAAAACGTTATGGGCTATATAAATAGATCATCTACAAAACATTTATGCAAAGAAAAAATGAGTGTATAATGTCCCTTTAAGCATTTTAAAAATATTTTTATGTTTAAATGGGGACATAATACCTCGCACATTCCATGAAATAAAATTTAAAGTTGAGTACATTTTTTTTTAAATCAATTTATTAAAATTTCTTTTCCCTTCTTGTTTCTCTGGATAAAAAAAAAAAAGAGAGAGAGAGAAGAAAAATCCCCCATAGGCAATCTGGATACACCCCCTGAACCTAGGGTTACATATTTCATCACACAATTATTTTTGACAAATCTTATAATAGTTACAAAATCTATAAGTACACCAGGCTTCTGCCACATAACTGACCATCTTGGCTCTTCATTCTTATATTGTTATATTATTTTTTGTACCAAAAGTTCTGGCCTCCTCTGCAGAGTTCAAAATAATGACTCCCTCTACGGATATCGTAAACTTGCTTTTAATCCAGCATTTGATAAACTTGTACAGAATGGTGCAGTAAAATAAATAAATCTGTTTTGTGCCTATCTTTAGCGTTTGAATCTTACTATATTGCCTCATTATATACATCTTGTCTTGGAAACTTAAATACTTTATCAGGACCATCCTAGGTCGTGAACTACCATCGGAGTAGAAAAGCAGGATCAACAAGAGGTTGAAAAAGTATGCATTTCTTTAGCACTTCATTCTCCCCTTGAGAATTTATATATAGAACACCTTTAGTAGGATGAAGTGGTGATTTGAATTAAAATTTAACCTTTATTGGTTTTATTAAAAAAACAACAGAACACACAACATAAAGAGTTAAAAACACAGAGTAGTTTTAATACTTCCTGTCCTATGGGATCTTTTTACCTGTATTCTCTCTGCGGGCGCCTGGAGTCCTAATAGTTGGGGTAAAGTGATTGTACAAAGAAAACAGAAAAATGACACTGGTCTATGATGTGAACAACAGTACTAGCCAACTGACAAATTCCCAAAGGTGTGAAAGAAAAACGACAACGTAAAAACAAAGGGAGTCAGTGGCGCCTAAGGCTGACTGTAAAATACAAATAGCAACAATCAAATAATAATAATAAAAACTACAAGAGAACCTACATCAATGTAGCTGGAATGGGAACGTGAACCTTATAAAGTCTAAAATAGACAAGAATAAAAACAAAGGATATAACATATCAATAATCAGTAACATATCAATAAATAATTTAATACATCAATGATTACTAATATACATATACAATACACCGGTGTATAAAAAATGATTCAAATAAAACAATAATTATCTAAAAAGCAATACTTGGATACACTATAATAATTATACCATTTAAGAACTGCGAGTATCAGGAGAACAAAATGGACCTCATAAACAGTTGGTGCAACAATTCATATAAAAGTTTATAATCCGAGCTGCCTGTTACATGAAGATCCCTTGAATTCCAAGTAATAGTGTTACCAGTTCGTAGGCATTAAGTCCATAGATAGTATTATTCAAATGGAATGAAAAAGGACGGGTTATTTCCTGGATATGTGATTTAAACAATTATGAGGCAGGGTTACACTTCGCTGTGAGTGTTTGGCTTTTGTTCTTTCAATCGATATAACAATCAGTTGTAGTGTGGCATTCACATCAAATAAGTACAGTTTACAACAACAAGTGTATAGCTTTTACTCACTTCGGATCTTTCAGCGTCCTCGCTTAATTCACCCGTTACCTGTGGGCAGGGCAATGCTACTCTATATCCTTTGTTTTTATTCTTGTCTATTTTAGACTTTATAAGGTTCACGTTCCCATTCCAGCTACATTGATGTTGGTTCTCTTGTAGTTTTTATTATTATTATTTGATTGTTGCTATTTGTATTTTACAGTCAGCCTTAGGCGCCACTGACTCCCTTTGTTTTACGTAAAGTGATTGTGCCAAATGTTATTAAATCTTCAAATTCTTTACTTTCTGGCAGACCCACTATCCGGATATTATTTTGACGAGATCTATCCTCGAGGTCATCGATTTTTAACTGCAATATTTTTATTTAATTTTCATATTTTATCGCATTTTGCTTCTAGATCGGATACTCTCAATTCTACTTCTGAGATTCTTTTAGAGAATTGCCTTACTTCAGATGAAAGTACCGCTATCTCCTTTTTGACTGAATCAAATTGAGGCATTATTAATTCTGCTAACTGGTTAAGTGTTAGTTGCTTATCCGGGCTATTCATCTGTTGTCAGGTTAGGAAATGTCCAGAAGAAGACCCAAATGCTAGGGCGAACTTAATCAACACCCTTGCACTCTGAGTTTAATCCAGGACGTGACCCCACGACAACCTCCAAAAAACAATTTACTCACGATATGGAGCAGGGTTAGCCTGTGCCCAAAGTAATTCAAGATATCAGCCAGATAGACTTCTGAATACGGAACTGGTTTCAGGAAATGTCTTCCACAGAATCAGGAGAGCAGGGATAGTCCACTTATACTCAGACAGAAGAAGGGTAAAACAGGAAACAGTTAATAATGCAGGAGTAGGTAATTTGTTATCAGGCAGTTTGAGGGTAAACACTGTGTAGATAGTCTTTGCAGAGTATGCAACAGGTAATCAGGCAGTTTGAGGGTTAACACGGTGTAGTCAGAACTTGCAGAGTTAACAACATGTAATCAGGTAGTTTGAGGGTTAACACTGTGCAGACAGTCTTTGCAGAGTATGCAACAAGTAATCAGGCAGTTTGAGGGTTAACACTGTGTAGATAGTCTTTGCAGAGTATGCAACAGGTAATCAGGCAGTTTGAGGGTTAACACGGTGTAGTCAGAACTTGCAGAGTTAACAACATGTAATCAGGTAGTTTGAGGGTTAACACTGTGCAGACAGTCTTTGCAGAGTATGCAATAGGTAAACAGGCAGTTTGAGGTTAACACTGTGTAGATAGTCTTTGCAGAGTATGCAACAGGTAATCAGGCAGTTTGAGGGTTAACACTGTGTAGTCAGAACTAGCAGAGTTAACAACATGTAATCAGGTAGTTTGAGGTTTAACACTGTGCAGACAGTCTTTGCAGAGTATGCAACAAGTAATCAGGCAGTTTGAAAGTTTCACAAAACAAACAGTACTTGCATTGTTTGGAGACAGGTAATCAGGAGGTTGAAGGTTAATCCAGCATAGTAAGTCCTTGAAGAGATTGGCAACAGAAAAGCAGCAGTTAGAGAGATTCCACAGTGAATTCACCACAGAAGCCACAAAGTTAAACAAACAAACGGGCACTGGAGAAACAGGAAGCCCGAAATAAAAAGCCTGGTTGTGACATCATCAGGAAGGGGTGGCTCAGACACCTGTCAATCAAGCACACAGAGAGGACTGCAGAGCTTCCCAGCAGCTGAGCGTGACAGTGCCCCCTCCTCAAGGACCCCTCCGGGGGACCCGACCGGGCCTGGCAGGGTATTTCTTGTGAAAAGACTTGACAAGAGCTGGAGCATGAACATGAGAGGCCGGTTCCCAAGATCGTTCAGAGATAGGATAGCCCTTCCAATGGACCAGGTAGTACAGCCGATTGCCCCGTAGCTTGGAATCGAGAATCTGGCTGACTTCAAACTCAGAAGTTCCCTCTACGGAAAGTGGAGGAGGTGGTTTACTCTTGATAGAGTACCGATTGTAGATGACTGGCTTGAGTAGGGAGACATGAAACACTGGATAGATCTTGAGAGTCTTGGGTAAGGCCAGGTGGTATGCAGAAGAACAAACTCTGGAAACAATTCAAAAAGGTCCAATGTACTTAGGACCCAACTTGGTACAAGGTTGTTTTAGACGTATGAATCTGGTGGATAAAAATACTCTGTCTCCAGTACGAAGTAAAGGAGCCTTGCACCTTCTGCGATCAGCATATTTCTTATGTCTTATGGAAGAAGAGAGTAGATTTTGACGAATGAGTTGCCAGTGATTACTGAGATTTTTCACTATACAATCTGCTCCAGGGACTTCAGTAGAACTGGTAATCATAGGAAAGGTTCTATGTTCAAATCCATAAGCTGCCTTAAATGGAGAGGTCTGTAATGAGGCGTTATAGCGTGAGTTGTGAGCTAATTCCGCCAAAGGCAATAACTGAGACCAGTTGGAGTGGTGATGGTCTACATAATGTCTAAGAAAAGATTCCAAGGCTTGATTTACACGCTCAGTCTGTCCGTTGGATTGAGGATGGTGTGCAGTAGAAAGAGATATGTTGATTCCGAAGTGCTTACAAAAAGACCTCCAAAATTTGGAAACAAATTGGACTCCACGATCTGAGACTATATCAGTGGGAAAACCATGTAAACGAGATATATGTAGAACAAAGAGTTCAGAAAGTCTTTGAGCTGAAGACAAGCCTGGAAGAGGTATGAAGTGAGCAGACTTGGAGAACCGATCCACCACTACCCAAATGGTCATATTTCCAGCAGAAACAGGAAGATCTGTAACAAAGTCCATGGATAAGTGAGACCAAGGGTAATGAGGAATAGGAAGAGGGTGTAATAGACCAAACGGTCGATGAGAAGATTGTTTGTTCGAAGCACAAGAACTACAAGCAGCAATATAATCCTTAACATCCCTCCTCATAGTGGACCACCAAACATGATGCTTCAGTTTCCACAATGTATTGGTTATTCCAGGATGACCTGCTGAAATGTTGTCATGAGCCCAACGTAGAAGCTTAAGACGTAATCCTTTGGGTACATACAGGATACCAGAAGGTAGTTTGCAAGAAGATGGTACCCGGACTTGAGCAGCATGTAAAGCCTGTACTGGAAAAGAGGATACTTGAGCCAAAACTTTGACTGGACGTAGTATAGGTTCTGAATCCAATGGAGAAGGTTCAGAAGATTGGAACTGCCTAGATAAAGCATCTGCCTTGGAATTTTTTGAACCAGGAACATAGGAAAGTACAAAATTAAACCTGGAGAAGAACAAGGCCCACCGAGCCTGACGAGGATTGAGACGTGTAGCTGTTTGGAGGTATAAAAGATTCTTGTGATCTGTCAGAATGAAAAAAGGTTGACCCTCTAACCAATGCCTCCATTCATCCAAAGCTAATTTTATAGCCAAAAGCTCCTTATTGCCCACATCATAATTTAACTCGGCAGGATTGAATTTTTTCGAAAAGAACGCCACAGGATGTATCTTGCTGGTAGTTGGATCACGTTGGGAGAGAACAGCTCCACCTGCTATAAAGGAAGCGTCAACCTCCAAAATAAACTGGAGATCAGGAATTGGATGACTGAGAAGAGGTGCAGAAGAAAATGCTGATTTTAGCGTTTCAAAAGCCTGTACTGCCAAAGAGGACCAGTTCTTACAATCTTGCCCTTTCTTAGTAAGAGAAGTGAGTGGAGACGTGATGTCAGCAAAGTTCTTTATAAACTTTCTATAGTAATTGGCAAAGCCAAGAAACCTCTGCAGGGATTTGAGAGTAGTTGGTCTGGGCCAGTCCTTGATAGCCGACAGTTTAGCAGGATCCATCTCAAAACCTGATTCAGAAATGATATACCCCAAAAAGGGGATGGAACTCTGATGAAAAGAGCATTTCTCCAATTTAGCAAACAGGGAATTGTCTCGTAACCTCTGAAGTACCAGTCTTACATGATGTACATGTTCCTGTAATGTTTTCGAATAGATCAGAATGTCATCGAGGTAAATGATAACAAATTGATTTAGATAATCTCTGAAGATTTCGTTAACAAAGTGCTGAAATACTGCTGGTGCATTGCACAATCCGAATGGCATTACCAGATACTCGTAGTGACCAAACCTAGTGTTAAATGCCGTCTTCCATTCGTCTCCTTTACGGATTCTGACCAGATTGTAGGCCCCACGGAGATCTAACTTGGAAAAAATAGAAGCACCTTGAAGACGATCGAATAACTCAGAAATGAGCGGCAGAGGATAGCTGTTTTTTACAGTAATCTGATTCAAGGTTCGATAATCAATACAGGGAAGAAGACCTCCATCTTTTTTCCCAATGAAGAAAAAACCTGCACCCACAGGTGAAGAGGAAGGACAAATAAATCCTCTGGCTAAGTTGTCCTTTATGTATTCCTCGAGAGAGACATTTTCTTGACGAGAGAGGGGATAGGTCCTTCCCTTAGCTAGAGGAGCCCCTGAATACAATTCAATAGGACAGTCAAATATCCGGTGTGGAGGTAACGTCTCAGCCTCTTTTTTAGAAAACACATCACAAAAGGCATGATAGTAATTAGGCAATGATTCAGGAACTTCGACCATAGCTACGACAGGACAAGATAGTTTAGAGGGATTTTGCAGGCAATGTTTGAAACAGGTAGTTCCCCAGGAAATAAGTTCTCCTTTAGACCATAAGAAAACTGGATCATGAAGCTGCAACCAAGCTAACCCCAGAATCAATGGTATGTGGGGAGAAGAGATGACATCAAAATGAATAATTTCAGAATGAAGTATACCCACAGTCAAAAAAAGAGGAATGGTAGAATGTTGTATGATACCAGAACCTAGAGGCTGTCCACTGACAGTAGTTACCTTAACTAACTGTTTCTTGGCTTGAAGAGGAATCCTGAGAGAGTCAACAAAGTTTGAATCAATGAATACTCCAGCAGCTCCAGAATCGATGAGAGCTTGAGCTCGAAACTTGGTGTTTCCAAAAGAGATAGTTACAGGAACAAAAAGTTTAGAATTGAGGGAAGACATGGGATTCTGGCTTAACTCTGCCCCTCTATCAAAAGTTAAGCCTTGGCTTTTACTGGCGGGATAGGACAGTCCTTCAGTAAATGTCCTTTGGTACCACAATACAGACATAACCCAAGAGTACACCTTCTATGGCATTCAGCTTCTGACAATTTAATAGCTCCTACTTCCATGGGTTCCACAGACTCAGGAGATTGGGAATTATTATTAGAAAGACTTGAGGTTTGAATAGGAGGACGAAAAGAAGATTTAACAAGGGATCTCCGATTCCTATCTCTCTCCTGAAGACGTTCAGAATGCCGGGCGTCAAGAGTAATACATAAATTGATAAGACCCTCCAATGAATCAGGGAGTTCCCGAAATACAAGTTCATCCTTAAGGCGTTCGCAAAGTCCTTTGCGAAAGGCTGCCCGTAAGGCTCCATGGTTCCAATCAGTTTCTGCGGCTAAAATCCTGAATTCAATAGCATATTGAGCTACCGAAAGGGATCCCTGTCTCAGATCCAACAATCCTGCCTCAGCAGCTGCAGCCCTCCCAGGCTTGTCAAAAACTGAAGAAAAAATGGACACAAATAATTCCACATCCTGTAGTAACGGATCATTCTTTTCTAAAAGAGGGGACACCCAGGCTAGAGCCTTACCCTTCATGAGGGAAATAATAAAGGTGATTTTGGAAGTAGAATTGGAAAAAACTTGAGGATTGTTTCTGAAGTGTAAACGACACTGATTAAGGAATCCACGGCATTCTTCAGGATTACCGTCATATTTATCTGGAAGTGGGATTTGTGGTATATTCTGTCCAACAGGTTGAGGTGGATTAAAGACAGCATTGGTGCTAGTAGCAGTGGCAGCAGGAGTCGCCGTAGCTTGAGAAGGAGCAGAGAGGTTATGTAGCAGAGCAGTAATCTGGTCAAGCTTGGAATCCAAAGATTGCAAATGAGCAGAATGATTTCCTAGAAGTTGTCCTTGTAGAGCCACAGCCCTGGATAACTCATCAGGGTCCATATTATGGCCCGTTTGTACTGTCAGGTTAGGAAATGTCCAGAAGAAGACCCAAATGCTAGGGCGAACTTAATCAACACCCTTGCACTCTGAGTTTAATCCAGGACGTGACCCCACGGCAACCTCCAAAAAACAATTTACTCACTATATGGAGCAGGGTTAGCCTGTGCCCAAAGTAATTCAAGATATCAGCCAGATAGACTTCTGAATAAGGAACTGGTTTCAGGAAATGTCTTCCACAGAATCAGGAGAGCAGGGATAGTCCACTTATACTCAGACAGAAGAAGGGTAAAACAGGAAACAGTTAATAATGCAGGAGTAGGTAATTTGTTATCAGGCAGTTTGAGGGTAAACACTGTGTAGATAGTCTTTGCAGAGTATGCAACAGGTAATCAGGCAGTTTGAGGGTTAACACGGTGTAGTCAGAACTTGCAGAGTTAACAACATGTAATCAGGTAGTTTGAGGGTTAACACTGTGCAGACAGTCTTTGCAGAGTATGCAACAAGTAATCAGGCAATTTGAGGGTTAACACTGTGTAGACAGTCTTTGCAGAGTATGCAATAGGTAAACAGGCAGTTTGAGGTTAACACTGTGTAGATAGTCTTTGCAGAGTATGCAACAGGTAATCAGGCAGTTTGAGGGTTAACACTGTGTAGTCAGAACTAGCAGAGTTAACAACATGTAATCAGGTAGTTTGAGGTTTAACACTGTGCAGACAGTCTTTGCAGAGTATGCAACAAGTAATCAGGCAGTTTGAAAGTTTCACAAAACAAACAGTACTTGCATTGTTTGGAGACAGGTAATCAGGAGGTT
This sequence comes from Bombina bombina, assembly GCF_027579735.1. Lineage (NCBI taxonomy): Eukaryota > Metazoa > Chordata > Amphibia > Anura > Bombinatoridae > Bombina > Bombina bombina. Next base: position 1,261,506,208 of record NC_069500.1, read on the forward strand.
GAAGGTTAATCCAGCATAGTAAGTCCTTGAAGAGATTGGCAACAGAAAAGCAGCAGTTAGAGAGATTCCACAGTGAATTCACCACAGAAGCCACAAAGTTAAACAAACAAACGGGCACTGGAGAAACAGGAAGCCCGAAATAAAAAGCCTGGTTGTGACATCATCAGGAAGGGGTGGCTCAGACACCTGTCAATCAAGCACACAGAGAGGACTGCAGAGCTTCCCAGCAGCTGAGCGTGACATCTGTATTTCAGGGGTAATCTCTGAATTTGATTCCTGAGGCATTTTTCTCTTTTTATCTCTTTTAGTTGGCATAGGTGGAGACCTCGTTTTTAGGTGTGAGTGCGTTTTTAATTTAAGTGAAGAAAAAAAAGGGATACAAATTTGTCCAGAGTGACCTGGATTCTGTGTATGTGACAGTGAATAAAAGAAAATACTAAAGAAAAAGTAATGTGTTTTTTCTTTTTTTTTTTTAAATATACAAAATGTGGTTTTCAGGATAACTGAATTGTGCAAAGGTGTTGCTATTTATCTGTGTCCGTCCCTGAGGCTCCTATGCATCACATTCCTGCTTTTTAAATAAAGATAGTAAGAGAATGAAGAAAAATTGATAATAGGAGTAAATGAAAAAGTTGCTTGAAATTGTATGCTCTATCTGAATCATGAAAGAAAAAATGTGGGTTCAGTGTCCCTTTAAGGAAAATTTAAAGCAATATTCTTCTAACAAGTTTCTTCAAAGTTAATCAAGCTGCTTCTTTAGCAATATATTGAGATAACTATTCTTTGTCTAGTATATGAAATATCTAGAAGACCGGAATCTATTTTCCATGTGGCACTATTAGCGCCATTAACCCCTGGATTTTAATTTTCCCATATATTTACACCTTTAAATTTAATGATACAGCAATGTAGCACCATTTTGGCTAAGCTTTTCCAACCATTATAGAGTACTAGGCTCCCTTCAAAAAGCAAAAAATACTGCTGAGCCTATACAATTTATATTATATACAACAATATTAAAAAGAAAGAAAAGAGTCCCGGTCTGTATCGTATAGAAACAAAGAGGATCTTTCAATAAAGCCCATTCTGTTGTCTGATTTTGGATATATTAACACTCTTTAAGCTGCCACCAATGTTCCAATTTTTTTTTTAACTGGACTTTCATCAACATCTGTTCAGTAGCTATTAATTGGCTATTTGGGGGAATGTCTCAGGTTTGATTCACATCTTGCCTCTCATTATGTACAGATTAAAATTTTGTAACAGACCACTTCAGTGCACAAAAAAAAATGGGTAGGATAATAATACCACCTTTTCCTTTAGATAACAGTAGTCTCTAGTAAATATTTCCTCCTGGAGCCATTATATCAAAGTCTATCTTTATTAAACTATGGATTAGATAAATTGGACTTCTCCTCTGATGGGTAACAGTTGCATTATGAATGGCCCCCTTTCTGTATTAAAATTTTACAGTTTAGTTTAGCAGGTTTCCAAGTATTGTAAAAAAAAAAAAGGGACTACAGATAAAACAAAAATTCTTAAAATGTTCCACATCAAGCACGCACAGTGTGAGTAACAGCTTGTCTCAAGTGATACTTGCAGTTTCCTACGGCTCTCTCTGTTACGACTTAGGCATATGTTTCAGGTCGTTTCACCGGTGCCTCCCTTTACCCTGCTCCACACGAGACACCTCCCGTCTGGCTCCGGGTGGAAGGCTCCACGGAATTATGAAGATTTCTTTTGGCCTCTTTGTAGGTTTTTATGTCCCGTGCCTTTCTTCGTCAAGCTGCCGTACTCAGGAAACAGAATGCGTGTCTATCTTTGGCTGCCTCACAGTAGTTCTACCATCCGGCTCCCCGATCGCTGAGTGGGCTTATGGCCAGTGGCGTTCTTTCTACTCCCCAGGCAGGGCTTTCAGTCCCTGGCAATAGGAGTTTATGCAAAGAGGGGGTTGTTGTTTAATTGTCTGCTTGGCTCTCTCAAGCTGTAGAGCTGCAGAGCGCACATTCCTGCTTCCCACTCCTCCCATAGGAAGTCCCCAGCAAAAAACTTATGTTGGCCTTGGGGCTTTCTGTGACATTATCAATGACATCTCTGATGACATCACACATGACATTGTTAATTGCATCATCACTAGTATAAATGTTATTATATATATATAAATATATATAATAAGACGGCGTGAGGCAGACTAGAAGAGATGGGGTGAAGAGGAAGCTGTGTGAGAATGTGAGGATGGTAGTGGATATCAGGGAGGTTGGAAGAGAGGTTGAGGGGATGGCTGTTTTTGCAGAGGTAAGGCTAAAGGGATTTACAGAAGCTTGTGTATGAGGGTTAGTTGGATTGAGAGAGTGAACTTAGATGGTGCAAATTATGGTATAAATCATAGGCGATGTCACTGATGTTTTCAAAGATGTCATGTGTGATGTCATTAGTGGTGTCATTGATGATATCATGCAAAGCTCCCAAGGGGGGGAGTGGGAGTCCTTGCTTTTAATGTCTGAGTGAAGAACAATGCTATTTAAGCTATTTTATAATACACCTTCAGCTTTTGTAGTGCACCCATGGGGAGAGGGACTTAGCAAGGCCACACTATCCAATTTCCAGATGTTAGGGCACTTCTGAGGCTTTCACTTGAGTGATAACTAATTTGCAACATGAGCACAATAATAAGAGAACTATTGATTTAACTTGAATGGTGTTAGCACTCAATAGAGCTAATTTAAATTTAAAAAAGGGTGGTTGATTCATGTGATAAACTTCCAATAGAGGTGGTAAACACAAGGACTATAAAAAAATGTAAATGCCTGGGGCACAAATAAGACTATCCTAAGAAATAAGTTACATGTAATATGGATAGATCTTGATGGGCCTTTTTAGTTCTTATCTACAGTCAAATTCTATGTTTCTAATAATTTTAATCTAGACCTTAGTGTGTAGAAGATTTATTCAAATACATTTGGAAAACATGAATCACTGGAGACAAGTACTGGATTATTTTTTTTATTTTTGTTGTATAAAGTTGTATATGTGTGTGGGCTTGTTTGGAGAGTGTAGTTTGCCTTCCAAAAAAACTTGTCTAATTTGTTTTCTTCTACATCATAATTTTTAGTTTATTGTATTTTGAATTATGATAAATCAATGTTACCACTTAGCATGTTCTTTCTAACAAATATATGACATTGTGGTTTGATCTTTAAATTACGATGCTGTTTTTTTCATTATAAGCTGTCATTTTATTGATCGATACTTATCCTTAAGTTATTCTGATTGCTTTAAAACATTCTATAAAAACTGACTTGAAGAATATTTAAAAATGCAACTTATAATAATAACTTAGGTACTTGTTTTAACATTGTTTTTTATTTTCATTACAAGTGTATATCACTTATATTATTACAATAGACTCTGTTATACTTAAGATAAGTATGTATACAGCAATACTATAGTTATTTAACGATTGCCATAGTAATGGACTATAGTGTTTTGAGATCTGCTAACACATCACACTTATCTTCCTGGTTTTGTTTTAGCAGTGCTTTGTCACACATAAACAAACACGTTACATGCTTTAAAGGCAACCATTTATAGTGTCAGGGGGTGAGATTTCTATTTATATATATATTCATTGTGGTATTTGGTATTTGTTTTCTTGAAGAAAAGGATGAAGCTACCATAAAATAAATACAATTTGATGTGAAATTCTGAGCTTGAATGCTATTATTATCTTGAACTATTCTTGAACCCAGGCACTTGCCTGAGTTTAAGTGTTGTCACTATTTTATGTGCGTGTGTGTGTATATATCCCGTTCGTGTTTTGTATATGTCTGGGGAGATTACATAAGCCCGCGCACCCTTCATTTTTTCCCAGTTTGTTTGATTGTGAGCCTGCATTGTGTGGCTGTTTAGGGACCCAGGTTTTGGAAGAGACCTTGACGTGGTACCTGGGCTTGTCCCATTTGACCAGATGCGGTAACTAACTCTTCCATTGTTACTTTTTATCTTAGTTATGAGCTTGTAAGTGAGTGCTGGACTATTTCTGTGTGCTATATTATTGTATATATTTTTTATAATTTACCCATTTGGGATGTACACCCAGACCTGTCTGGGGTTAACTGCCTGTGGCTCTGTGGACGGTGCAGCTTCCTGAGAGTGCTGTTTTTGCACCCAGGGCTGTGCATGTTGCAGGGTCATGGGATGTGTACCCGGTTCGGCCTGAGAGTGCTGTCCCCTTTCGTGTTTTGTATATGTCTGGGGAGATTACATAAACCTGTGCACCCTTCATTTTTCCCCAGTTTGTTTGACTGTGAGCCTGCATTGTGTGGCTGTTTAGGGACCCAGGTTTTGGAAGAGACCTTGACGTGGTACCTGGGCTTGTCCCTTTTGGCCAGATGCGGTAACTAACTCTGTGCTGTCCCCTTTCTTGTTTTGTATATATATATATATATATATATATATATATATATATATATATATATATATATATATATATATATATATATATATATATGTGTGTATATATATATATATATATATATATATATATAAATAAATATATATATATATATACACATACAGTATATATATATATATATATATATATACACACATGTGGTACTCTTTGACAGGCACGGCCATTCAGATGCTTCGTTAACAACCAAATGCGGAATGATACTGATGCTTTCGGCATTTGGCTCGTTTTGGAGCTGGTTATCTTCTTGTTAGAGCGCAACACACTTTTAGATGCTTAGAGCGCAACACACACAGAAATGTTAAATACACAGACACTTAACACACACATACACATTACGGCATATACACACTAACACATACACACAGAGACACTGACAGTCTGACACAGACACATACAGACAAACTTAAAACACACACATACTAACACACATAGAGCCACTGACACACTAACACACACAGACATTAACACTGATACTCACACACAGAGGGGTATATTTATCATAGTGCGAGCGGACATGATATGATGTAGTGTATCATGTCCGCTGCACATCGATAAATGCTGACAGCATATGCTGTCGGCATTTATCATTGCACCAGCAGTTCTTGTGAACTGCTTGTGCAATGCTGCCCCCTGTAGATTTGCGGCCAATCGGCCACTAGCAGGGGGTGTCAATCAACCTGATCATATTCGATCGGGTTGATTTCTGTCTGTGGCCTCAGAGCAGGCAGACCTGTTATGGAGCAGCCTGAAGGCTTGCCGGGAACAAGGGGCATTAAGCTCCATACAGAGCTTGATAAATCGGCCCCACAGAGTTAATTTTATTTAATAACCAGGCAAGTATTTTAATCATAAGGTGCCTATTCAAAAAATAAATCCCCATGCTAGTGGAGGATCTGGCAATTTCTGACCTAGGGGCCAAGTACAAACCAGAGGCCCAGGTATTAAAGCTTATAAAAGCTCTGCCCCTATTAATATATATATGACTTTATTTATCTACAGAGATGTTCTAAAAGTATAGCACTTATAATTATAAAAAGGTGCAAATAGTTTTCTATTAAATAAATATTTTGATAAAGTGTGACATTATTTCAATAAGAATGGAAGCCTCGCTCGTGCTTTTACCATGCAGTCAAAAAATATAAATAATAATATCTGCAAATAAGTAATGAATATGGGTGCTGTTGGCCATATCCTACCAGATATAAATGCCCACAGTGTACACATATATACATATACATACATAGGGTTGTCAGGTGTCCAGTATTTAACTGGACAGTCCAGTATTTTAACAGGCTGTTCAGTAAAATATATATAAAAATACTAGACACTTAAATGTCCAGTTTTTTTAAAGTCCCTAATGTGTCAGCTAAATTTAAAAGGGTCTCCTATGCCTCTATTCATTACAAATATGGACAAAAAAAGTGACACTGTAAATTTTCTGTTACAGGCAACCATTGGTATTACATCATTGCTGTGTGTGTGCTCATGTGTTACTGGCAACCAAGGGGATAAAATGACTACTCAGTTGTGAAAAATATAGATAGTGGGATGAAGGCTGGGACCTAATTTTGAGCTTTTAGAGGGACATTGTGTAACTGCAGCTACCACCTGTGCCCAGTAACCAATAGGTTGTTTGGTATTTTTAATCCCTTCAACCAACTTTGCCTATCGTACTGCAAGATGTATATATACGTCTGAGCTTCAGGAAGCGCTAGCACTCTCAGCTGTTAAATTATAGCCGAAAGTTGGAGTTCCTGAAGCTTCAGGTATTTGCCGCATATGGTACTCCGGGTCCATATGCGGGCAGATGCCTGATTGTTAAAGAAGGTGATACTGTGTGTGTCACCATCTGTAACGATCTTCTGCTGGTGCCGACGGGAGGCGGGTGGGGGGGTGGTTGGCTCAGCAGCAGAGGGGGGAGGGAAAATAAAATAAGATTTTTTTTAATATATTTTTTTAAAACAAACCGTTTTACAGGTACTGGCAGACAGCTGCCAGTATCTAAGATGGTAGCTAATATTTAGAGGGGGAGGTTTAGAGAGCTGATTGTGGGGGATCAGGGAGGTTGGGGGGGTAAGTGGGGATCCTACAATGCAGAAAATATATAATATGGTGTTGTGGTCTCTACAGTGAAAGCAGTGGAGATGGTTGCTGCTAGAACGATTCCAGTTGGAGCATGGTGAATGTGTTAATATACAAAGTAAAACCTTAGCCCACTAATTCATAGGAGGAGTCTTGCAAAGTGAGAGTAAAACTAACTGGTAGTACACCCAACTCTTGAATCCAACTTTTATGATTCACCATTGGATTGATACCTATCACCTGGTTCCTGAAACGAGAGGCGAGTTAGCCAGATTCCTTTAGAAGATCTGGCCTGCAAGTACAGCACTTCAATGTGGTTCATCAAATGTGAGTACATTTTCATTCATAATTGTTTTATCTGCGGTATAAGACTGTAATACTCTATGTGGCAACTTCTTTAATTTGTTTTATAACATAACAATCTGATTGGCCGGATAGTTTGATTACTTATTCTCGACTAGTCAGTTAACTGTTTCACTGACAAAGAAACATACTTAAAGGAATAGTCTAGTCAAAAATAAACTTTTATGATTCAGATAGAGAATGGAATTTTAAGCAACTTTCTAATATAACCCATTTTTGGTTCAGAACATGGGTAGCACTTGTTGATAGGATGGCTACATTTAGACACCAATCAGCAAGCACTACCCAGGTGCTGAACCAAAATTGGGCTAGCTTTTAAGCTTTCATTTCAGCTTTTTTAAATAAAGATACCAAGAGAACGAAGAACAAGTGATAATAGGAGTAAATTAGAAAGTTGCTTAAAATTGCACACTGTATCTGAGTCATGAAAGTTTAATTTTGACTATACTATCTCTTTAAGAACAACGCCTTGCATGTCCCATTAAAACACACAGGTTTAACCCCTTGAGTTCTGCTGCTGCTCACCTCATTACAAGTTCCAGCAGACGGTTTCCATATGATTGCTTCTGCTGCCCGTAGCAAAACTTCCAAACCCTGGATACAACACACAGCCATGCTTAATAAAAATGCATTGAGAGCGTCAACCCGGATGGGAAAATACAAGTAGGGCAGGGCTAAGAGATTACTGTAAAGAAAATAGAATAGTTTCTGAAATCCATAATTACTTACGGTTGTCTATAACCTGGAAAGCCGGAAATATGTGTAGAATGTGAACCCGCTCTATGTGTTTCGTTGTAAAGTCTGTGTACTTCAAAGCAAGCGAGTGATGCATGGCCTTAATTGTCAGTTCTAATAGTCAATTGTGTTCTAAAGAGGTGCAAGTATGGCGAGCAGAGGTGGCTTTGCGTACCCAGTCTGGTTTGAGAGTGCAGTCCATTTCTGTGTTTTGTATGTGTCTAGGGAAATTACAAAGGGCCTGTTTGACTCTTGCTTGTATCTCAGTGTGTTTGGTTGGAGGCATGTATTGTGTGGCTGTAGGTAGGGTTTCATGGAGGAAGATACCTTGACGTGGCCCTGGGCCTATCACTGTTTGGCTAAATGCTGTAACTAACTCTTCCATTTAGATTTTAATCCAGAGCTGTATACTTCCAAGTGAGTGCCAGACTTTCTATGGCCTAGATTTAGAGTTTGGCGCTAGCCGTGAAAACCAGCGTTAGAGGCTCCTAACACTGGTTTTAGGCTACCACCGGTATTTGGAGTCAGTCAGGAAAGGGTCTAATGCTCACTTTTCAGCCGTGACTTTTCCATACCGCAGATCCCCTTACGTCAATTGCGTATCCTATCTTTTCAATGGGATCTTTCTAACTCCGGTATTTAGAGTCGTGTCTGAAGTGAGCATTAGAAATCTAACGACAAAACTCCAGCCGCAGAAAAAAGTCAGTAGTTAAGAGCTTTCTGGGCTCCGGTTCATAAAGCTCTTAACTACTGTGCTCTAAAGTACACTAACACCCATAAACTACCTATGTACCAGTAAACCGAGGTCCCCCCACATCGCCGCCACTCGATTAAATTTTTTTAACCCCTAATCTGCCGACCGCCACCTACGTTATACTTATGTACCCCTAATCTGCTGCCCCTAACACCGCCGACCCCTATATTATATTTATTGTCCGGTAATAATGTAGCCCCTCTGTCACTTAAAATAAATGGATATTTATCTACCAACAACACACTACATATTGTTGTGAAAATTAAAATGTGTTTAGGTGCCGAAGGGGTTAAGTTAAATTCACCGCTATAAAGGGCAGTACAGGGAATCAGCTGCTATCCCTGATGAAGTGCTTTTTGTAGCAGGAAACGCTTCGGAGAGCAGCCTCTCCTGTGTGCTTGGGTGTAATTACTATGATGTGTGCTTTATTTTTAAACTGTAACTAATAAATTGTTGTTTTAACTATCCATCTACAGTGCAGTTTGCAATCCTTTCCATCAAAGTGGTTGTGTTATATTTATTAACCCCTAACCTGCCCCCCACAATGTCGCCGCCAGCTACCTACAATAATTAACCCCTAATCTGCCGACCGCCACCTACGTTATACTTATGTACCCCTAATCTGCTGCCCCTAACACCGCCGACCCCTATATCATATTTATTAACCCCTAATCTGCCCCCCTCAACGTCGCCTCCACCTGCCTACACTTATTAACCCCTAATCTGCCGAGCGGACCGCACCTCTACTATAATAAAGTTATTAACCCCTAATCCGCCTCACCCCAGCCTCAATAACCCTATAATAAATAGTATTAACCCCTAATCTGCCCTCCCTAACATCGCCGACACCTAACTTCAATTATTAACCCCTAATCTGCCGACCGAATCTCGCCGCTACTGTAATAAATGGATTAACCCCTAAAGCTAAGTCTAACCCTAACCCTAACACCCCCCTAACTTAAATATAATTTAAATCTAACAAAATAAATTAACTCTTATTAAATAAATTATTCCTATTTAAAGCTAAATACTTACCTGTAAAATAAACCCTAATATAGCTAGAATATAAATTATAATTATATTATAGCTATTTTAGGATTTATATTTATTTTACAGGTAACTTTGTATTTATTTTAATCAGGTACAATAGCTATTAAATAGTTAAGAACTATTTAATAGCTAAAATAGTTAAAATAATTACAAAATTACCTGTAAAATAAATCCTAACCTAAGTTACAATTAAACCTAACACTAGACTATCAATAAATTAATTAAATACAATACCTACAATTATCTACAATTAAACCTAACACTACACTATCAATAAATGAATTAAATACAATATCTACAAATAAATACAATTAAATAAACTAACTAAAGTACAAAAAATAAAAAAGAACTAAGTTACAAAAAATAAAAAATATTTACAAACATTAGAAAAATATTACAACAATTTTAAACTAATTACACCTACTCTAAGCCCCCTAATAAAATAACAAAGCCCCCCAAAATAAAAAAATGCCCTACCCTATTCTAAATTACAAAAGTTCAAAGCTCTTTTACCTTACCAGCCCTGAACAGGGCCCTTTGCGGGGCATGCCCCAAAGAATTCAGCTCTTTTGCCTGTAAAAAAACACATACAATACCCCCCCCAACATTACAACCCACCACCCACATACCCCTAATCTAACCCAAACCCCCCTTAAATAAACCTAACACTAAGCCCCTGAAGATGTTCCTACCTTATCTTCACCTCACCGGGTACACCGATCCGTCCTGGCTCCAAAATCTTCATCAGCCAATCAGATTGAGCTTGCATTCTATTGGCTGTTCCGATCAGCCAATAGAATGCGAGCTCAATCTGATTGGCTGATCGGATCAGCCAATCGGATTGAACTTGATTCTGATTGGCTGATTCCATCAGCCAATCAGAATTTTCCTACCTTAATTCCGATTGGCTGATAGAATCCTATCAGCCAATCGGAATTCGAGGGACGCCATCTTGGATGATGTCCCTTAAAGGAACCGTCATTCTTCAGTTGGACGTCGCCGGAAGAAGATGGGTCCGCGCTGGAGGTCTTCACTATGGAGCCGGTCCTCATCGGATGAAGATAGAAGATGTCGCTTGGAAGAAGATGGTTGCCGGTCCGGATCTACTCTTCTTCCCGGATAGGATGTAGACTTTGGACCCTCTTCTGGATTTCTTCAGCCGTCGGATGATGGATGTCTAGCCCCTGCTTGGGCTTGGATGAAGATTTTGGAGCCAGGACGGATCGGTGTACCCGGTGAGGTGAAGATAAGGTAGGAACATCTTCAGGGGCTTAGTGTTAGGTTTATTTAAGGGGGGTTTGGGTTAGATTAGGGGTATGTGGGTGATGGGTTGTAATGTTGGGGGGGGTATTGTATGTGGTTTTTTTTACAGGCAAAAGAGCTGAATTCTTTGGGGCATGCCCCGCAAAGGGCCCTGTTCAGGGCTGGTAAGGTAAAAGAGCTTTGAACTTTTGTAATTTAGAATAGGGTAGGGCATTTTTTTATTTTGGGGGGCTTTGTTATTTTATTAGGGGGCTTAGAGTAGGTGTAATTAGTTTAAAATTGTTGTAATATTTTTCTAATGTTCGTAAATATTTTTTTTATTTTTTGTAACTTAGTTCTTTTTTATTTTTTGTACTTTAGTTAGTTTATTTAATTGTATTTATTTGTAGATATTGTATTTAATTCATTTATTGATAGTGTAGTGTTAGTTTTAATTGTAGATAATTGTAGGTATTGTATTTAATTAATTTATTGATAGTCTAGTGTTAGGTTTAATTGTAACTTAGGTTAGGATTTATTTTACAGGTAATTTTGTAATTATTTTAACTATTTTAGCTATTAAATAGTTCTTAACTATTTAATAGCTATTGTACCTGGTTAAAATAAATACAAAGTTACCTGTAAAATAAATATAAATCCTAAAATAGCTATAATATAATTATAATTTATATTGTAGCTATATTAGGGTTTATTTTACAGGTAAGTATTTAGCTTTAAATAGGAATAATTTATTTAATAAGAGTTAATTAATTTCGTTAGATTTAAATTATATTTAACTTAGGGGGTGTTAGTGTTAGGGTTAGACTTAGCTTTTAATTAATGCATTTATTAGAATAGCGGTGAGCTCCAGTCGGCAGATTAGGGGTTAATGTTTGAAGTTAGGTGTCGGTGATGTTAGGGAGGGCAGATTAGGGGTTAATACTATTTATTATAGGGTTAGTGAGGCGGATTAGGGGTTAATAACTTTATTATAATAGCGGTGTGGTCCGCTCGGCAGATTAGGGGTTAATAAGTGTAGGCAGGTGGAGGCGACATTGTGGGGGGCAGATTAGGGGTTAATAAATATAATATAGGGTCAGCGATGTTAGGGCAGCAGATTAGGGGTACATAGGGATAATGTAAGTAGCGGCGGTTTACGGAGCGGCAGATTAGGGGTTAATAATAATATGCAGGGGTCAGCAATGGCGGGGGCGGCAGAATAGGGGTTAATAAGTGTAAGGTTAGGGGTGTTTAGACTCGGGGTACATGTTAGAGTGTTAGGTGCAGACGTAGGAAGTGTTTCCCCATAGCAAACAATGGGGCTGCGTTAGGAGCTGAACGCTGCTTTTTTGCAGGTGTTAGGTTTTTTTTCAGCTCAAACAGCCCCATTGTTTTCTATGGGGGAATCGTGCACGAGCACGTTTTTGAGGCTGGCCGCATCCGTAAGCAACTCTGGTATCGAGAGTTGCAGTGGCGTTAAATATGCCTGTACGCTCCCTTTTTGGAGCCTAACGCAGCCATTCTGTGGACTCTCAATACCAGAGTTATTTAAAAGGTGCGGCCAGAAAAAAGCCAGCGTTAGCTACGCGGGTCGTTACCGACAAAACTCTAAATCTAGCCATATGTATTGTGTATATTTATCAGAGAGATGTTGAAATAATCATATTACTTCAAACAATTGAAATTAAATTCTTTCATCTGTTCTCGGGAAGGGTCTACCTATTTGCTACCACTTATAATTCCATTGTATAAATATGTAAAATATGGCTGTGTAGTTCATTAGAAGAAGGTCTCTTGGGGCTAAAATATTTCTATTCTAATGCTGTGAGCACATAATGAAGAATCATTACTTACAACACTTTGTGCATTGTTATCCAGTATTTTGATTTTTACTCACACATTATTGGCTAGATTACGAGTTGTGCGTTAGGCTGAAAAAGCAGCGTTAACAGGTCCTAATGCTGCTATTTCCCTACTGCTGCTATTACGAGTCTTACAGGTTTAGGGGCACCGCACACTTCTTTGGCCTTACCGCAAAATGACTTACGTAAACTTCCATAGCACTGATATTACGAGTCTGTCCTGGGAGGCCAAAAAGTGAGCGGTACACCCTACCCCATCAAGAGTCCTAACGCATTTAAAAGTCAGTAGTTAAGAGTTTTATGGTACAACGCCGTAGCATAAAACTCATAACTTAAGTGTTAAAAAGTACACTAACACCTATAAACTACCTATTAACCCCTAAACCGAGGCCCTCCTGCATCACAAACACTATAATAAAAATGTTAACCCCTAATTTTAACCCCTAATAAAAATTTTAACCCCATCGCTGCAACTATAATAAACATATTAAATCCCTAAACCACCGCACTCCCGCCTTGCAAACACTAGTTAAATATTATTAACCCCCAATCTGCCATCCCTAACATCGCCACCACCTACCTACATTTATTAACCGATAATCTGCCGCCCCCAACGTCGCCCCACTATACTAAATATATTAACCTCTAAACCTAAGTCTAACCCTAAACCTAACACCCCCTAATTTAAATATAATTACAATAAATCTAAATAAAAATTCCTATAATTAACTAAATAATTCCTATTTAAAACTAAATACTTACCTATAAACTAATAGTTACATTGTAGCTATCTTAGGGTTTATTTTTATTTTACAGGCAAGTTTGTATTCATTTTAACTAGGTAGAATATTTATTAAATAGTTATTAACTATTTAATAACTACCTAGCTAAGATAAATACAAAAGTACCTGTAAAATTAAACCTAACCTAAGTTACAATAACACCTAACACTACACTATAATTAAATAAATTAACTACATTAACAACAATTAAATAAATTAAATAAAATTAGCTAAAGTACAACCCCCCCCCCCACTAAATTACAGAAAAGAATAAACAAATTACAAGATATTTAAATTAATTACACCTAATCGAATAGCCCTATAAAAAAAAGCCCCCCAAAATAGAAAAAAACCCTAACCATTGCCCCAAAGTAATCAGCTCTTTTACCTGTAAAAAAAAATACAAACAACCCCCCGACAGTAAAACCCACCACCCACACAACCAACCCCCTAATAAAATACAATCTAAAAAAACCTAAGCTCTCCATTGCCCTGAAAAGGGCATTTGGATGGGCATTGCCCTTAAAAGGGCAGTTAGCTCTTTTGCGGACCAAACCCTAATCTAAAATTTAAAACCCACTCAATACACCTTAAAAAAACCTAACACTAACCCCCTGAAGATCGACTTACTGTTCTGAAGACCAGACATCCATCCTCAAGGAAGCTGCAGAAGTCTTTATCCAACTGGGCCGAAGTTCTCAACAAAGCCGGGAGAAGTCTTCATCCAAGTTCGACGAAATGGTCCTCCAGACGGGCAGAAGTCTTCATCCAGACGGTATCTTCTATCTTCATCCATCCAACGCAGAGTGGCTCCATCTTCAAGACATCCGACGCGGAGCATCCTCTTCAAACAAAGTCTTCTTACTGAATGACGGTTCCTTTAAGTGACGTCATCCAAGATGGCGTCCCTTAGATTCTGATTGGCTGATAGAATTTTATCAGCCAATCGGAATTAAGGAAGAAAAAATCCTATTGGCTGATGCAATCAGCCAATAGGATTGAAGTTCAATCCTATTGGCTGATCCAATCAGCCAATAGGATTGGAACAGCCAATAGAATGGGAGCTCAATCCTATTGCATCAGCCAATAGGATTTTTGCTACCTTAATTCCGATTGGCTGATAGAATTCTATCAGCCAATCAGAATCTAAGGGATGCCATCTTGGATGATGTCACTTAAAGGAACCGTCATTCAGTAAGATGACTTCGTTTAAAGAGGATGCTCCGCATTGGATGTCTTGAAGATGGACCTGCTCCACGTCGGATGGATGAATATAGGGAGCTTAGGGTTTTTTAGATAGTATTTTATTTGGGGGGTTGGTTGTGTGAGTGGTGGGTTTTACTGTTGGGGGGGTTGTTTGTATTTTTTTTTTACAGGTAAAAAAGCTGATTACTTTGGGGCAATGAACCGCAAAAGGCCCTTTTAAGGGCTATTAATAGTTTAGTTTAGGCTAGGGCTTTTTTTTTATTTTGATAGGGCTATTAGATTAGGTGTAATTAGTTTAAATATCTTGTAATTTGTTTATTATTTTCTGTAATTTTTGTACTTTAGCTAATTTAATTTAATTTATTTAATTGTTGTTAATTTAGTTAATTTATTTAATTGTAGTGTAGTGTTAGGTGTTATTGTAACCTAGGTTAGGTTTTATTTTACAGGTACTTTTGCATTTGTTTTAGCTAGGTAGTTATTAAATAGTTAATAGCTATTTAATAACTATTCTACCTAGTTAAAGTAAATACAAACTTGCCTGTAAAATAAAAATAAACCCTAAACTAGCTACAATGTAATATTAGTTATATTGTAGCTACCTTAGGGTTTATTTTATAGGTAAGTATTTAGTTTTAAATAGGAATAATTTAGTTAATGACAGGAATTTTTATTTAGATTTATTTTAATTATATTTAAAGGGACAGTCTACACCAGAATTTATATTGTTTTAAAAGATAGATAATCCCTTTATTACCCATTCCCCAGTTTTCCATAACCAACACAGTTATAATAATATACTTTTAACCTCTGTGATTATCTTGTATCTAAGCCTCTGCAAACTGCCCCTTTATTTAAGTTGTTTTTACAGACTTGCAGTCTAGCCAATCAGTGCCTGCTCCCAGTTAACTTCCCGTGCACAAGCACAGTGTTATCTATATGAAATACGTGAACTAACACCCTCTAGTGGTGAAAAACTGTTAAAATGCATTCTGAAAAGAGATGGCCTTCAAGGTCTAAGAAATTAGCATATGAACCACCTAGGTTAAGCTTTCAACTAAGAATACCAAGAGAACAAGGCAAAATTGGTGAGAAAAGAAAATTGGAAAATTGTTTAAAATTACATGCTCTATCTGAATCATGAAAGTTTATTTTGGCCTAGTCTGTCCCTTTAAGTTTAAGGGGGTGTTAGGGTTAGACTTAGGTTTAGGGGTTAATACATTTAGTATAGTGGCGGAGATGTTGGGGGCGGCAGATTAGGGGTTAATAAATGTAGGTAGGTTGCGGTAATGTTAGGGACGGCAGATTAGGGGTTAATAATATTTAACTAATGTTTGCGAGGCGGGAGTACGGCGGTTTAGAGGTTAATATGTTTTTTATAATGGCAGCGACGTTGGGGGCAGCAGATTAGAGGTTAATAAATATAATGTAGGTGTTGGCGATGTTGGGGGCAGCAGATTAGGGGTTAATAAGTATAATGTAGGTAGTGGCGGTGTCCGGAGCGGCAGATTAGGGGTTAATAAATATAATGCAGGTGTTGGCGATGTCGGGGGCGGCAGATTAGGGGTTAATAAGTGTAAGATTAGGGGTGTTTAGACTCGAGGTTAATGTTAGGGTGTTAGGTGTAGACATAAATTTTATTTCCCCATAGGAATCAATGGGGCTGCGTTACTGAGTTTTACGCTGTTTTTTTGCAGGTGTTAGACTTTTTCTCAGCCGGCTCTCCCCGTTGATTCCTATTGGGAAATTGTGCACAAGCACGTATGACAAGCTCACCGCTGACTTAAGCAGCGCTGGTATTGGAGTGCGGTAAGGAGCACAATTTTGCTTAACGCTCACTTCTTGCCTTTTAATGCCGGATTTGTAAAAACCTGTAATACCAGTGCTGTAGGTAAGTGAGCAGTGAGAGAAAACTGCTCGTTAGCACCACATAGCCTCTAACGCAAATCTCATAATCTGGCCGTATGTTTTTATGTTAAAAGAAACACGTATTAGACATGTACTTTTTTATTCATTAAAATAATGAACTATTATGCCTTAAAGAAACAGTAACATAATTAATTATAGATATATTTTTTTTTTTTTTCTAAATAATTTTTATTGAGGTCAAAATCTCATAACAATATATAAAAGAAAAATTACAGCCCAAATGAGACAGAGTGTAAAACAGGAGACAATCTTCCAAATACAAGACAATACAGATCATATTGTGGTCTTACAATTATCGCTCGAAATACTTTATTTGGACAGGGCAGACCTCAAAGTGAGGTTTAATATTTTATAATTTATGTTTTAGAAGTTTTTAGAAGTTTAACTAGTAATAATATAAGATAAGTTAAATCTGGTAATCAGAGACACAGATGAAACCAATAGGAAGTTTTGTTTGCAATCAAAGAGACAGAGTTCTATTTGGAAAATTTCCAACCGGAAGACTTCCGAGGTGGCAAAGTAGGTAGTTGGGGGGAAGAGAGGGGGAGGAGGGAGAGAAAAAAATAAATAAAAAGAGACAAATCCCGAGGGGGAAAACAACTCAACCCCCTCCGTGTGGCTCCACTCACTTCTAGAACTAATTGCTACTTCAATTGCCTTCTGTATACATAGAAGAGATCAACCTCTCACCAAGTGAATCCCAGGGCTCCCATAGCAATGAGTACAAATCCGCTTGTTGTCGGGAGGAATACACAAAGCACTCCATGGACCTGAAATATGAGATAAGTTGGATCAGAGCCTGCCAGTTAGGGGGGTTAGGTTTCTTCCAGTTTCTGGCTATTGATAATTTCGCCGCCATCATGATCGTTATCAGGAGTGTGCGTTTAGGAGGAGAAATGGAACTGAGGCCTACATGAGCTAGCGCCTTTTCGGGAGGACTTAACCAGGCCCAAGCGGCCGCACAGGACTTCCAATTTGTCACACAAAGGGGAAATGGCAGGGCAAGCCCACCAGACATGCTGGGGATCTCCCACTTCCCGGCATCCCCTCCAGCAGAGGGGGGAGCTGTCCGGAAACATCTTGTGGAGTTTCGCAGGGACATAATGCCATCTCGTAATTATCTTGAAGAATAGTTCATAAAGCGTTATGCTATGTAATGATGACTTTGTATGTTGAACTGCGTCCGCCCACAGTTCTGCAGAGATTTCCATTTTCTAGTCTTTCTCCCATTCGCCCATTTGTCTTGTTTTTGTTAGTTTTAAAGAGTCCAAGAGAATTTCGTAATGAAAGCACAACAGAGAAATGTGCTGAAGATCAGATGCTAGCCGACTCTCCCAGGGGGCGATCTGTCTTGGGGGGGAGTCCATGAATCCCCATGACTTCAAAATAGACAAGAGCCTTAAAAGGTCAAATCTAAATTTTGATGGAATGTCAAAGAGAAGAGCCAGTTCCCCAGGGGCTACCGGGTTTTTCTTTTTGAGAAATAGATCTTCCTTTCCTAAATTATTTGTTTTATTCTTATCTGCCAAAAGAACTGTTTGAGCTTTGTGACATGGGAGCTGAGAATTAGCTCCAGAAGAGATGATGAGTAAGTGCCTTTGGATTTGGCCCTTCTTCATTGGTCTCCATTTATCAGGCAGCAGTGTCTTCTTTATTGATCTTGCAGTGCAGACATATGTAAGCCTGCTTAAAGGGACAGTTTACTCAAAAAAGTCTCCCTTTTAATTTGTTCCCAATGATCCACTTTACCTGCTGGAGTGTATTAAATTGTTTACAAGTATTTCCATTAGCCTTATATTAGCATTTAAAATAGTTTATTTTGCCTGTGGTATCCCCACCCATCCTGAAAGTTTTTGGTCTCGAGGCCAAGTTTTGTTAACACAGCCAGTAGAGAAAATTACACTCCCAGTGGGGTATAGAAGAGATAAAGTAATAAAATGTTAATTTTCCATTGTTCTCTTCAAGGGCTCGATGATATATTGTTCGCCAGCTCAAACCTTATTTTCTCGCTGACACTCGCCGGGCTGCCCCGGTGCAATGATCGTAAAAAAGGGGCAGTCCCTGCGAGTTGCGAGATGGCTCCTATTAAAAGTAATGGAGCTCGCTGGATAGGGAAACTTCGCTCCTTAGTGCAAAGTTAGCAGAGAGCAGGGGGAGCACTTTAAAATTAAAATCCTGCAGCCAATATAACTCACATTACGCTGCTTTCTGCTTATAGCATCTTACATTTGCCTATATGTTCGTATGCATTTGTTTTTCTATTGGGGTTATAAGTGTTCGTATTGTTTTGACAAAATCTCGCCACCTTTTAGTTGGCGAGAAAAAACTGTGATATCTGCAGTGCGAAAATCTTTATAGAATTACGCTGGGATTAGTGAGACATTTTCATATACGCCCATGGAACGCCCATGTTCAGCCCATTTTACAAAAACACAACAATTACGATTTACATTTTGTATTTATAAATTCAAATTTCTGTTTGATTTTTGCACATTCAGTGTATTACAATTTACGCTGTGAATATTTAATTTGATTTATTCCTGTGTAAATTAGATACTAATTTTACGTTTTTGTTAACATACGATTTTTGGTGAAGAATTTTGTTACGATTTTTGATGCACCTTAACAATACAATTTTTCCCTGCTTATTTTTGTGTGAATGATTCAAATATTTGTTTTGTATAATGTTTAAAATACGAATTTTGTTGTGCACATTTCATATGAAAATACAGTATACGCCCCTTAGCGAGACACCCTGTTTTCAGGGTAAAAAATGGCTTTAGATCATTTCACAAGGGAAATAGAAGGACTGGCGAGCATTCTTTAATAATCACGCCAGCCCAGAGAGCTTTCAATCATCGAGCCCCAAGTATTGGTGATTGATTTATGGACAGAAATAAGATAAAGTAGCAGGTATATGTACTCAATGTGATAAAGTAATGAGATCTGATTATACCTACAAGCTCAACCCATTTTATTAGGTTGTGGCTTCAAAACACAAATGTGGGTCTCCTATGTTTAAAGGACCACTCAATGCAGTAGAATTGCATAATTAACAAGTGCATAATATAAAGAAAAAGATGTAACACTTTAAAATGAGCAGTAGATTTTTTTCTGACAAATTTATTTTTTCTCCCATGTTCTAGCCCCCTGTATCATGTGACAGAAATCAGCCAATCACAGACTAGTATACATATACCCTGTAAGCTTGTGTACATGTTCAGTAGGACATGAAAGTATGAATATAAAAAGACTATGCAAAATTTTATAATGGAAGTATATTGGAAAGCATCTTAAAACTGCATGCTCTGAATCATAAAAGTTTATTTTGACTTGAGTGTCCCTTTAAGGAAATTCTGGTCATGCATAGATTCCTGACTTTGGAATAGCGCCACATATGTCTCTGGGGGCCTAGATGTTCCTGTTCTTTGTTATCCATCACAGATGTAGAGCAATTGCAGAAAAATAATGTTCATCAATAGATGAGGAAAAAAACACTTAATTTTAATAATTAATACAATTTAATGGACTTTATTAAATAAAGCAGAATTGCATTATTGGCAAATACATAGTAAAGGACAATGCAATAGCACTTGCTCTGAATTTCAAATGTATAGTAGATTTTTTTGTGATAAATTTCAAATTCCTTCCATTTCCACACCCCCTGTATCATGTGACAGTCAGCAGCAAATTGCAGACTAAGATATGTATACACTGTGGACTCAAAATTTGTGCATATAAAAATACAACACACAGTTTTATATTATAAGTAAATTAGAAATCTTTTTTAAAAAACAATCACATGCTGTGTCACAATTCTGACTTTAGTGTGCCTTTAATATAATTTTTTAAGGGGATATACCAATGCATATAAAATAAAATTATATTCACCTAGATTTAGAGTTTGGCGTTAGCCGTCAAAACCAGCAATTAGGGGCTCCTAACGCTGGTTTTGGGCTACCGCTGGTATTTAGAGTCAGTCAGGAAAGGGTCTAACGCTCACTTTGCAGCCGCGACTTTTCCATACCGCAGATCCCCCTACGCCAATTGCGTATCCTATCTTTTCAATGGGATCTTTCTAACGCTGGTATTTAGAGTCTTGGCTGAAGTGAGCGTTAGAAATCTAACGACAAAACTCAAGCCGCAGGAAAAAAACAGGAGTTAAGAGCTTTCTGGGCTAACGCCGGTTCATAAAGCTCTAAACTACTGTGCTCTAAAGTACACTAACACCCATAAACTACCTATGTACCCCTAAACCGAGGCCCCCCACATCGCCGCCACTATAATACATTTTTTTAACCCCTAATCTGCCGACCGCACACCGCCGCAACCTACGTTATCCCTATGTACCCCTAATCTGCTGCCCCTAACACCGCCGACCCCTATATTATATTTATTAACCCCTAATCTGCTGCCCCCAACGTCATCGCCACCTACCTACACTTATTAACCCCTAATCTGCCGACCTGACCTCACCGCTACTATAATAAAGTTATTAACCCCAAATCCGCCTCACTCATGCCTCAATAACCCTATAATAAATAGCATTAACCCCTAATCTGCCCTCCCTAACATCGCCAACACCTAACTTCAAGTAGTAACCCCTAATCTGCCGACTGGACCTCACTGCTACTCTATTAATTTTATTAACCCTAAAGCTAAGTCTAACCCTAACACTAACACCCCCCTAAGTTAAATATAATTTTTATTTAACTAAATAAATTAACTCTTATTAAATAAATTATTCCTATTTAAAGCTAAATACTTACCTGTAAAATAAACCCTAATATAGCTACAATGTAAATAATAATTATATTGTAGCTATTTTAAGGTTTATATTTATTTTACAGGCAACTTTGTATTTATTTTAACCAGGTACAATAGCTGTTAAATAATTACTAACTATTTAATAGCTACCTAGTTAAAATAATTACGAAATTACCTGTAAAATAAATCCTAACCTAAGTTACAATTAAACCTAACACTACACTATCAATAAATTAATTAAATAAAATAACTACAAATATCTACAATTAAACCTAACACTACACTATCAATAAATTAATTAAATAAAATACCTACAAATAAATACAATTAAATAAACTAACTAAAGTACAAAAAATAAAAAAAGAACTAAGTTACAAAAAA
This sequence comes from Bombina bombina, assembly GCF_027579735.1. Classification (NCBI taxonomy): domain Eukaryota; kingdom Metazoa; phylum Chordata; class Amphibia; order Anura; family Bombinatoridae; genus Bombina; species Bombina bombina. Next base: position 1,261,527,835 of record NC_069500.1, read on the forward strand.
TAAAAAAATAATTTACAAACATGCCCCGCAAAAGGCCCTGTTAAGGGCTGGTAAGGTAAAATAGCTTTTCTATTTGTATTTTAGAATAGGGTAGGGCATTTTTTTATTTTGGGGGGCTTTGTTATTTTATTAGGGGGCTTAGAGTAGGTGTAATTAGCTTAAAATTGTTGTAATCTTTTTCTAATGTTTGTAAATTATTTTTTTATTTTTTGTAACTTAGTTCTTTTTTATTTTTTGTACTTTACTTAGTTTATTTAATTGTATTTATTTGTAGGTATTTTATTTAATTAATTTATTGATAGTGTAGTGTTAGGTTTAATTGTAACTTAGGTTAGGATTTATTTTACAGGTAATTTTGCAATTATTTTAACTAGGTAGCTATTAAATAGTTATTAACTATTTCATAGCTATTGTACCTGGTTAAAATAAATACAAAGTTGCCTGTAAAATAAATATTAATCCTAAAATAGCTACAATATAGGTACGGCCATGGGGGCTAAATTTGCCCCCGCCTATGCGAACATCTACATGGGCTGGCTTGAATTGAACCGTATCTTTGCAGATAATTTCCCATATATTGATAACATGATTCTATATGGGTGTTTTATTGACGATATTATCGTCATTTGGGACAAACAGAATGGCCATATGGTTGACTCCTTTGTAGAATTTATGAATGATAATAGATATAATTTGTCTTTTACTGCTGAGTCGAGTTCTACTAGCATTCATTTTTTAGACTTATTGATTGAAACTAAACAAGACAGAATCATTACCTCTACTTTTCGTAAACCATTGGCACGTAATACAATCTTGCGAGCTGATTCTTGTCATTTCCCCCATCTCAAGAGAGGTATACCTAAAGCACAATATCTGCGATTACGCAGAAATTGCTCTGAAATTAGCCAATACTATGTACAAGCTCAGGAATTGACCTCTAGATTAGTTGAGAGGGGATATGACAAAGCGTCTCTCAAAAAATTGGAGAAACGGATAGCTTTTATTGACAGAAAAGAGTTGTTCATACCACACAAGAACAGGTTTAAATTGCCTATTACTGAACAAAAACAATCTCTGGAACAAAATATATTATTCATTACTGAATATAGTAGACAATACCGAGATATATGCAATATAGTACAGAAAACTTTAACTATACTTAAGGGGGATGATTCCCTAATAGAAGTACTAACTAATGGGGTAAAATGTGTAGCTAGAAAAGCCCAGACAATTGCGGATATAACTAGAAAAAATCTGGTTGGAAAACCAATCACTGACAGTACCACCACTAACTGGCTTAGTCCCAGAATTGGGTGTTTTAAGTGTGGCCATGTACCATGCAAGGCCTGCACATGTATCCTAGTTACTGACATGTTTTCTTCAAGTGCTACAAAACAAGTTTTTCATATTAAGGATAGAATTGACTGTAATTCTAAATTTGTTATCTATCTGGTTAATTGCCTTCACTGTTCTAAACAATATGTAGGGATTACGACCCGCCCCTTAAAGGATAGGGTACATGAACATTTTAGATCCCTTGAGGATAAAGAACCCAAAACACCTGTAGCAAAACATTTTAGACTCCATGGTTTTGGACCAAAGTACTTTTCCTGTGTTGGCATTGATATCATCAAAAAGCATCCAAGAGGGGGCGATAGAGAAAAGAGTCTTCGTAAAAAAGAGATTTTTTTGGATAGTCAAGTTACACACTAGAATTCCAGAGGGAATGAATAAAAGAATGGATGTAGACTTATTCATAGAATGAGTTCAGACATTGTCCATTTCCCTTCTAGATTATAGAATTATGGGGTCCACTTGTTAAATCTATTGTTAAATCTATTTTTAAATCTATTTTTAAATCTATCTTTGAATCTATCTTTAGATAAATTGATCTTTGAATTTTCTTCTTGACCAAGATTTGTCAACAATTAAATATTCTCTTATAGAATATTCAGTCATGTTTCTTTGTTCTTTTGTTTTCCTTTTTTAACAACAAATAATACTTTTACATAGTTCATGTTTTGATTTATTATTTTGTTAGTATTCCTTAGTATCTTTTCATAACAGTACATATAGAGAAAATACATTTTCCTTTGCTATAGCACTTCTAGTACTGATTTATTTTTAATTAATTATAATTTTTATTCCTTTAATTAATTTGTATTTCTTAATAAATTGTTTTGTTATTGCATATTTTGCAAATGGATTATAATAATTATTGGGACACTTAAAGCTTCTACTGTCTGAATTATGTATCTATCTTAGGGTTTATTTAAACCCCTAGCTTTTGGAAGTTCCAAAGTTATTAGATTATGTGTACTTTTACTATTTTTTGTGTTTATATATATTTTTTTTTTAAATTTTTTTTAGTATATACTTTTCAGTTCTTAAAATGTTTTTTATTATTTGAAAGTTGATGTGAACGCATACTTAGATGTATCAATGTAAGTATATATTTACAAATGTATTTGTGAGAGATACTATGCCTCCATGCTTACCAATGGCAATCTCAGGTGGATTTGACATTCGAATTAACAGTTCATGATTTGCATCTGTTCTTTATTACCTGATTGGCTGATGGTTTGCATATAGGCTTTGTTTTTGCTCTGAGATCGTTACCTCTGATGAAACGCATGTGCGCATGCGCGAAACGCGTCAGGTGTATTCTAGGTTACACACCACATTATGAGCAACATTGCTGAATAAACTTTTTGCACAAGTTTTCCGGAGTTCCTGTTTCTTCCTCCTTTGGATGTTATGGAGTCCTATATTAGGGTTTATTTTACAGGTAAGTATTTAGCTTTAATTAGGATTAATTTATTTAATAAGAGTTAATTTATTTCGTAAGATAAAAATTATATTTAACTTAGGGGGGTGTAAGTGTTAGGGTTAGACTTAGCTTTAGGGGTTAATACATTTAATAGGTTAGCGGTGAGGTCGGGTCGGCAGATTAGGGGTTAATACTTGAAGTTAGGTGTCGGTGATGTTAGGGAGGGCAGATTAGGGGTTAATACTATTTATTATAGGGTTAGTGAGGCGGATTAGGGGTTAATAACTTTATTATAATAGCGGTGCGGTCCGCTCGGCAGATTAGGGGTTAATAAGTGTAGGTAGGTAGCGGCGACGTTGGGGGCGGCAGATTAGGGGTTAATAAATATAATATAGGGGTCGGCGGTGTTAGGGGCAGCAGATTAGGGGTACATAGGGATAAAGTAGGTGGAGGCGGTGTACGGAGCGGCAGATTAGGAGTTAAAAAAAAAATGCAGGGGTCAGCGATAGCGGGTCGGAAGATTAGGGGTTAATAAGTGTAAGGCTAGGGGTGTTTAGACTCGGGGTACATGTTAGGGTGTTAGGTGCAGACGTAGGAAGTGTTTCCCCATAGGAAACAATGGGGCTGCGTTAGGAGCTGAACGCTGCTTTTTTGCAGGTTTTTTTTCAGCCCAAACTGCCCCATTGTTTCCTATGGGGGAATCGTGCACAAGCACGTTTTTGAAGCTGGCCCGCGTCCGTAAGCACTGCTGGTATTGAGAGTTGCAGTGGCGGTAAATTAAGCTATACGCTCCCTTTTTGGAGCCTAACGCAGCCCTTCTGTGAACTCTAAATACCAGCGGTATTTAAAAGGTGCGGGGGGGGGGAAAAGCACGCGTAGCTAATGCACCCCTTTGGCCGCAGAACTCTAAATCTAGCCGAAATTTTTTTATAAGACCTATAATGCACAATTTAATTTTATTATAATAATATAAAGATGAAATGTTATAAAATGTTCATATTGATATGTCTTCAAAATTCATAACAATAACATACCTTCCAATAATTATATTTACATTAAATATATTTTGTATCTGGATTTTAATCAGTTTGAATTCACATGTAAAACAGTGTATAGAAGCTTGGGTGTGACTTTTTTGTGTCAATTACAAAGCAATTCCTGTCAATAAGAAGACTCATCATTTCAATTAAAAAACCCCATTAAAGAATGATTCAATTAGAAAGCAGTGATAGTTAAACATATGAAAAACTACAAGAAATAAGGAAGTTACAAAGATTTCAAAGATTTCAACAGACTTTTATGAAAGCATAAAAAACCCATGGTAGCTAATTAGTTTAGAATTGATGATGATTGCTTAATATGTTTCAATGATTTTTTTTCTCCACTCAGCCCTAATAGCCATCCATATGTGCAAGAAATATTTGAATATAATTCTGAGTACTTTTACAAATGTATGATATATTGTTAACCCATAAATGCATTAGGCTCAACATTAAGGGAAATATCAGATTAAACATGAGTCTGTTACTATTATTGCAACGTGTTTAGTGGTGTTACGGGGGGGGGGGGGTGTTTGCGGACCCAGGTGACATGCTCCAGGAACTTACTCTATTTGAGTAATTCTCCTCCTGGTACAGTGCCAACTCACCTCAATGTAGTTCCCTTAAGGGGTCATGTCTGAGATTAGGGTTGCCACCAGTTTCAAGGTGGCTGTCCAGGATTAGAAGAGAGTCAGGCTCAGACAGGAAAATGTCTGGGTATTGGGTGTCATTGAGTATGCAGTGCAATAATGGCAGTGCCAGCACACTAGGCCTGTGTCACTCTGGGTCAGTTTGATGCCCTCCACACTGTCTGCAGCGCTGTCTCTCTCTGATTGAGTCACCTGAGCCCCTTGCCCACAACAAGAAGAAGCGACCGCCTGGTAGTGATTCTGTGGTGACGTGACATCACGTAATTCCCATGCGTATGCTATGCACGTGCAGTAACCTTGGGAAAGGAGCGTGGAGGAAGGAACGCCTCAACGATCTATTCTATCGGAGATGGTTAGACTCGTGGCTCAGTATGCAGTATTAATAACAAAAGGTTGAAGCAGCACCAGATTTAAGTATTCTCAATTTCTTTTATTCATCAGATACATAAAAACCAACGACATTTCAGTCAGCACCTGACCTTAATCATGTTGTATATACAAATGCCAAAAACCACTCCTTATGTAGCCATAATGGGCGGAGTTACTACCTGTACAGGTGTGGGACTATTTGCTAACCCTCTGTATACATACACTAGGAAGAATTTCTTCATACTCCCTCTAGTGGTTAGGCATTTTCATCTTATCAAGCTATTATAACCTGGAAGATACAATATACAAATATACAAATTCAATTGCACATCAACATAGATATTGCTTTTTTTACAAAAATTTCTCTTATTACTAAAGTTTATGCAGAAATTACAAAATTTACAAAAATTCACCAAAAATAAATTTTCAAAGGTAGGATCAAGGAACTAGAACTCATATACAGCATCCTTATAGTGGAGAGAGATAATTACCTTTTGGTTTTGTAGAAAGGCCATTACATATACTCATTGTTTTACACATTCTTTTACATAATTAGTTAAGGGTAACCTGCCAGTCTATCTCCCTATTCATTCCCAGAGGTATTAATGTCTGTAAGGTATAGATCCAGTATGTTTCTTTGGATTTTAGGATCTGTTGTCTATCCCCTCCTCTCCTAGGTCTTTTTATCTGTTCAATGACCTGATATCTTAACTGGGAGATGGTATGTTCTGCCTGTAAGAAGTGATTTGAAACTGGAGCATCCCTGTTATTGCGATGTATGTTAGACTTATGTTCCACAATTCTATCCCTTATCCTTCTAGTCGATTCACCTATATATATTTTGGAACAAGGACACTTGATAAATAAATTACATATTCTGTATTACATGTGAAATACCCTGGGATTTTATACTTCCTACCAGTCAATGGGCGCCATGTACTAAGCTTCGAAGTGACCGTCCGTCTGTATTTCTGCGTCAAAATTCGCTCACGATCTGCTTCTCGTATGTATCAATCTGCGATCTGCTCGAAAAACTACTATTTTTCATCAGCGATCGTAATTTTACTCAACTCATCGTTCCGAAGCCTTTTTCCACTTACTACATGTTCGATCGCACGTAAATTCGCTGTAATCGGAAATTATGAATGTTACAACTAATCCGCCCGCTCCAACTTTCACTGTAACTTCGCGTGATTTCCTTCGCGACCATTTAGGTAGCGAATACAATAGAAAACTATAGGGGTTATCAACCTGACGCCAGGTAGAAGTACTTAAGTGAAAGGACTAGACTACTATTGTAGCATTATTGGTTTTTGGATCAGTGAATGAAGATGGAGACAGTTTTACACATGTTTCTTTTCCGATTAATTCAATTACGAGGAAGAAGGGCTATACAGGCACCGGTTAACAACTTGCAGAGAAGGAGAGGTAGAAGAATTAGAGTCCCTTGAGTTTTCCTTCCACGTATGGGTTTGGAAAGCATTTCTGATCGAGAGATTATCCAGAGATTCCGTTTGGATAGAGAAGCTATTATGCAACTTTACAATGAAATAGCAGAATACCTTGAACCAATGTCAAATCTGCGACATAAGGTTGTCCGCCTCCAGTACCTCGGGCATATTGCTTTTCTTTGGCAATTTTGAATTTAGTTTGACGCTTGATATCGTTGAACCTTTTTTTGCAGGACTCAATATCTTTTTTAGTGGGTCCTTGAGCACTCACTGCGTCACTAATTTTCTCCCAAATAATCTTCTTACGAGCGCCGAATAATCTTCTAACTTTGCTCTTTCGCGCCGAACGAAGCTTCAAAGTTATCAATAATCCGATTGTCTTCGACACACAATAGACGCGAAATTTTACGGCTTGGTTTTTAGTACATTCATGTAACGAAGTGCCATCCGCATGGTGCGAATGCCGGCGGGTTATTTCGATACGGTCTGTGCGAAAAAATTGACGCTTTAGTACATGGCGCCCAATGTTGTCTTGATAGCTTGATAAGATGAAAATGCCTAACCACTAGAGTATGTAGAAATTCTTCCTGGTGTATGTATACAGAGGGTTAACAAATAGTCCCACACCTGTACAGGTAGTAACTGCGCCCATTATGGCTACATAAGGAGTGGTTTTTGGCATTTGTATATACAACATGATTAAGGTCAGGTGCTGACCGAAACGTTGTTGGTTTTTATGTATCTGATGAATAAAAGATATTGAGAAAACTTCAATCTGGTGCTGCTTCAACCTTTTGTTATTAATGCTTGACTGGGGTTAGTGCATGAACCCCTGTAGCGTGCACCGCTTGTCTGGTTGGTGAGTGCTGGGCTTACCCTTTTTTATACATTCAGTATGCATTATGCAATATGTAGTATAAGTCATGCTACTGGCTGCCTAGCTAGACACATATGCTGAAGCTATTATTATTATTATGAAGCTATTATTATGTGAGTGTCTGAACCCTCTTGGACTTTTCAGAATCATATTGCTAACAAAAGAACTCTTTGGTTATTGGACTTGATTCTTTAATGTCATAGTTTGATGGGAAACACCCACTGCCAATAAAACCATTACTGGAGGGTTGACACCATGAGTTACCACACCGGATGACACGAACCCTAGTGACTTGTGGCATTTTTATATAACTCTCTTGTATAGTATTACTGGCTATATAAGGACTATCTTGGCTTTCTAGGCTCAGATCTTTATCTCTAGTGTACCATGTGCAATAAAACTGAACAGCAGCTTGGGCACTATAAGTATACAGCAAAAATGAATGTATTCCTTCTGAGTCATTGCTTTCATTTAATGATAATGGAACTGTCTGCTTGTGGATATAAAAAAGCGACATGGGTAGGAAAACATAAGAAATATTTGCTGCACATCTGATGGAATATTATTACCTTGTTAATAAATATTGTTTATAGGTGGTCGTGTGCTTTCATGCTTTTATTAGACGCAAATATTGTATAGCACATTTCATGAATTACTGTGAGTTCATTAAATTCCCTTGCTGTTATGTGTTTTGTCTTTAACTAGTTTAATCCAATTTTGCGCAGCGTATAGTAGCATTTCTGCCACTGTGAAATTCATTTTAGTTTAATATGTTGTTTAGTATTTTTTTTTCTTGTTTGTTTTTATGTCACATTCATGTAAGGTTACTGTAACATGGAAACACATACATTAAAACTGAGGGCCCGATGATCTAAAGGTCTTTGGGCTGGCGATATTCTTTAAGAATGCTCGCCATTATTTCTATTTCCTTGGTGGAATTTTTTAAAGCCACTTTTTGCCCTAAAAACAGGGTATCTCGCTAAGGGGCGTATAGGAAGGAAATGAATAGTATACAAAAGTGCACAATAAATCATAATTTAAAAATGATACAAAATGAACAATTAAACCATTCACACAAAAATACACAGGAAAAAAAAACTGTATTATTAAGGTACATCAAAAATCATAGCAAAATTGTTTACCAAAAACCAAACAATTTATATGTAAATTACACAGGAATAAATCGTATTAAATATGCACAACGATAATCATTATTAAGAACACTGGATAAACACATATACATTTGTACAAAATACAAAGTGTAATAGTTTTTTTATCGTAAAATGGGCTGAACATGGGAATTATATGGCATGTAAGAAATTGTCTCTCAAATACAAGCTTACAGCTAGATTACGAGTTTTGCGTTATGAGTGAAATAGCATTGTTATGCTTCATAACGATGCTTTTTCCCTAATGCCGCTATTACAAGTCTTGCAGGTATAGGTGTACTGCACACCTTTTTGGCCATCACGCAATGTCAGTACCGCACTTTTAAAACAGTCCTTTTTCAATGGGACTTCCATAGCGCCGGTATTACGAGTTTGCCTGGGAGGCCAAAAAGTGAGTGGTATACTCTATAACCACAAGATCTGTAACGCCATCTAAAGTCAGAAGTTATGAGTTTTACGTTACAAAGCTGTACCATAAAACTCATAACTAAAGTGTTAAAAAGTACACTAACACCCATAAACTACCTATTAACCCCTAAACCGAGGCCCTCCCGCATCGCAAACACTAAAATAAAGTTATTAACCCCTAATCTGCCGCTCTGGACATCGCCGCCACTTAAAAAATGTATTAACCCCTATTCCGCTGCTCCCCCACATTGTCACCACTATAATAAACCTATCAATTCCTAAACCGCCACACTCCCACATCGCAAACACTATTTAAAGATTATTAACCCCTAATCTGCCATCCGCCCACACCGCCGCTATAATAAACCTATTAACCACTAAACCGCAAGCCCCCCACAATGAAATATAATAAAATAAACTATTAACCCCTAAACCTCTGGCCTCCCACATCACTAACTCTACATAAATATATTAACCCCTAAACCTAATGTAACCCTAAGCCTAACACCCCCTAACTTAAATATAATTAAAATAAAGCTAAATATAATTAAAATAAAGCTAAATAAACTATTATTATTACCTAAATAATTCCTATTTAAAACTAAATACATACTTACCTGTAAAATAAAACCTAAGCTAGCTGCAATATAACTAATAGTTACATTGTAGCTAGCTTAGTCTTTATTTTTATTTCACAGTTAAGTTTGTATTTATTTTAACTAGGTAGACTAGTTAGTAAATAGTTATCAACTATTTACTAGCTGCCTAGTTAAAAATAAATACAAACTTACCTGTAAAATAAAATCTAACCTGCCTTACAATAAAAGCTAAAATTACAATAAAATAAAATAAATTAAATTAATTAGATACAATTGTCTACATTACAAAAAAATTAAACACTAAATTACACAAAATAAAAAATATCAAAAATAAAAAATGATCAAAAATTAAAAATAATTACACTTAATCTAATAGCCCTATCAAAATAAAAAAAGCCCACCCAAAAAAAAAAAAAAAAAACCCTAGCCTACACTAAACTGCCAATGGCCCTTAAAAGGGCCTTTTGCGGGGCATTGCCCCAAAGAAATCAGCTCTTTTACCTGTAAAAAAAATACAAACAACCCTCCAATAGGATGAAAGCTCAATCCTACTGGATGATTGCAACAGCCAATAGGATTTTTCCCCTTTAATGCCTATTGGCTCATAGAATTCTATCAGCCAATCGGAATGTAAGGGATGTCATCTTGGATGATGTCACTTAAAGGGAAATGTAATTTTCCAGCGGATTTCGTAAGAAGAGGATGCTCCGCTCCGGATGTCTTGATGATGGACCCGCTCTGCGCCGGATGGATGAAGATAGAAGATGCTGTCTGGATGAAGACTTCTGCCCGCTTGGATGAAGACTTCTGCCGGCTTCGAGGAGGACTTCTGTCCGCTTGGATGAAGACTTCTGCCGGCTTCGATAAAGACTTCTTTCTGCTTGGATGAAGACTTCTGCTGCCTGGATGAGGATGGATGTTCGGTCTTCGAAAACTTTAAGTGGATCGCCGGCGGTTAGTGTTAGGTTTTTTTAAGTGTTTATTGGGTGGGTTTTATTTTTACGGAAAAAACAGTGAATAACTGGAAAGGGTGTTCTTAAAAAGCACTCAACAACATTTATAGGTAATCTAAACCAATATAGATTGTTTTAACATATATATCAGGATAGGAGATTGGGAAGGCGGGATTAAAACTTAACTTTTATTGGTACTATATGTAAAATATGTAATGAAACAATAAAAACACAGTGTCGTATCACTCTTGATACCTGAAGTATAAGCTCAGTAATGGCATGTGAGTTGTGTCTGTGGTCACCATAAAGTGTGCTAAATCACAAAATTGTATGATTGGCTGCTGCAATAGGTAGTAAAAGTGGGGAGTATGGTGGTGCACTCCCACTGTACAGGCGGTAGTACTATTGTTATAAATGGAGAGGCTCCTAGGGTAATTGACTGTGCACCTAGTGTAACAGTACCACACTATTTTCCACCTGATACGTAGTAACACAAATGAACACTTTTAATACTGTGGGGTTAATTGGAAAAAAACAGAAGTATTGGGTAAGGTTCAGTAATAGATCAAATATATTTGTGTCAGAAGGGCTGGTTAAGTATAGCCTTCTGCGTGGGAGGCTTACTACTGCAGTTTTCAGTAAAATGGAGAGTATATAAACAGTTAACTCCCACATTTAAAGCTATAGTGGTATTAGGTTTTTTTAAGGGTTTATTGGTAGGATTTTATTTTTAGATTAGGGTTATGGGCAATGTAAAAGAGCTAAATGCCCTTTTAAGGGCAATGCCCATCCAAATGCCCTTTTCAGGGCAATGGTTTGCTTAGGTTTATTTCGATAGAATTTTTTTTGGGGGGTTTGGTTGTGTGGGTGGTCAGTTTTACTGTTGGGGGGTTGTTTGTATTTTTTTTTTACAGGTAAAAGAGCTGATTTCTTTGTATTTATTTTAACTAGGTAGTTAGTAAATAGTTAATAACTATTTACTATCTAGTCTACCTAGTTAAAATAAATACAAACTTACCTGTAAAATAAAAATAAAACCTAAGATAACTATTAGTTATATTGTAGCTAGCTTAGTTTTATTTTATAGGTAAGTTTGTATTTAGTTTTAAATAGGAATTATTTAGGTAATAATTGTAAGTTTAATTTAGTTTGATTTTAATTATATTTAAGTTAGGGGGGTTAGGTGCAGGGTTACGTTAGGGTTAGACTTATGCTTAGGGTTAGGGTTACGTTAGGGTTAGGTTTAGGGGTTAATATATTTATGTAGTGTTAGTGATGTGGGAGTGGCGGCGACATTGGGGGCGGCAGATTAGGGGTTAATAAATGTCATTTAGGTGGTGGCAATGTTAGGGGCGGCAGATTAGGGGTTAATAACTGTAATGTAGGTGGCGGCAATGTTAGGGGCAGCAGATTAGGGGCTAATAAGTCTATGTAGGTGACGGCGATATCGGGGGCGGCAGATTTGGGGTTATTAACTGTAATGTAGGTGGCAGCGATGTTAGGGGCAGCAGATTAGGGGTGTTTAGATGTGGTTTTTATGTTAGGGTGTTAGGTTTAAACATAACTTTTTCTTTCCCCATAGACATCAATGGGGCTGCATTATGGAGCTTTTGTTTCCGCGATCGCAGGTGTTAAGCTTCTTTTTTGCCGGCTCTCCCCATTGATGTCTATGTGGAAATTGTGCACGAACACGTCAAAGCAGCACTTGTATTTCAGTGCGGTATGGAGCTCAACACCACCATATCGCCCGCACAAGCCTGCTTTTTGTAAACCTGTAATAGAAGCGCTATAGGGTGGTGAAATAACAACGCTTTTGTGACTCTCGTTAATTTCCCTATAGCACTCAAAACTTGTAATCTAGCTGTTAATTTTCTAAAAATGTCCACCCTACAGATCTCATGCTTTTTTCTTTAAAAAAAATAAATAAACGGTGGTGAGCTTTTATCAAAATACCCAAAATACTAAGGCCAGATTATGAGTGGAACGGTATTTAACGCTCCTGCTCTCACGCTAACTCCACTAGAAGTAAGTCTTTTTGTGCAATTTGCAATTTTTTAAAAATATTTTTTATTAGATCACATTTACTTTCAACCTGTAATGCGAGCGCTACACCAGACGCGTGCAAACAATAGCTAAACTTAACAAGGCTATATAAACAAGCATTACTACTTAGTTGTCATTATATAATTGAGGTGCAGTGAGGTCAGTGGCTGGAGAGGCACTGGCTAGTATCAGAGCCAGAGTGCTGAGATATTAGATACACTATAAAATGATACAGACAGAGGGACACAGACAAACACAGAAACACAAACAGACACACAGGGCCACACATACAGAGACACACACACAGGGCCACACATACTGAGACACACACACACAGGGCCACACATATAGAGACACACACATACACAGAGAGGGACACATACACACAGGGACACATTGTAGAAAAATATAATATCCATTTTAATTTGCAATTAATATTTAAACTCAGCAAATGTATACCAGCTGCAGGTTAACATATAAGCTTACCAAATGGGAACATGAATTACTAATCAAAAAAGTATTGTTTTATTTTTACGTAATTCTTTAGCCTTTAAAACTATGAATAGTTCTATAGATCTATTAACATGGAGAAACATAAAGTATCACAGCAGAGGTGGGCTCTTATCCTGAGGGAGATGGGGAGAGAAAGGATAGGGAGATGGTCTGGAGAATGGGACAGAGAGAGACAGTTTCCCAAGAGCCACAGCTCCTTACCTGCAGACTGGGTGAAGCTTGCCCCAGGGCCTGAGTCAAGTAATCAGTGTTGCTTGGGCTGGGAGTGCAGGTTCGAGCTGCAATTAGGGTTGTGCCACCTTTAGTTCTTTCCAAACCCAAAACTCTTGACCTGTGTACAGTGCAGCAAATATGAGACATGTAAATGAAGTATAAACATATCTATATATCACACATAGGTGTGCACAGCAGATTTCATTAGGATGTGCACCCAGAGATTTTTTTAGGCGACTAAATACGTAAAAAGAAAGGGCATTCATTTGAATCCATTATAATGAAATTAAAACCAAAGAAAACAAAGTTTTAAGGGAAGGACTTTACTTAAATGGACAGTAAAGTAAAAAATAAACTATCATGATTCAGACAGACCACATAATTTTGAACAACTTTGCAATTTACTTGTTTTATCAAAGTTGCTTTGGTCGCTCTGTATCCTTTGTTGAAAAGCAAACTTAAGTAAGCTCACTGGAGCTCAGGAGCGTGCATGTGTCTTAATCACTTTATAGCATTAGTTTTTGTAACAGAGTATATAACATTGCTAAAAAACACTGATAAAAACACTGCTGCCAAAGACCAAGATTACAGGTTGTGCGCTAAACCGGGTGCGTAAATAATGCAAAAAATTGAGCAGTATCGCACTCTTTATAGCGCTGTCATTACAAGTTACTAAAAAACCTGCGTTAAGATCCTTACCGCACAAAACCCAAGGTCTGAATTGACGTTCTTGTGCACGTTTTCCCCAATAGACATCAATGGAGAAAAAGTGTTAGAAAAAATTAACACCTGCGATCGCGGAATGGCGATCGCCGTAACACAATCCCCATTGATGTCTATGGGGAATAGAAAGTTATGTAAATACCTAACACCCTAACGTAAACCTTTTAAGGGCTATTGGTAGCTTAGTGTTAGATTAGGGGGTGTTTTTATTTTGGGGAGTCTTTTTTATTTTATAGGGGTATTAGATTAGGTTTATTTTTTTATTTTTGATCATTTGGTTTATTTTTTCTGCAATTTTAGACTTTTATTTTTTGTAATTTTAGATTTATTTATTTTAATTTAATCTTAGTTTTTTTTAAGTAGTGTTAGGATTTTTTATTTTAATTTTAACTTAGTATTTTTTATTTTATATAATTGGGGTTAATTTAGGGAGTGTTAGGTTAGGGGGCTTAGTGATTAAATTAGTTATTTGCGTTGTGGGGTGATGGTGGTTTAGGAGTTAATAGTTTAATTAGGTTTATTGCATTGTGGGTGCCTGGAGGTTTAGGGGTTAATAGGTTTATTTTATTAGTAGCGATGTGGGGCGCCTGGCGGTTTAGGGGTTAATAGGTTTATTATAGTAGTAGTTATGTGGGGGAGTGGCGGTTTAGGGTTAATAGGTTTATTTTATTAGTAGCGATGTGGGGGCCTGGCAGTTTAGGGGTTAATAGGTTTATTATAGTAGTAGTTATGTGGGGGACAGCGGTTTAGGTTTAATAGGCTTATTTTATTAGTAGCGATGTGAGGGGCCCGTGGTTTAAGGGATAATAGGTTTAATATAGTATTTGCAATGCGGGTGGCAGTTTATGGGGTTAATAAGTAGTTTATGGGTGTTAGTGTACTTTGTAACATTTTAGTAATAAGTTTTGTTAAACATTTTTGTTTCACAAAATCCATAACTACTGGTCTCAGGTAGCGGAATGGATCATGGCGGTATAGACTATAACTCTAGCGTTATAGTCGGACCGCACAACCTGTAATATAGGCGCAATGAAAATCCTGCACTCAAAAGTCATTTTTTGAGTGCGGAATGGAGAGTTGCATAAAGGCTAAAACGCTAGCGGTATAGCTGTACCGCAGCGACTAATATGGGAGACCTGCCTATTTTGCGTGGAATGGCAATTTTTTCAGCGGTATAGCCATACCGCAAAACTTGTAATTTTACTAATAGAATGCTAAAGACACATGCAGGCTCCTGAGCAGTTATCAGCCTACCTATGTTAACTATTCAACAAAGAATACAAAGAGAACAAAGCAAATTTGATAAAACAAGTAAATTGGAAAGTTGTTTAAAAATGCATGCTCTTTCTGAATCTAGAAACTTTAATTTTAACTTTACTGTCCCTTTAAAGATACATACTCAACAAATATGACACAATATACCAACATTTCCTGGTAGTGATAACCAGGCATACAAAATTAGTATAAATTGTTAACCAGAGAACCCAAACCCTCTACATGCAGCTGCCTGCTGCAATGCAGGGAGTCAGTAATTCTAGGGGCACTAAGATATGGCCTCCTTGTGCTGCTAAAGCTATTGATATGATGCTGAAAACTGTGCAAGACAAGGAGACTACCATCATGCAGTGCTCAAATGAAAGTATGGTGGCAGCTACAGCAAGAGCAGTGAGTTAATTGAGCCATAGGGGCATATTTATCAAGCTCTGTATGGAGCTTGATGCCCCGTGTTTCTGGCGAGCCTGCAGGCTCGCCAGAAACAGCAGTTATGAAGCAGCGGTCACAAAGACCGCTGCTCCATAACCTGTCCTCTTGCTCTGAGCAGGCGGACAGACATCGCCGGAAATCAACCCGATCGAGTACGATCGGGTTGATTGACACCCCCCTGCTGGTGGCCGCGAGTCTGCAGGGGGCGGCGTTGCACCAGCAGCTCTTGTGAGCTGCTGGTGCAATGCTGAATACAGCGAGCGCCATATTCAGCGAGTTCTGGCGGACCTGATCCGCACTGTCAGATCAAGTCCGCCAGACCTTGATAAATAGGGGCCCTAGTCTTGCAGCCAGGCAGGTAGGACCCACACAGGGCACTTGATGCCACTGACCCCTGTCTGCACTTTCCCCCTTGCATCCAGGAGATTGAATAGACAGGCGCTTGCAAGTATTTAAAGTTCCAAGTGGCCCTAGGTGACATCAGTGCCCTGGTAAAAATCACACAATTGTGTCATTCAGCTTAGTCTAGTGTCGGCTGCATTAGGTTGCACACCATATCCTCATGTATTTCTTGTTTCGAGGCCTGCTAGACCAAATCTCAGTTGTGACACCTGTAGATACTCCCCTGTATGTAATCACACTCACCAGTTTAAAAAAATCACTAACAGAAATATTTATTTACTATAAGGCATCACAAATACTCAAATATGCAGTTATACCAGTACTCATGTGTTCATCTCTTTAAAGTTGCCAAGATAATATTTTTAACCTATAATACTTAGATACTATTTTATAGGCTTTGTTGGGATCTAAACAAGCACTGTGTAAAATGCAGCCAATGCAGCCAATATGTTTTAGCTATTAAAAAAATACTTTACTTAGGGCTCCATTTATCATTGCAATTCTCCTACATTTACGCCTATAAATACGCCGGCGTAAATTCTCTCCTATGTATTAAAACAAAATACGACTAAAAAAACTGATTTTCGACCGAAAAATCCGACCACTCTATTCTATCTCGCCAAGGCGCACATGTGCGCCGATTGAAGCTTAAAACAGCGCTTTTTCGGTCGTATTTTCATCAAATCGACTAACAGATCGCCAAATTTCATATTTATCACTATTTTGCGCCATGGGAGAACCTAATATTCTCCTACAATTACGCCCTCCAAAGTTCTCCATATCCACTGAGGAGAACATTTCATTTACTTCATTTTTTGTGAGAGAGAAGATGGAATATTTTCTGCTGTTGGCTGCTATTTCTTTGGCAAGGGGCCGTGAAAATCGTCTTGATGATGGTAATATGCCCATACGGAGATGCCAAAGAGTGCCTAGAGTTTTTTTACCCCGGTGTGGACTACAGGCATTGTCTGATAAGGAGATAAAGCAAAGATTTCGTATAAATAGGGAGAGTATTATAAATCTTTACTCTCTGATCCAAAATGACATAGACCCTAGGACAAGAAGAACAAGGGCGATACCTGGACTTTTAAAATTATTAGCAGTTTTGCATTTCTTGTCATCTGGTTCATTTCAGGCAGTCTCTAGTGCTGTGGTGGGCATTAGCCAGCCTTCATTTTGCAGGCATCTAAGAATTGTTTTAAAAGCAGTTTTGAAACATCTGAAGAAGTTTATTTTTGTACCCAGGAATGTGCAAGAATGGCACACAGTTAAGGCATCTTTTTATCAAGTAGCTGGTATGCCTAATGTTCTTGGTGCAATTGATTGCACACACATAGCTTTAAGACCACCAGCTTTAAGGGAGGAGCAATACAGGAATAGAAAAAGCTTCCATTCACTGAATGTTCAGGCTGTTTGTGATGCCAACCTCAAAATTTGGGCTGTGCGTTCAGGATTTCCAGGTTCCTGCCACGATTACCATATCCTCAAACAATCAGCATTATTTACATCGTTTGAACGTGGAGACATGCCCCATGGTTGGCTATTGGGTGAGTTTAACTTCATATTTGTTGTTGTTATTGTTTTTATGTTTAATTTTGGTTTTCAACTTTGAAGGACATAGATTTTTAGTTAGATGTATATACACTTTAGACCTTTTTTTTTTGTGAAAATTAATTTTATGATCTTTTCATTTATGTTATTATTTATTTCATTAATTTCTGTATTTCTAAAAGTGCATATAGATTGTTATTCCAATTTAATAATTCTTTTAATTTTTTTATTTGTAGGTGATAGTGGTTATCCGTGTAGGCCTTGGCTTCTGACACCAGTACCATCGCCCCATACACGTGCAGAGATCAAATTCAACGAGTCACACCGTAGTACAAGAAGTGCTATCGAGAGAACCTTCGGTGTGTTGAAGATGAGATTTCGTGTGTTGGACAGGTCAGGGGGAGACTTGCAATACTCACCAGAGAAGTGCAATGACATTATTTTAGTATGCTGCATGTTACATAATATTGCAATATCTCAAGTTAACGATGATGATTTGTGTCTTGAGGATCAACCAGATGACATCTATGTCCCCCAACAAATATTAAACAGGCACACTACTAGGGCCGGTGTTCAAAATCGTATGGAAATTATTGAGAGATACTTTTCATGTAAGTAATTTTTTTTTTTTTGGGTGTGGGTGGGGCAAAGAATTAGTATTATATTTCTGGATTGCTAATTATCTTTTACCATTGTATTACAGAAACCACGGATAACACAGGAGTTTTTTGAAAATTGGACAATAACAATCATCACTACTGTTATATAATCAGACAGATGAAAAATAAAAGTTGTGTTTATTTGTTATTAAAAAAAAATTGTTTTTCTTCTTTTAATAAAAATTTTTTGAACGAACAAACAAACAGCCTTAATTCTTTTTTGTATTTTAAATAACATTTTTATTGTAATAACAAAAACTTGAATACTGAAACATGTAACATTTTTTCTAAAATAACTTAAACTGTAACCAAATTCTAGTGTTTAACTTTTCAACATGAAAAAAAATTGGAACATTAAAGTGCAAAAACAAGAAATATTAATAATTAATTATTGAGTCGGAAATCTTCGATTCAAAATTTCTAATTTCTTTTTGGAATAATCCCTCTTATATTCGGAATCAGCTTTTAAAATTGCATTTCTTTCTTCTTGTAATCTGATCAGTTCTTTAAAAAATGCACTTTGCTCATTCCTGAACCCCAATGACATGTCTGTGAGGTTTTGGATATCATTTACCCTGCCTGTGACATCTTCTGGGTTTATCAATTGTTCTGGTCTTTCATCTTCTTCAGAGTCATTGACCATGATATTCTGAGGAGTTTCTAGATTTGGTGGTGTTGGTCCCTCTGATGTTTGTCCCTCAACCTGAGTCTCATCCTCATCTTCTGGACATACCGAATCCTCAACCAGAGGTTCCAAATTGATTTCAACCTGATCTTCTGTATGACATGGAAAATATGTATTATTAATAGGTTAAATTCTTAAAAAAAAAAAAAATTAACATGACAATTAAATTATAAGACAACCTACCCTCGAATAATAATATAGAATTGTCCTGCATCGATTGTAGTAAAGCACGAACACCTACAACAACATAAAAATAATATTAGAATATCAACTGCATCGATTTATACAATCAAAATATACATTAGACCACAAGTTATCATCAGTGCTCATCTGGTTTTTAATCATTATTAAAATATATAACAACTATTGTTTGTTTTTTACAAATAACTTACTCTCCCCTTCTTCTCTTTGTACTGTGGATGTGGAGGGTTCTTGGTCTTGTGAGGTGAATTCATTTTCCAAAGGTTGATCCTCTTGTGCATCAATCTCCTCTTCCTGACGTCCCTCATCTTCTTGCTCTAAATAATATAAATATACTTGTATTAAATTTCAATAATTATAGATAAAAACACAATTTCAAATATTTAGATCGATTTCGATAGACAATAGATAGTTATAACACTGACTAGATTAATTTTAATATAGTTCATGTCTCCATTTTCTCCATAATCCTTATCTGACAAATAAAAATGTAAACTAATCACAATTTTAATATCCAATAGCAGAAATCTACAAAATTAAAGAGATAGTGAGCATATCTACATATACTTTCCATAAAGGAATATCTATTGAATCAAAATAATTACATAATAGATTTCAATAATAAAGATATATAGTTTTTCATTCTCTTTTTTTAAATCATGAACAACAAAATTTTGGTGTCGTTTACATTTAACTTACCTCTAAAATCCATAGTGTCTGCTGGGACATCCAGGCCAACCACAACGGCATCACCCATCCGTGCATAAAGCATCTGTTCAAAGTCCGTTAATTCGGCCCTATATCCAGGGCCTCCACCGGTTCCTTTGGCAGATTGCTTTTCCCTGCAAACCTTTTTCTTTATGTTTTTTCTAATATCAGTTACTCTCTTCCGACAAGCCCGCACATCCTTAGGAAAACTTCCTTCAGCTGAAACAGATCTACTGATTTGTGTCCAAATTGTTCTCTTTCTCTGTGGGTTTACAGTTCTTGCTTGGTACCCAATGATTTCATCGTAGTGTTCGATCACAGCTTCGACCAAAATACAATTCTGCCGATGAGTGAACATGATACTTCTCCCGCTTTTGGTCTTTCCAGCTTGGGAAGATGCCATTGTAAAAATGTGATACAATAGAGCGCAAAAAATAACTAAAGTGTTGATACAAACTGAATAAAGTTTTCTTTTATAACGGTTTCCAAAAAAGTATCTAAATGTAGTTGATGAAAATGGGCGTATACTGTCTGATGTTCTGGAAAGATATGTCGCAGTTTATTTTTAATATGGAATACCTGGATTTCCATTTTTGTTTTTAATAACAATTTTACATGTAAATAAAGATAATTTTGTTATGAATAACAATATTAAATTTAAATATCATTAAATTGTTATATGTATCTTTAATTTTATTTCACCTTATCAACGGATACATGTAACATTTGTTAATGTTGCCCAAAAAATAGTGCTGTTGTGGCGCAGTTCTATACAATGTTTCATTGTTATTAAAATGGGTAAAAAAATACATCAAGTTGTATACTAAAATACGATTCTTGATAATATTTTACAAAATATGTATCCAAATTGAGTGCTATTTGTAAAAATAGGTATTAGCTTACAAAATTGCGCATTTAAAAAAAAAAAATTAGTCCCGTCAGTGAGTAGAGATTGAATAATATTTAGAAAATGCCACGATCCAAGAAGTTCTCTATTGGAGAATTATTGATTATTTCTTACACTATGGATAAATATTTTCCAAAAAAAAGGAAAGGGATTTTCACTTTGCACCAGGACACAAGAAACCGAATTCTCTGTGAAATGGTGCGAAGAGTAAGGAGAGTCTCTGGGCAAAAACGAACGAGGAAACAATGTCTGAAAAGATATAACGACTTGTACCGGAGGCAATCTAAAATGCGCACTTTGATAAAGAGTTATCTTAAAAAATGTAAGCAATATAGATATAAATATAGTTTAATTATATAATCTTAAGTATTAAAAATGTATAGTTTTTAATTGGAATATTTTCAATAAGATAAACAAGTTAAACAATAATAGGATTAAAAGATTACCATTGCCTGCAGATAAGTGTGAATGAATCAAGTTTTTATAGGATTTTCAGACAAATTTTTTGTGTGTTTGGATTTTTAAGAATATATTTTCACAAATTTTTTATTTTATAATTTTTAATAGTCAAAAGAAGAAGAGCTCCAAGGTACCTTCTTCCCATTGATACCAATTCTAGTTCTGAAGGGGAATCAGACCCATTGCCCACAGTTTTTATGGATGAAGATAGGACTCAAGACACAGGTATAAAAAATGTAACTGTAATGTCGATAAAAAAAAAAAAATTCAAAGACAGGTATTAAAGTAAATTTATCTTTTAACTATTTTTTTTTATAATGCTATAGATAATAGCACTCCAAATAATAATGCAATGGATGAGCAAGGAGAAGAAGATATCGATAACATTGAAGGTAATCTAAAAAAAAATTCTTTGAGATTTCTTTAACATATATATTTTATAAATATAAATTTATTTGTAATAATAATTTTAGGACATGTAGAGCCTACAGAGTCAGAAGAACATTTGGAACAAGATGAAGAACATTTGGAACAAGAGGACGAGGAGGGCCATGAAGAAGATGAGGTTCATCAAGGAACATCAGGTGATTTTTTATTTTTTTTATGTTGATATATACATTATAAAAAAATTATATTTATATATATATATATATATATATATATATATATAAAACAATTGATATGTATGCATATATATATATATATATATATATATATATACACATATATATATATCAATTTTATTAATGTGTATATATTTTTTTTAAAAACAAATATATATATATATATATATATATAAAAACACAAACACATATTTTTTATATATATATCAATATATATATATATATATATATATATATATATATAGATAGATCAATATATATATATATAGATAGATAGATAGATAGATAGATAGATAGATATATGTATATAGATCAAAAAAGACAGATGTAAATATAGAAATAAAATTAATTGAAAGATAACATAGATAGAGAGAAAAATATTGTGTAAGATAGATATATTTTAAAATTACATTATCAATACATTGTAATCAAAATTTAGTTTTTTGAAGAAACTCAACAAAATTTAATAAACTTAGAGGTACACGATGAAGACTCTCAGTCACCTCAATATTATAACTGGGGTAAGTGTTATAGCATTTATGAATAAATATATGTTATTGCTGTTGGTAATTCCATTGACAGATATTTTTTTTACTCTCATGTCTATAAATGCTATTCAAAATAATCAAAATATATATATATTTTTTATTTTTTAGTTCCGGATGATGAAAAAATTGTAATAGGCAAAAAAGAGCTCCTTGAAGTCCTGCTTAAAGCTGAAACTGGACTGATAAGCAGTTACTCAGCAGTCAGGAAAATGAGGCTGAAATATGAAAACATGTAACTTTTTCATTTATGTGTTATTAAAAAATTTATGAATGTGCTGGCAACATTTTTTTTTATTTTATTTTATATACAGAATAAATGCATTATATTATTTAACAAATATAAACAATTGTCGTTATTGTGTAATATATATTGAAACATATTATCAATGAATTGAAACATCTTATCAATGAAAGTGTAAGATTAGGTCAATGTAAGACGTTAATTTGAAAAGAATAATAGTAGTGAAATGTCTAGAGGGGTTGTGTAAAGTAGGTAGAGAAAAACAAATTAGTTGGTAAAGATAAAAGACGTGTTGAAAATCAAAAGGAATAATAGTTAAAGGTCTGCATGGGGTGTCTAAAATAGCTAAACAAAAGACAAAAAAACAAGACTTTGTAAGACGTGCTAAAATAACGTAGAATAATAGTAAGGTCTGTATGGGGTGTCTAAAGTAGATAAACCAAAAAATAAGGACTTTGTAATATGTGAAACGTGTTAAAATAACGTGGAATAATAGTATGGGCTCCATTTATCATGATAAATGGAGGCCTAAAAGGTCTGTATGGGGTGTGTAATGTAGAGAAACCAAAACACATGACTTTGTAATAAGTAAGACATGTGTTAAAAATAACGTTGAATAGTAGAAAAAGGTCTGCATGCGGTGTGTTAAGTAGATAAACCAAAAAAAATGACTTTGTAATATGTAAGCCATCTGTTAAAAATAACGTGGAATAGTAGTAAAAGGTTGTGGTTTGTAAAAAAAACACAAAAAGAATAATAATATAGAAATTTGTTCAATTCATATTACAAATATAAATGTTTATATAACCTTAAATTACAACAAATAAAAAGAATGCCTATAATAAAAAAGGAAAATACCAAAAATATGCGCTTTTTTACGATGATGGAATGGTAAATATAGTCGAGATTTATCATTAACACGCCGCATCTCGACTTTGGAAAAAAGCGGTATAATACGACCAGTTTTTTGATAAATATTGGCGCACAAGTGCGCCTCACAGAGGGCGAGCTGCGGAGAACTTCTTGGAGAACTGAAAGTCGGATTTCTCCAAACTGTATGTAATCACACTCACCAGTTTAAAAAAATCACTAACAGAAATATTTATTTACTATAAGGCATCACAAATACTCAAATATGCAGTTATACCAGTACTCATGTGTTCATCTCTTTAAAGTTGCCAAGATAATATTTTTAACCTATAATACTTAGATACTATTTTATAGGCTTTGTTGGGATCTAAACAAGCACTGTGTAAAATGCAGCCAATGCAGCCAATATGTTTTAGCTATTAAAAAAATACTTTACTTAAAGGGCCACTAAACCCAAAATCTTTCTTTCATGATTCAGATAGAGAATAGAAATTTAAACAACATTACAATTTACTTCCATTATTTATTTTGCTTCATTTTTAAAATATCCTTAGTTGAAGAAAAAGCAATGTACATGGTGAACCAATCACACGAGGCTTCTATGTGCAGCAACCAATAAGCAGCTAGTGAGCATATCTAGATATGCTTTTCATCAAAGAATATCAAGAGAATAAAACAAATTAGATAATATAAGTAAATTAGAAAGATGTTTAAAATTGCATTCTCTTTCTAAATCATAAAAGAAAAAATGTGGGTGGCATGTCCCTTTAAATCATTTCAGTAGAAGCTTCACTCATGCAACCAAAAGTTAAACAAAAGTGTCTAATCAGTGATCACATTGAACATCATTTGTATATTTTGTCATTAACATGGGCAAAAATGGTAGCTAAGTATAAAACAATACTTTATAGGTTTATGTAGGATCTAAGCAATCACTGTGTAGAATGCATCAAATTCAGGCAATTTGCAAGATTTTGAGATAATTTATAGCAAAACCAAGTAAAAATAAGGTAGGGGGCTGACTCTATTTATAAGCAGAGATATTCCAATGCTGACATTTCATATCACCAGCTATATCTATTTCATAATACACCAATAATAGTTTCTGGTCAAGAAACTGTAATAAATAAAGTCAATGATAAAAGTTCAAACAATAGTGTCTAATCACACTGAGCATTATTATTATCATGATTCTAACAACACAAATGCTTCAAATGTTTAATAAAATATGGAATTAATCTTTACATAAACTTTACAAAAATATACACTATGCATTTTTAAAAAAACCCACATTGAGATATATATATATATATATATATATATATATATATATATGTATATATATGTGTGTGTGTGTGTTTTTGTACTACACTATTGCAAACTATTGCAATTCTTTATCTTTTGATCCCTGGATGTGTTTAGCAGTGCTGTTGGGAATAAATGAGCATTTTCTTTGCCATTCCATGCCCTCTCAGCTATGTTGGGCAAAATGCAAAAAACTGGACTAGGTAATAGAGATGTTCCTGGCCTTTTACCTTTTATAGACCTCTCAATCACACAATCGTGCTTCACGCATTTCATACTCACACTTCTTGCTTGCATCTTAATCATTCTCATTTTCACGCCAACTCCCATTCTCCCTGTGACTTCCCTTTTCTGTATCCCTGTGTGTGTATGTCTGTGTCAAGTGATTTTTTTATTTTTTTTTTTATTTTCAGGGGTGGACAGAGTGTTATATAGTGTAAAACAATGTATCACTTTGTTGCTGTGTTCTCAAAATCTTGGCTGCAATTACTTTCTCTGAAGGTCTTTAAAAAGCCTGCAAAGTGTCATAATACAGGAACAACAAAAAACGAAGACTTTCAGGATCTATTTCAACCAAGTGGTTTTATTCAGGCATCGGTGGTAAGTCACTCAGTGGTGTACAAGGTGAGGTGTTGTAGATCTGACGCGTTTCGCGCATGTGCAATGCGCTTCATCAGAGATCATTCAGGTGTGTTCCACAGGTAAGGTAATATACATTGTGTTGACCAATCAGGAGCATTTAAAATACATTTGAACTAGGTGTATACTTAAGCGTATTTTTTGACAATTGGATAAAGTGATTTAGTTTGTGCAAAAGTGCAAATATTTGAAGATATTGTTTGCAAAGTACATACTTATTAATAAACTATAAATACCAAAAAACATAACATTCCTTATCAAAAGATGATATTCAGAAAAAATATAAATTGTGAAAAAATGTAAAGAAAACAACCCAATGGGAAATATAAAATAAGGAAAAATGGCGTAGATGTCTCTAATAGTGCCGCTGGGGTAAAATAAAATACTTAAAACTAAACAATAATAAAAAGTAAAATTGTCAATTGATATTGGTTACAATAAATGAGGACTAATAGTGAGTATCAATCTTAGTAGTTATGGATGGGAAAAAAGTTTGAAAAAACTTTTTACTTTTTGAAGGCGGCCGCCAATTGAACATAAGAATTTATATACAGAAGACTAAAAAAAGCATATACATGAGGAACTCATATATATACTAAACACTAAGGGAGCATGTTAATTGTAAAGAAAAAAGGTATAGAATGGAAAAATGCTAAAAGAATTTTTTTATATATAGCAATGTGAACAAGTATAAAAGTTATATTTCTAAACAAAAAAGGAAACTTTTTTTTTCTTTTTTCCACATTTCTCTTCTTCTACTATAGCTACGGCTTGTACCTCTGTTTGGGATGTCTAGGTAATTATATAGTGATGATTATGCATAATCTACAGATACCTAATAAAATATATATGGTATGGACAGACCTGTGTGGTATAGCTAAATGTTGAAGAGATTATATGTGTTGAAGATTATCTAACTGCGAACTACTCTATTGCCACTTCTAAGGAAGATAAAAATGTAATCTAATATACTTGATGAATCAACAAGTAAGTTACCCCCTCCTATGTTAAATAATTTGGGAACCTAAATGGGCTATGTTCTCTCTAACCTTAATACTGTGACATTGGTCTGGTATATGGTAACCTTAAAAGTAAGGATTATTGGTTATAGGCTAGAATCAAGTAATCAGTAGGATATGGTTATTTTTTGTTGGTGAATTTTATGTGTGGGGGCAATTAGTACTGTAAGGACTATACAATAAAAAACGTAAAAATTGTGACTAATCCAAAAATAGATCTAAGTCCTGTCTCTTGTTAATACCTTTTGGATATTTGGTTTGAAGAGTAAAAATCCAGAATGCCTCTTGCCTAAGTAATTTGCCCATTCTATCTCCACCCCTAATGTCCCTTCTGATATGATCAATGCCTATAAAATGGAACAAATGTTTTGTGTGTAGTCCATGAGTTCTAAAATGTTTGGCGACTGGTGTTTTTGGTTTGTCCTCATCTAGGGATAGGAGGTGTTCCCTAATGCGGTCTTTTAAAAGACGGGAAGTGAGTCCTATATATTGAGCTGAACATTGTAGGCATGTTATAAGGTAGATGACATAGGTGCTTGTACAGTCTATGCAGTGTTTAATACGATAGGTAAGACCTGTTTGTGAAGATGTAAAATGCTCTGTTTTGTTGGTATAATTACAGTTACAAATATGGCCACATTTGTAGAAGCCATTTGAGAGAGATAGCCAATTTGAAGATGTGCATGGTTTGTTAAAAAAATGTTTTTTAGTTTTTTCACCTATGGTAGGGGCTTTTTTAGCTACACATCTAATATGTTTCTTTGTAATGTCTTGCAGTTGGTTATCACTCTGTAATATCGGTAGATATTTGAGGACTATGTCACAAATTTTGTGATATTGTTTGCTATAGGCTGTTGAAAACACTACATTATTAGTTTGTGGGGTGATTTGGGTAATCATGTCTTTTTGTTTGTAAAGGCCTGAGAGCAATTTATTTCTATCCATTTTGCTGACCTCTTGGGCTGTTGACAATAAGAGGTCTTTTCTGTAACCTCTTTCTTGTAGCCTTGCAGTAATGAGGTTAGCTTGAATATTGTATTCTTGGAGGGTAGAGCAGTTCCTGCGGGCTCTGATGAACTGGCCTTTAGGTATGCCTCTAGTGATGTGGCCCACATGGCAGGAATCGGCTCTAAGTATAGTATTCCTGGCTAAGGATTTTCTAAATATAGTGGAAGTTATATTATCATGATTGCCTGCTGATAATTGAAGATCTAGATATGAGATAGTATTTTTGTCTATGACATGGTTAAATTTTAAATTTAAATCATTGGTATTTAACCAGTCCAGTAAAGAGACAGCACTGTATTGGCTGCCCTTATTCCAGATGACCAACAGGTCATCTATAAAGCGACCATACACCACTACTCCGTCCTCGAATGGGAAGCCTTCACAGAAAATATGGTTGAGCTCGAACCAGCCCATATATAGATTTGCATAAGCAGGGGCAAATTTTGCCCCCATGGCTGTGCCACATTTCTGTAAGTAAAAGCTTCCCCCGAAGACGAAGTAGTTGTGGGTTAGCAGAAATCTTGTGGTTGAGACCAAAAAGTCAATATATTCTATAGAGAAATTTGTGTACCTCATAATCATATTTTTCATGGCCTCTAGTCCCTTGTCATGGGGTATACTAGAATATAGGGCTGACACGTCAATGGTTACCCATTGATAGTTAGGATGCCATTCGACTTGCTCCAATTGTTGGAGTAGGTGAGTACTGTCTTTTATGTAGCCTGCAAAGTGTCATAATATATAAATAACGTATGCAAAAAGGCCCATGCGTACGTTTTCATGTGTTTCCAAAAACAAAACCCGAAAATGGATAAGCTGTTTCTCGTATTGATTCAGAGGTTTAACTTATTGATTGGAATAGGTTGGAAATTAAATTAACCCCCCCCCCCCCCCCCCCCCGTGCAATATAGTAGTTCTTTTAAGTTTTCTGACACATTACAATAGGGACCATTGACTATTTCTGGGATTTTTAGATTTTTACTTGTGAAACTACTAATCTCCATATTCTACAGTATAGCAAAATCTTAAGGCATCAGCTAGGCACATGGAAGATAGGCACCTTTTTAAATACTGTGCAGAATTATCTGCACTTGAATTCATGCAAAACTTTACTGAACACCAATTGACCAATGAAAATTAAAAATTTTTTTTAATTATTGATGAATATTGGCAGCAGAAGAATAACTTTCAAACTAATGGAGATACATAAATAGACAACACTTGATAGCTAAAATCTGAAGGTAATATTTTTTTGGGAATAGACACAGAAATAAGAACATTCTTATTATATCTGTCTGAATTATTTTAATATTTCATATTACATTGTTCTTAAATATGAGATTTTAATGTGTTTTCTCATTTCAGTGTATGAGGGACACATATCTGCATGAGATGGGCAAATTGTTAAAGATGAGTTGAATTGTATTGCTATTTAAAGGCACAAGAAAGCAATCATTTAACTTACTGCCTTGATAATGAATATTACCAGTTGTGACTACATGATATTCATAAACACAGTGCATTATGGTATTTTTTATCATAAGGAAATAACACCTTGGATCCTTTAAGAAATTAACCAGCCTTTTATATGAAACACAGTATTAAATTGTCTTTTAATAATGCAATATCTTATATTATATATATTATCATTATTATTAATTTCATATCAAAACGAAAAATGTAGGATTTTATCATGGGATATAATTGCCAAATGAATAAGAAAGTGTAAACAGGCATTGCCTGCACAGCATAATAATAAAAAGGAAAGGATCACTATAGAAACCATGAAACAGGTTGTCAAGAGCTTACACAAACAAAAATGTGTGTTAATAATTCAGTGCTGCGGTTGGTGGACTGCAACTAAGCAATAACTCTATTTGCAGAATGTCATCTCTTTCAATGAATGAAAGAATTGGGAGCTGCTACCAGATAATGTATATCAAAAACAATAAAGAGCACCATATATCAAAAAGGAGAATACATTTACTTACATTGCAAATCACATTTTCATTCATGTAGCATTTTTCTTAAGATCATATTAATACATTTGCGAGCTTCCTTCCCTCCCTGCCTCCCTATTTCCTTTCTTCCTTCTTTCCTTCTTTCCTACCTTCCTTCCCTCCCTGCCTCCCTCCTTCCTTCCTTCCTTCCTTCCTTCCCTTCCTCCCTTCTTTCCCTCCTACCTTCCTTCCCTCCCTCCTACATTCCTTCCTTGCTTCCTTCTTTCCTAACTTCCTTCCTTCCCTTCCTCCCTTCTTTCCCTCCTACCTACCTTCCTTCCCTCCCTCCTACATTCCTTCCTTGCTTCCTTCCTTCTTTCCTACCTTCCTTCCCTCCCTGCCTCCCTCCTTCCTTCCTTCCTTCCTTCCTTCCTTCCTCCCTTCTTTCCTTCCTTCCTTCCCTCCCTTCCTCCTCCCTTCCTCCCTTCTTTCCCTCCTACATTCCTTCCCTCCCTCCTACATTCCTTCCTTCTCTCCTTCCTTCCTTCATTCTTTCTTTCCTTCCTTCCCTCCTTCCTTCTATTCTCCTTTTCCTTCCTTTCTTTTCTTCTTTCCTTCCTTCCTTCTTTCAGTCAGAGATGAGTGATGAAATTATCAATGTATGTAAAATATTCCTAGCTAGATTACTATAATGTGTAAATAGGTACCTCTTGCCTCTATTATCAGAAATCCATTGTTTTCAATGAATTGGGAGCTTTCTACCAGATAATATATATATATATATATATATATATATATATATATATATATATATATATATATATATATATCATCATATATCACAAAATGGGCATATAGATTTAATAACATTGCAGATCATATTTTCTTCAATCTAGTATTTTGCTCAAGATCAAATTAATACTTTTGTGAACTTTCTTCCTTCCTTTAACTACCAACCAGATTACTATCATGTGTAAATAGGTAACTGTTATCCATTTCGTATGGAATTTTGTATTACATTACTGTCCAAAAACATCCATAGCATATGCCCAGCATTATTCTACATAATTTTATCATATGTTGATTTTTCAGGCTTTATTGACTAAATTATCGTGATTTTATAATAGGCAGGATATACGTATCCTGATTAACTTGTTTACTGAACTCTCATTTGCAGCAAAGCACAAAACAGTATATTAAGCGTGTTCACTCAAGCGTAAAATTCACTAGAAGTAATGTTTTTTTCTCTAGCCAAATACCTTTGAGATTTGTAATTCTTCCTTTGTGCTAACTCATCACCGCATTTAACCTAAAGCGCAAAACACAAATAGCGTTACGCATATTTTACATTCCTATGTTCTTCACATAGAAAAAGTAGAATTTGTATTATTAAAAGAATAATATATATATGTATATATATATATATCTATACTTATATATCTATATGAATATTCATGTATGTGAAGAATAATGGAATGTGAAATATGTACAGTATATATACAGTAAAACACAGAAACACTTAGATACATACGTACACACATATATACAGTATCTCACAAAAATGAGTACACCCCTCACATTTTTGTAAATATTTTATTATATCTTTTCATGTGACAACACTGAATAAATGACACTTTGTTACAATGTAAAGTAGTGAGTGTACAGCCTGTATAATAGTGTAAATATGCTGTCCCCTCAAAATAACTCAACACACAGCCATTAATGTCTAAACCGTTGGCAACAAAAGTGAGTACACCCCTAAGTGGAATTGTCCAAATTGGGCCCAATTAGCCCTTTTCCCTCTCCGGTGTCATGTGACTCGTTAGTGTTACAAGGTCTCAGGTGAATGGGGAGCAAGTGTGTTAAATTTGGTGTTATCGCTCTCACACTTTCTCATACTAGTCACTGGAAGTTCAACATGGCACCTCATGGCAAAGAACTCTCTGAGGATCTGAAAAAAAGAATTGTTGCTCTTCATAAAGATGGCCTAGGCAATAAGAAGATTGCCAATACCCTGAAACTAAGCTGCAGCACGGTGGACAAGAGCATACAGTGATTTCACAGGACAGGTTTGACTCAGAACAGGTCTTGCCATGGTCAACCAAAGAAGTTGAGTGCACGTGCTCAGCGTCATATCCAGAGGTTATCTTTGGGAAATAGACGTATGAGTGTTGCCAGCATTGCTGCAGAGGTTGAAAGTATGGGGGCTCAGCCTGTCAGTGCTCAGACTATATGCCGCACACTGCATCAAATTGGTCTGCATGGCTGTCGTCCCAGAAGGAAGCCTCCTCTAAAGAACTGTAAAAGTTGAAAGAAGACAGAAGCGCCACATGGCCTAGTATGTATATACTTATGAACAAAGGTGCACAAAGTAATCAACTCACACGGAGAACACCCCTCTTGGTGCAAGTGCCCCAGGTTGGAATCAAACAGTCACCCAGCAGACTGGCCTCCCGCAAAACTCCAATAGCAGTGAGATAATATCAGGTAAGTAAGTTCCAAGCATCTGGTAAACCATTAAACGTAATGGTGGATGAATGAATAAATGTTTGGCAGCAAGTGGTAAGATCAAAGCTTACTTTAATAACAATTAAAAAACAGCAACGATTTTCTCAGCTAGTACCTAGCTGTTTCATCAGGCTTAATAACATGGTAACAATTCACAACATCACCACCTGTGGGTGGGTGTCCAATCCAAAAGGTTGTCATGACAACAAGCAGCAACAATATCAATACGCAGGATTAAAAACCAAATGTTTAAAAACAGTTAAAAACAAGATTAAAAACATTATATAATATATAAACAATGTGGATTTGATCATCATAATATATTCATGTAATGCATAATTGGAATCTTATGATTACTATACAAAATAAATGAGTGTATAACATAAAGTAAAAAAATGAAAACAAATTAAAGTATAAAGTAAAACCTTATTGGCATACAACATTTAATGACAACTTATGAATAAACGTTTCACAATTTATTATTCAACAAAGTACTCAAACTCTGAGACTACAAATCATCTACCTATATTTAAACATATGTATTCCGATAACCCACAATGGGTCTATATATGCGCACGCTCTCCAAACCGCAACATAAAGAGCGCACCCAAGATCTAAAGATGATGCACAAAAAAGCCTGCAAACAGTTTGCTGAAGACAAGCAGACTAAGGACATGGATTACTGGAACCATGTCCTGTGGTCCGATGAGACCAAAATAAACTTATTTGGTTCAGATGGTGTCAAGCGTGTGTGGCGGCAACCAGGTGTGGAGTACAAAGGCAAGTGTGTCTTGTCTACAGTCAAGCATGGTGGTGGGGATGGCATTGTCTGGGCCTGCATGAGTGCTGCCGGCACTTGGGAGCTACAGTTCATTGAGGGAACCATGAATGCCAGCATGTACTGTGGCATACTGAAGCAGAGCATGATCCCCTCCCTTCGGAGACTGGGCCACAGGACGGAATTATAACATGATAACGACCCCAAACACACCTCCAAGAAGACCACTGCCTTGCTAAAGAAGCTGAGGGTAAAGGTGATGGACTGGCCAAACATGTCTCCAGATCTAAACTCTATTAAGCATCTGTGGGGCATCTTCAAATGGAAGGTGGGGGAGTGCAAGGTCTCTAACATCCACCAGCTCTGTGATGTCGTCATAGAGGAGTGGAAGAGGACTCCAGTAGCAACCTGTGAAGCTCTGGTGAACTCCATGCCCAAGAGGGTTAAGGCAGTGCTGGAAAATAATGGTGGCCACACAAAATATTGACACTTTGGTCCCAATTTGGACATTTCCACTTAGGGGTGCACTCACTTTTGTAGCCAATGGTTTAATGGCTGTGTGTTGTTATTTTGAGGGGACAGCAAATGTACACTGTTATATAGGCTGTACACTCACTACTTTACATTGTAGCAAAGTGTCATTTAGCGTACCACTAGTAGTCTAGCTCTTAGTATACATTTTAGCAGCCAATAAAAAAGCACCAATAGAGTTTAGAGCCAATAAGCTTGGAGTCCTCTTGTACTTTAGCTGCTGTTGAATCAGGCACAGTCTAGTGTCTCTTGAAAGAGTTTAAAGGAAATATCCAAAGATCACTCTTGGGGGGGGGGATTTATTATGCTGCAAATGCAGTAGTTTCCACGTGAGCCTTCAAGCTCGCCGGAAACATAAGTTAAGAAGTAGCAGTCTTAGGACCGCTGTTTCTTAACCCGTCCGCCACCTCTGAGTTGGCAGACAGCAATCATCCCGATCGGATACAATCGGGATGATTGACACCACCCTGCTAGCGGTCGATTGGCCGCGAATCTGCAGGGGGCAGTATTGCACAAGCATTTCACGAGAAATGCTTGTGCAATGATAAATGCCGACAGCGTATGCTACAGCGGATCATGTCCGCCCGCACTTTAATAAATTGGCCCCTTGGAATTGTATCTGTAAGTATAGTTAAAGCTGTTGAACAGAGGAACTATTCATTAAACTAACAATGAATGTAAAAAATGGAAATTCTAGATGATAATATACGGCTAGATTACGAGTTTTGCGGTAAGAGGTGCTCGGTGCTAACTTGCAAGTTATTGTCACCGCTCACCTCCCTACAGCGCTGGTATTTCAGGTTTACAAGAACCCGGCAGGCAATATTGCAGTGTAAAGCAAAATTGTGCTCAATACCGCACTCCAGTACCAGTGCTGCGGTGAGCTGCGGAGAGCTGGTTTTATGTGCTCATGCATGATTTCCCCATAGACATCAATGGGGAGAGCCAGCTGAAAAAAAGCCTAACACCTGCAATAAAGGAGCTTAAAGCTCCGTAACGCAGCCCCATTGATTCCTATGGGGAAACTAAATGTATGTTTACACCTAAAACCCTAACATAGACCTGAGTCTAAACACCCCTAAACACCGACATCGCCGCCACCTACATTACACTTATTAACCCCTAATCTGCCGCCCCCAATGTCCCCGCCACCTACATTACAGTTATTAATCCCTACTCGGCGGCCCCTAACATCGCCGCCTCCCGCCTACACTTATTAACCCCTAATCTGCCACCCCCGACATCGCCAACACTTACATTACACTTATTAACCCCTAATCTGCCCGGCCCTAACATCACAGACACCCACCTACATTTATTAACCCCTAATCTTCCTCCCCCAACGTCGCCGCCACTATACTAAAGTTATTAACCCCTAACCCTAACACCCCCTAACTTTAATGTAATTAAAATAAATCAAAATAAAACCTACTATTAATAACTAAATAATTCCTATTTAAAACTAAATACCTGTAAAATAAACCCTAAGCTAGCTACAATATAACTAATAGTTACATTGTATCTATCTTAGGTTTAATTTTTATTTCACAGGCAAGTTTGTATTTATTTTAACTAGGTAGACTAGTTAGTAAATAGTTATTAACTATTTACTAACTACCTAGCTAAAATAAATACAAATTTACCTGTAAAATAAAACTTAACCTGTCTTACACTAACACCTAACCTTACACTATGATTAAATAAATTACATAAATTAAGTACAATTATCTAAATTACAAAAACAAACACTAAATTACACAAAATAAAAAATAAATTATCAAATATTTAAACTAATTACACCTAATCTAATAGCCCTATCAAAATAAAAAAGCCCCCCCCAAAATAAAAAAAAACCCTAGCCTAAATTAAACTGCCAATAGCCCTTAAAAGGGCCTTTTGCAGGGCATTGCCCCAAAGAAATCAGCTCTTTTACCTGTAAAAAAATATATACAAACAACCCCCCAACAGTAAAACCCACCTCCCACACAACCAACCCCCCCAAAAAAAACTACCCAAAAAACCTAAGCTCCCCATTGCCCTGAAAAGGGCATTTGGATGGGCATTGCCCTTAATAGGGCATTTAGCTCTTTTTCCGCCCAAACACTAATCTTAAAATAAAACCCACCCAATAAACCCTTAAAAAAACCTAACACTAACCACCGAAGATCCACTTACAGTTTTTGAAGACCCGACATCCATCCTCAACGAAGAGGCAGAAGTCTTCATCCAAGCGGGCCGACGTCTTCATCCAAGCCAGCAGAAGTCTTCATCCAGACGGCATCTTCTATCTTCATTCATCCGGCGTGGAGCAGCTCCATCTTACAGACATCCAGTGCTATGAGGCTTTTTCAGCCATAACGCAAAACTCGTAATCTAGCCGATAGAGTTTCTACACCAAGAATGCTGAAATTAAAGAGAAGTACCAGATAGCTATTTATAAGTATGTAATATTTGGGTGCCTCTTGAATTTAACCCCTTAACGACCGAGGACGTGCAGGGTACGTCCTCAAAAAAAAAGGCAGTTAACGCCTGAGGACGTACCCTGCACGTCCTTGGTGTGGAAAGCAGCTAGAAGCGATCCTGCTCGCTTCCAGCTGCTTTCCGGTTTTTGCAGTGATGCCTCGATATGGAGGCATCCTGCAATAACCGTTTGTAGCCATCCGATGCAGAGAGAGCCACTCTGTGGCCCTCTCTGCATCGGAGATCGGTGGCTTTCCTCGTTGGTGGGTGGGAGCCTGTGTGGGAGGTGGTTGGCGGCCATCGATGGCCGTGGTGATGTGGAGGGGTGCGGGATCGTGGGCGAGGATGGCCAGGGGCACGCACGGACGCGCGCATGTGCACGGGGGGGGGGCGGGGGTGGGCGCTTGCACGGCGAGGGAGCGGGTGGGAACCGCTGCACTACAGAAAAAATGTGTTCTAAAATGAAATAAAAATGGGGATAAAAGTGATGAAATGATAAAAAAAAACATCAGTTAGGTGGTGGGGTTTGGTCTGTGGGGGGGAAGCTACACTACAGAAAAAAAACGCAAAAAATAAAAAAAAAAAACATTTTTTTTTGCAAACTGGGTACTGGCAGACTGCTGCCAGTACCCAAGATGGCCCCCAATAAGGCAGAGGGGGAGGGTTAGAGAGCTGTTTTGGGGGGGATCAGGGAGGTTGGGGGCTAAGGGGGGATCCTACACAGCAGCAGATGTAAATATGCTTAAAAATGTTTTTTTTTTTTTTTTTTTTTTTAAACCTTTTATTTTAGTACTGGCAGACTTTCTGCCAGTACTTAAGATGGCGGGGATAATTGTGGGGTGGGGGAGGGAAGGGAGCTGTTTGGGAGGGATCAGGGGGTGGGATGTGTCAGATGGGAGGCTGATCTCTACACTACAGCTAAAATTAACCCTGCAAGCTACCTACAAACTACCTAATTAACCCCTTCACTGCTAGCCATAATACACGTGTGATGCGCAGCAGCATTTAGCGACCTTCTAATTACCAAAAAGCAACGCCAAAGTCATATATGTCTGCTATTTCTGAACAAAGGGGATCCCAGAGAAGCATTTAAAAGCATTTATGCCATAATTGCACAAGCTGTTTGTAAATAATTTCAGTGAGAAATCTAAAATTGTTAAAAATTTAACGTTTTTTTTTAATTTGATCGCATTTGGTCGTGAAATGGTGGCATGAACTATAGCAAAATGGGCCTAGATCAATACTTGGGGTTGTCAACTACACTACACTAAAGCTAAAATTAACCCTAGAAGCTCCCTACATGCTCCCTAATTAACCCCTTCACTGCTGTTCATAATACACGTGTGGTGCGCAGTGGCATTTAGCAGCCTTCTAATTACCAAAAAGCAAAGCCAAAGCCATATAAAGCCGTCTGCTATTTCTGAACAAAGGGGATCCCAGAGAAGCATTTACAACCATTTATGCTATAATTGCATAAGTTGTTTGTAAATAATTTCAGTGAGAAACCTAAAGTTTGTGAAAAAATTTGTGAAAAAGTGAACTATTTTTTTTATTTGATCGCATTTGGCGGTCAAATGGTGGCATGAAATATACCAAAATGGGCCTAGATCAATACTTTGGGATGTCTTCTAAAAAAAATATATACATGTCAATGGATATTCAGGGATTCCTGAAAGATATTAGTGTTCTAATGTAACCAGCGCTAATTTTGAAAAAAAAAAGTGGTTTGGAAATAGCAAAGTGCTACTTGTATTTATGGCCCTATAACTTGCAAAAAAAGCTAAAAACATGTAAACATTGGTTATTTCTAAACTCAGCAGGATAAAATTTAGAAACTATTTAGCATGGTTTTTTTTTTGGTGGTTGTAGATGTGTAACAGATTTTGGGGGTCAAAGTTAAAAAAAAGTGTGTTTTTTCCATTTTTTCCTCATATTTTATATTTTTTTTATAGTAAATTATAAGATATGATGAAAATAATGGTATCTTTCGAAAGTCTATTTAATGGCGAGAAAAACGGTATATAATATGTGTGGGTACAGTAAATGAGTAAGAGGAAAATTACAGCTAAACACAAACACCGCAAAAATTTAAAAATAGCCTTGGTCCCAAACGGACAGAAAAAGGAAAAGTGCTGTGGTCATTAAGGGGTTAATATAATTGAGATAGTTTGGTAACTAAAGGTAGTATAATCTACACCACATGACAACAAGAGGTGTACTATATCATTTTTTGGCTTCTGTTTTGTTTTATGCAGCAGTGGCGTCACTAGGGTTGGTGTCACCCGGTGCGGTAAGTTATGGTGTCACCCCCCCCCCAGAAAGCAGACACACACAAACACAAAAACACAGGCACACACACATAAAAACACTCAGACACACTTAAAAACATACTCAGATGCACACACAAACACTCGGAAACACACACACAAAAACACACACATAAAAAACACTCAGACACACACAAAAACACTCAGACACACACACACATAAAAATATGTAAACTGCACTGCATTAATTATAAAGCTCATGCCTAGAGCTGATCCCTGGCTCAGCAGAGCATAAAATGAAAGATAAATGGAGCATTTTAAAAATAAATCACTAAAGAAAAGGTTTAGGCATGCAAACTATGAAAATTCTGCTCTCTGACTCTGTTCCAAGTCTGTCAGTGCACAGCACCGGGCCGCGTGCCTACCGTTTCTTATGGCCAAGCACCTCTGCTCTCTGCCCACCCCCAGACCCCTGTCCGCCTTCCCCTCCTACCTCTTCAGTGTGCACTTAGTGTACCGTAACCGTACCGGTCTGGTGGGCATCATACGTAGCTCCTTCACTTTAGAGACAGTGTCAGACAATCATGCGGTCAGGTGCCAGGCATCCCCCTCATAATTTCTCAGTTCCCGTTTAGAGAGACATCACAGCAGTGAGTGACTCCACTGCTCCACACATCATTGACCAGTGAGCACAGATAGGCAGGCAGGTTTAGGCTAGCAGCGCAACTTCACAAAACCCCACGGCACGCCCACAACATTCTTAGTGAAATTGGGCTAAGGAGGAGCAAAGTACAAACAAGCAAAAGCAGTCGGGAAAACTTTTTGTGGAAATTGCAGCGCTGGCTCAAGGGGCAAAAAAATGAAGTGTCTACAACTTCCCCAATCCCACTAATGTTCACAAATGCTGGCCCCTCTAATAAAAAATATATGCATTTCTACATTGTATTTCTTTGAATTTCAATAAAAAATTAAAAAAAAAAACACTTTTTTTTTTTTTGGTGGTGTAACCCCCATTAGGGTGTCACCTGGGTGCGACCTGCACCCCCTGCACCCTCCTAGTGACGCCACTGTTATGCAGTATGCTGCATGTTACCCACTAAATCACTTTACAATTATGTACCAAACCTGTGAAAAAGCTGACTAGAAAATATCACATTAGCATCTAAAAAATGTTAATATTTTAATCTTGAAATTTCTTCACCTCACCAGAATACATGCTCTGTGAGCAGTTAATCTTCAGCTGCTGTCATCTGCATGGGGAAAAAAGCAACAGCCAATCAGCATCAGTAGGATTTTACCATGATAGACATCCTTAAAGGGACATGAAACCCAAAAATTTTCTTTTGTTATTAAGATAGAGCATACAATTAAAAGAAAACTTTTTACTTCTATTATCAAATTTGCTTCTTTCCCATGTTATTTTTTTGTTGAAGAGATAATTGTCTGGAGCACTACATTGCAGGAAGTAGTGCTGCCATCTAGTGCTCTTGCAAAAGGATAACAATCTTTCAAAACTGCTGCCATATAGTGCAGCACGAATGTGCACTCTCCTGAGCTTACGCCCCTGCTTTTCAACAAAAGATACCAAGAAAAACAAAGAAAATTTGAAAATAGAAGAAGAGTAGAAAGTTGTTTAAAATTGCATGCTCTGATAGCATGCTCTGGTGGATCCGGTGGGAGGAGCACAGGTGCAAGGTCAGGTAGACACCTGCTCCACATTACCTGAACAAGCTATTGGCAGAGGGAATTCGTGCCGAACACCCTAGACCTTGGGCAGCTTGTCAAAGCTAGTTACATGCGGCTACCGGTTCTCCCATACTGAACCCACATCAAGTACATGGGCTATTTGGCTGAACATTAAGCCATAAACTTGAAAAAGTGAAGAAAGAGACTTAAACAACAATAGGCTCTGTCCTAAATAATATCCCAGGGTACAGAGAAACACTCCTTCAGACTTAAAAGTCTAAAATATCAGCAAAGGGCAAACACAGAGGAAGACCCCGCCGCCAGGACCCCGCCCTCAGGCTGCACCTGGCGTGACTAACCTGGAGCCTGACTGGATGTGGTCAGGCAACCGAGTCTAAGCGCTAGGAGTGGCCGGGAGCGGACCGGGGCTGACCTCTGTTAGCGGAGCTTGAGAGACTGGCTGGAAACGGACCGGAGTGAACGGCTGCTAACGGAGGTGCAGAGACAAGCTAGACGGTGGTCCCCAAGCCTGCAGACGCAAACTGTATTTTTCCTGTTTTTTTTCTCTGGCGGCCTGGACCCAACAGAGGAGAGAAAATAGCGGTGACGACCAAGTAAGAGCCGGACACATAAGCGGCAGCAAACAAGTACTCTGGCGGATGAGTATACCTGGTGAGAGAGGAGGGCAGCAACCGCGGAGTCTAAAGTAGCAACGTCTACAAACACCTTTTAGGCCCTTGACCGAAGCCAAAGCTTTCCTTACATACCAGCAGGATCCACCTGGTGCAAGGGTGGATATACTTCAATCCTCCACTCCGGAGATCAAAAGCAGGGATATTGCTTACTCTTACCTCCGGTGCTCCCCCCCCCCACCGATGCTGCGAGAGGGGGACCCGGCTATTTATTTAACCTATTTTGGAATCCTGCTTCCCCCTCCTTGAAGCAAAGAACTACTTCTCATCATAAAGTTCCCCACGGACAGGGGTCAGGTACTTTCTTTGTTACTAACATAGTGAAAGAAGGGAAGAAGGGGGAAAGGAAAAGAAAAATAGAGATAACAAAACTGGAGACATTAGTTTAATCTAAGTAAAAGCTATCCCCCGGATATATGGACATTGTTATACAAAATTGACGGCTGTTTTGTTTTATTCTTATCTTGGTTTTTTGTTTGTTTTTTCTCTTCTGATACAAACAGAGATATATGCAACATCATGAGAACAGATAAATGTTTAACTAATTGACACCCGGTGTTTAACAAATATAAGTTAATTAATATTAAGCAAACAGTCTGCTTATCACATAAAAGTTTGCTCTTTAAAGTATTATGGTTATAAAAGAAAAACTAATCTAATATTTCCTAGATTACCCACAAGCTCCTTCAGCTAAACATATAACCTTGGACTTGGTACAGAAACGTTATCTTTTTCAGCTTGTGAAAAATATTCTAATTAGACAAGCACCCTGGTAATAGGATGTGTGGCTGGCTGAAGGAATTAGAAGGGATAAGATAATAAATCAAGTCCATAATTGTAACCAATCTCAAGTAAAACCATATGTAACTATATGTACACATTGAGTTTGCTACCTGACTATCTATAGAGATATAATAGTTTGCTTATCACATAAATGTTTGCTTATCAAGTTGTCTTTGTCATATGAGTGTGTACAAAAAGGAAAAAACTAATTCAATACCTCCTAGAGTATTCCACAAACTCCTTCAGCTAAACATATAGCCTTAGGATTTGGCACAGAGACGCTACATCTGCAGCTTGTGAAAAATATCTTTACTAGACAAGCGCTCTGCTAGTAGGATGTGTGACTAGCTGAAGGAGTTAAAAGGGATAAGATAATAAACCAACGTCTATAAGTGTAACCAACCTCAAGCAAAATCACATGTATTTATATGTATATACTGAATTTGTCAACTGACTATTTACAGAGAAATAACATAATATATACTAAGAGAATCAACATAATCTTTTACAACTGATATCCCCTATTCAGTGTTCTACTTTGCCTAAATATAAGTAAAACCTATCTAGCATGAACTAATCCATATAAAGAGGTTTCTACATTTTCTAGATCTCATTCATAACACAATTTGCATAACAGGAATATAATTCTTACATTAGCTATAGAAACTTTATACTCAACAGAATTTAAATAGGGATAAGGAAACCCTCAACACTAGATCAGAGGAAAACTAACTAATTCAACATAGATTTACAGAGAGGAAAGTAGGAGAAAGGAAAAAGGAAAGAATAAGAAAGCAAGATAAGGAGCATTTAATATATTCACTTTTTCACATTATTATTTATTATTTATTATTTTTGGCACACCCCCTTCCCACACAACACGCACTTCCCTCTTTCCCTTTTTATAATTTATGCACAACTATTAATATATGGATAAATTTTTTCTCACAAATACTAAAACTCCCCCCACCAACATGGCTGGGAGGCAGAGAGACAAAAGAAATAAAAACACAGTAGAGACCACAGTAGACACTCCCACTGTTAGCCCAAATGCCCCACAGATCAATGAACCATTAAATTTACAAGCATTAGTCACAAGTATATCGGAGGCCCTGACTCCAAAATTTGATCTTCTAAGAAGCGAAATCAAACAGGACATAAATACACTCACAGCAGAAATCCGTCAGTTCTCTAATAGATTAATAGAAGCAGAACAAAGGATTTCAGACTTGGAAGACAACACATTAATCCATAATACAAAAATAGACACAATGAATGATAAACTTATGAAAATACAGACAAAGTTAGAAGATTTAGAGAATCGCGCTAGACGTAACAATTTCAGAGTAATAGGAGTGCCCGAACTGAAGCAAATACGAAGATTTAGATAAACTGTTAACCATAACATTGCCACAGTTGCTACAAATTCCACAAACAAACCCAAGGATAGTGCTCGAAAGAGCTCATAGAATAGGATGGCAAAAATCAAGCAGGGAAGAGGCCAGACCCAGACCAATAATAGCCAAAGTATTAAACTATCAAGACAAATTGCTAATATTACAACACTTTAAAAAAAATCAGCCTATAATGCTGGGAGAGACAAAAATAATGATTTTTCAGGATTTTTCTGCAGAGACCTCTGCTAAAAGAAGGGAATTGGCCCCTTTATGCACTAAATTGATAAATCAGGGACATCGTGCTACTATCGTATACCCAGCAAGATTGAGAATAACAATGAATAATGAGACACAATTTTTTGATTCTGCGAGAGAAGCGGAGAAATATGTCACCCAGCAGTTAACAACAGAACAGGACAGGACTTAAATTCAATGCCTATTCCAATACACAATAAGGGAATATGATGTAGAATAGCTAGAATCACAAAAAATTTAAGGGCCCTAGCTGGGACACAAACTATGAAGTATATTAATAATCCCATAAAAGAAGGGGAAGTTAAATGGGGGGGGTTGTTTTTTTTTTTTTTTTTTTTTTCTCTTTCTCTCTTCTCCTTCTCGCTCCCTTCCTATCATAGATGATGACTAACATGGCACATGGCCTCAGGATGGCTTCTTGGAATATTGGGGGCTTAACATCACCCATTAAACGTAAAACTATAATCACTTACTTAAAAAAGAAAAATATAGACATTGCTTTCATACAGGAAACTCACTTAAAAATAGAAGAAGTCTCTAAATTAAAAAGTTCTTGGGTTAAAGAAGTCTTGGCCTCACCCAGCATTCAACGTAAGGGGGGAGTGGCAATATTATTAGGGAAAAAATTGAAATATCAAATTAATCATATAAATTCAGATCCGGAGGGGAGGTTTCTAATGGCAAAAATTAAAATAGATACAACATTATACACATTATGCAATATTTATGCCCCCAACGTCTTTAGTTCTTCCTTCTGGGACACTCTTCAAGCTAATATAATGACCTATACAGAAGGATTCTTAATTTTAGGAGGGGACTTTAACATGTCGCCTCAATACCCTTTAGACAGATTAAGACACAAAAGCCCCTCCATCAGAACTAAAAGGGATAACTTAGAAACTGAAATGTTCTTAAAACTCTTTCGAAATCTTAGGATCAGGGATATCTGGAGATTACAAAATCCAGATGCCAGGAATTTTACGTGTTTGTCCAAAGCTCATAAGTCACTCTCAAGGATTGACTTATTTCTTATAGATGAAAGACTTTGTAAATTTAGACCTACGGCAGAAATCCTTTCTATATGTATTTCGGATCATGCTCCAATTTTGTTAGAACTTAATGCTATTAATAACACCCCAAAACATTCAAGATTCTTTTTTCCCAATTATTTAGCGG
The DNA here is from genome assembly GCF_027579735.1 of Bombina bombina. Classification (NCBI taxonomy): domain Eukaryota; kingdom Metazoa; phylum Chordata; class Amphibia; order Anura; family Bombinatoridae; genus Bombina; species Bombina bombina. The sequence continues at coordinate 1,261,571,615 of NC_069500.1, forward strand.
CAGACCTCAAATTTAAGAACTGGCTTAATAACAAATTCCAAGAATTTATTTCTTTTAATAAAGAATATATAAATCGACCCATTATCCTATGGGAAACTGCAAAAGCAGTATTAAGAGGAGAAATCCTAGACTATACAATAAACAGAACGAAGAAATTTAAGACTCAGGAAAGGGAAATGTTGAAATCCATATCTAATACATATAATTCATATCTCCTAGAAAAAACAGCAAGAAACTGGTCACGATACGTACAAGCACTAAAAGTTAGAGACTCCTCTTTGCTATTTAAGTCCACTCAGAGAGACTTAAAATTTCAATCCCGACTCTATAGATATGGGAGTAAAACGGGAAAACTTCTTGCCAACTTAGTAAAAAGGGAGAAACAATCCCCAAATATAGACTCATTAAAGAAAGACGATAGAATTATAACGGCATCAGATGAACTTTTACAATATTTTTCCGATTATTATCAAGATTTATATTCTTTAAAAAGTTCAAATTCTAAGGAACGGGAAATTTTTTGGAGTAAAATTACAACTGAAGTCTTGCCCCCAGAGTTAATTGATGCTCTAAATTCTCCCATAATGGAAACTGAAATATCTAAGGCAATACAAAATCTTTCCTTCAATAAATCTCCAGGCCCGGACGGGCTACCGAATGAATTTTATAAAATACTTTCACCAAATCTCCTACCATACTTATCCTTATTATATAATGATATCTATATAAAGAACAATACCCCACCATCGAGCTTTACGGCCTCATATACTACTTTAATACTCAAACCCGGGAAGGAGCCAGATAAGAAAGAATCTTATAGGCCAATCGCACTACTAAATGTAGACTATAAAATTATGTCATCAATCTTAGCCTCCAGGTTACAAATACTACTTCCTAAAATTATTCATAAAGATCAGGCAGGGTTTATGTCTAAACGAAACTCATCAGCAAAGATAAGAGAACTCTTTCTAACCATAGATTATCATTGGGCCAAAGAAGAGGTCGAGAGGGATAGAGAGGGTGACACTCCTGACTCCGCAATTATATCAGTCGATGCAGAGAAAGCTTTCGACTCAGTCCATTTGGACCATTTGTTAAATTCTCTGCAGCAATTTGGTTTTCATGGAAATTTTCTTAACATCATCCATAATATATATAAAAATGCTTCTACTAAACTCTTAGTCAATGGACTAATTTCCTCAAACATCTTTCTTAAAAGGGGAACTCGTCAGGGGTGTCCTCTCTCCCCTCTGCTCTTTAATATTTCTATCGAACCACTAGCTATATTTATTAGGCAACATATTAATGGTATTAAAGTGGGTAAGAAAGAAATGAAAATTGCACTATATGCTGATGACATCTTAATATACATTTCAAATACTTCTGTGAATATACCTAAATTAGTCTCTATTATTAAAAAATTTGGCTCCTTCTCGGGATATAGGGTAAACACCTCTAAAACTGAATTACTATGGATCAAAAAAACTAAAGATTCAATGGTGAACATCCCATTCAAAATAGTGACTAACTCATTTAAATACCTGGGTATTTCAGTTTCCTCAAATCCTAATGAATGGTATAATCTTAACATACCACCAGTTTTGAACAGTGTCAAAGATAATTTGAAAAATTGGCAGAATCTCCCGCTCTCCCTCTCAGGTCGAATAGCTTTGTTTAAAATGATCAGCCTCCCTAAAATATTATACATTTTACAAAATACCCCCTTGATTATCAAAGGAAAAGACATTTTGACGTTTAATATAGCATTAAGAAAATTCATTTGGCAAGATAAAAAACCCAGGATCTCCCTAACTAAATTATCCCTTCCCAGGGAATACGCGGGACTAGCTCTCCCTGATATTAAACTATACAATTATGTATATCAGATCCGTTTGATTTTAGATTGGATTGTAGAGAGAAACTATGTCACTGACAATGAACTCGAAAAAAATGCAATATTTCCATATAATCCGGTGGCAATTATCCATTGTACCCCATGCAAAAGAGGTGAAAAAAATGAGTTCCTTGTCTAACCCACTTAAGATCTGGTGGAAAGTATGTAAATGATTAAACATAGAATATACTGGGTCTAGAATTACCCCAATAACGGGGAATCCACAATTCCAAGCTGGAATTCAATCGCCTCTCTTTTCAAGATGGGAAGCTTTGGGTCTTAATAAAATTTCTCAACTACTTGACTTTGACAGGAAATGTATAAAAACTTTTTGTTCTTTAAGAGAAGAGTTTAATATCCCACATAAGGAGTTCTTCGCTTATCTGCAGGCAAGACACTTAGACACTTGAGTAATATACAAAATAGGGTGGAATTGGACACTTGGACCCATAGAAAAATGGTTAATTTTAGCCAAAAATGGCATATTGTCTATATCGACTAGTTACCTAGATTTGGTTTCCATAAAGGGAGACACAAATCTGGATAATATACTTAACAAATGGGCACCGACACTCCCACAAGATTACAGAGACACTGGAGTGCTTCGATTTTCAATATCAGAGGTCTCAAGAGTTACCCTCTCATCTACATGGAGAGAAACCCATGTAAAATTGTTATTAGAAACATTCTTTACCCCTGAGAAAGGTTTTAAATGTGGGAGCCCCGACTTTACTAGATGTCCAAGATGTTCCTTGCCTTTAGCAAATACTATCCATATGATGTGGGAATGCCCTATCATCCAGCAATTTTGGCTAAAAATACAATACTGGCTGGGGGCAATAGGAGCCTCCCCTCCAATATTTTCAACATTACACATAATATTTCTTTGGAAAGACCCGCAGGAGAGGCTCATGAACACTAAGATTGTAAATTTAGCTATTTTGGCAGCAAGATACTTAATTCTTAAGAAATGGAAAAATAGGACACCCCCCAGTATCCAAGAGCTCAAAAGCTGTCTTAAAAAGCAGTGTATACTTGAGCAGATAGATACGGATTTAAATAATGAAAATAGCGTAACAAGATTTTTCAGAAAATGGTCAATCTTTATTAAATCCTTTTCTTTAAGTGAAATCGAATACCTAATCTATCCGGATATGGTAATTTGACGGAGAGAGAGAGGAAGGAGGGGAAGAGGGAAGAGAGGGGATGAATTAAGCCCTCCCCCCCTTTTTTTTTCTTTTTTTTTTTTTTTTTTGTTATTCCCCCATCTGTTGTTGTTGTATTTCTTCACAAATTGTTCAGTTCAAAATAGGGAAGTGGGAACACCATGAGGGGTAAGAGAGAGTGAGAGGGAGAGGAAGGAAGTGTAGAAGGAGGAGGGACGAAATCGGAAAGAGGTAAGAGGAGGAGAAAGAGGAAAATGTTTCTTCTAGGGCTCAATAGGGAAACAAAGAGAGAAAGTATCAGTCGAGGAAGAATCAATCTGTTGTTTATTTTTTGATCAGTAACAAAAATTAGATACATAATGTTTAATGGTTTATGAATTGATATTATATAATGTTCAGAAATTGTTTATTTTCAAATTCGGAGCTGTGTCTCCAAGACAATGACAGAACAATCTGGAGCTGTGTCTCCATAATTTATAATTTTTGCCTATTTTGCTAATTACTTTCTTTTCTGTATGTATTGATTGAAAATGTGAAAAATAAATATTTAAAAAAAAAAATAAAAAAATTGCATGCTCTATCTGATTCAGTAAAGAAAAAAAATTGTGTTTCATGTCCCTTAACCCCTTAATGACCACAGCACTTTTCCATTTTCTGTCTGTTTGGGACCAAGGCTATTTTTACATTTTTGCGGTGTTTGTGTTTAGCTGTAATTTTCCTCTTACTCATTTACTGTACCCACACATATTATATACTGTTTTTCTCGCCATTAAATGGACTTTCAAAATCTACCATTGTTTTCATCATATCTTATAATTTGCTAGAAAAAAAAATACAAAATATGATGAAAAAATGGAAAAAAAAACACACTTTTTCTAACTTTAACCCCCAAAATATGTTACACATCTACAACCACCAAAAATCACCCATGCTAAATAGTTTCTAAATTTTGTCATGAGTTTAGAAATACCCAATGTTTACATGTTCTTTGCTTTTTTTGCAAGTTATAAGGCAATAAATACAAGTAGCACTTTGCTATTTCCAAACCACTTTTTTTCAAAATTAGCGTTAGTTACATTGGGACACTGATATCTGTCTGGAATCCCTGAATATCCATTGACATGTATATATATTTATTTAGAAGACATCCCAAAGTATTGATCTAGACCCATTTTGGCATATTTCATGCCACCATTTCACTGCCAAATGCGATCAAATAAAAAAAATTGTTCACTTTTTCACAAATTTTTTCACAAACTTTAGGTTTCTCACTGAAATTATTTACAAACAACTTGTGCAATTATTGCACAAATGGTTGTAAATGCTTCTCTGGGATCCCCTTTCTTTAGAAATAGCAGACATGTATGGCTTTGGCGTTGCTTTTTGGTAATTAGAAGGCTGCTAAATGCCACTGCGCACCACATGTGTATTATGCCCAGCAGAGAATGGGTTAATTAGGGAGTATGTAGGGAGCTTCTAGGGTTAATTTTAGCTGTAGTATAGTGTAGTAGACAACCCCAAGTATTGATCTAGGCCCATTTTGGTATATTTCATGCCACCATTTCACCGCCAAAGGCGATCAAATTAAAAAAAACGTTAAATTTTTCACAATTTTAGGTTTCTCACTGAAATTATTTACAAACAGCTTGTGCAATAATGGCACAAATGGTTGTAAATGCTTCTCTGGGATCCCCTTTCTTTAGAAATAGCAGACATGTATGGCTTTGGCGTTGCTTTTTGGTAATTAGAAGGCCGCTAAATGCTGCTGCGCACCACACGTGTATTATGCCCAGCAGTGAAGGGGTTAATTAGGTAGTTTGTAGGGAGTTTGCAGGGTTAATTTTAGCTTTAGTGTAGAGATCAGCCTCCCATCTGACACATCACACCCCCTGATCCCTCCCAAACAGCTCCCTTCCCTCCCCCACCCCACAATTGTCCCCGCCATCTTAAGTACTGGTAGAAAGTCTGCCAGTACTAAAATAAAAGGCATCTTTGAATATTTTTTTTAAAAAAAAGAGCATATGTACATATGCTGCTATGTAGGATCCCCTCTTAGCCCCCAACCTCCCAGATCCCCCCTAAAACAGCTCTCTAACCCCCCCCCTCTGCCTTATTGGGGGCCATCTTGGGTACTGGCAGCTGTCTGCCAGTACCCAGTTTGCATCAAAAAAAGTGTTTTATTATTTTATTTTTATTTTTTTCTGTAGTGTAGCTTCCCCCCCACAGACTAACATCCCACCAGCCATACCGATCTAGCTAAATTAAAAATAATATCCCCCTTTTTCCTCACTTCAAATTCAAATATTTCTGTAGTGCAGCGGTTCCCACCCGCTCCCTCCCCGTGCACGCGCCCGCCCCCACCTCCCCGTGCACGTGCGCACGTCCGTGCGCGCCCCCGGGCATCCCCGCCCACGATCCCGCCCACCTCCGCATCATCCAGGCCATCGATGGCCGCCACCCGCCTCCCACACCGGCGCTCCCACCCACCAACGAACTTAGCCGTTAATGTCCGGTGCGGAGAGGGCCACATAGTGGCTCTCTCTACATCGGATGGCTAAAAATGGTTATTGCAGGATGCCTCAATATCGAGGCATCACTGCAATAACCGGAAAGCAGCTGGAAGCGAGCAGGATCGCTTCCAGCTGCTTTCCACACCGAGGACGTGCAGGGTACGTCCTCAGGCGTTAACTGCCTTTTTTTTGAGGACGTACCCTGCACGTCCTCGGTCGTTAAGGGGTTAAAAGGGACAGTGTACACCAGAATTGTTATTGCTTAAAAAGATAGATAATCCCTTTATTACCCATGCCCTAGTTTTGCATAACCAACACAGTTATATTAATATATGTTTTACCTCTGTGATTACCTTGTATCTAAGCCTCTGCAGACTGCCCCTTATCTCAGTGCTTTTGACAGACATGCAGTTGAGCAAATCAGTGCAGACTCCTAAATAACTCCACAGGAGTGAGCATAATGTTATCTATATGACACACATGAACTGGTACTGTCTAACTGTAAAAAAACTTTCAATATGCTCTGAGCTAAGAGGCGGTTTTCAACTGTTTAGAAATCAGCTGGAGCCTACCTAGGTTTAGCTTTTCAAAAATACCACCAAGAGAACAAAGCAAATTTGATGATAAAAGTCAATTGGAAAGTTGTTTAAAATTGCATGCCCTGTCTGAATCAGGAAAGTTTAATTTTGACTAGACTGTCCCTTTAAAACTGAGGAGGGAAATATAGTTACTGTGCCTGCACATGCCAGATGCACTCTCCCTTGCACGTCTATGGAAAAGTATCCTGATTGGATGTTTAAAGTTTACGTACAATGGGATATGGCTACTAAGGGAATTTTGGGATTCAATGTTTGGGTATTATGTCCCTTTAAGTTTAGTCCTACCCTAATTTTTATTTAATTTTCAGTAAATTGATAGTTTCTGAAGCCTGATGATGTAAAATACTTGTTTTGTACATTCTACCTTCACCTGTAATTACCTCAGCTGCAAATAAACTACTTAATAAGCATTTATGTCAGACACCTAGGTTTTGTTAAAGGGACACTGTACCCAAATTTTTTCTTTTGTGATTCAGATAGAACATGCAATTTTAAGCAACTTTCTAATGTACTCCTATTATCAAATTTTCTTCATTCTCTTGGTATGTTTATTTGAAAAGCAAGAATTTAAGTTAAGATGCCGGCCCATTTTTGGTGAACAACCTGGGTTGTCCTTGCTGATTGGACAGCACCAATAAACAAATGCTGTCCATGGTTCTGAACCACAAATTTGCTGGCTTCTTAGCTTAGATGCCTTCTTTTTCAAATAAAGATATCAAGAGAACGAAGAAAAATTGATAACAGATGTAAATTAGAAAGTTGCTTAAAATTGCACGCTCTATCCGAATCATGAAAGAAAAAAAATTTGGGTTCAGTGTCCCTTTAAAATAGTTTTTTCTCCATAATGTTAAACAATACCTTATTGATATAATTATGAATATAACATTTTGTGTGTGTAGCACACACACACACACACATATATATATATATATTTATATAAATATATACTGTATATATAAAATAAAAAAACAACTGTAGTCCATTTGTGTTAGAATTCCGTAAGCCAAAAATGGATAATGGGTTCAGTAAACAAAGCTTAGTACATACTTTTTCAGTTCAAATTGACTTTAAAAACAACCCAAAACAAGCTCACAATATATTTTGAGAACAAACATTTAAAACCAGACAACTTTGTTAATTTGGCCACATTTTTTTTTATTTTAATGTTTGAGCTGAAAAGCATAAGAAAGAGGTCAACAAATTGCAGACTTTTGGCCAATCTGACTTTCGCCAATCTGTAGAACTTTCAGTTGTTAGATTCTAAACTCTATGCTCTTGATTGTTGTCCAGACCATTGTGGGATGAATAATGGTGACTAGAATAACTGTCATAAGTTGTCAGAAAAAAAATGTTTTGTGCCTTCCCAAGGCACTTTAGGAATTATTTTATGAAGACTTTGTCAAACAACTTTTCTTCTGTGTTTGATCCAATTCAGTAGTGTGCTAATAAAAGCGAGAATAAACACCCAGGGCTAGATTACAAGTGGCATGCTTACTTTTACCCGCAAACGATATCAGATATTTTTGGATTTTTGTGCATAACACAAAAAGCGCTTGTATTACAAGTTGAAATTAAACGTGAGAGCACAATCTTGCTTTACGCTTATCGGGTTAGTGTGACTGAAAACCTTGCGTAAAGGGTAGTGAGTTAAAGAAAATTGCACCAAACACAACATAAATACACTAAAATAAACTGTTACACTCATATAAACACTATCTGATAAAGTCACATACATAATAATAAAAAAGTTATAAGGGTGAAAAGTAGGGATGGGCGAATGTTTCGCAAAATTCGAAAAATGAAACAATTTTTTTTAACACATTCATTTGTTCGAATCGAATTTTGAATGTTTACATAACATTCTAACATTCGATTTTCGAATGTTCGGTTTCAAATTTTACAATTACATTAGAAAATATTTGTTTTAGAAAAATTCTAATTTATATTTGTAATAGTATTTCTAATGCTTTCTTTAAATGTAATATTCAAATTATGCAATATTCTATATAGAAACATTCAAAATGATATATTTGTATCTATTATGTAACAATTTACTAGATTCCCTCCCTACCACATGAACTATTGAATTTCTGAATAGTATTTGCTAAATAGAATGTTAAATTCGAAATTTTAAATGTGGACATTCAATATAATTATAAACATTCAAATTTGAAAGTGACATTAGAAAACTGTAAATAGCATTCGATTATAGAATTTTTAAGAATATTCATTCTTATTAACATTCGGATTTATAAATCAAATTTTGGTAATAAAATTCGTTCTAACATTCGAATTCGCCCATCCCTAGTTAAAAGGTATATGGCCATGTATTTGAATGCAAATTTAATAATACAAAGAAAATGAAAGGAATGTAAAATATGTGTAATGCGTTTTGTGTTTTGCAATTTTGGTCTAAGGTGGTGTCGAGTTAGTGCACATGAAAACTTAGTTATCTTAATGAGCATTTTTGAAACATTATATATAGAATATTAAACAAATATTAATTATAATGATTAAATATTATAGATATTGTAAACAATTGTAAATAATCCATAGAATATACATTTTGTATAGCACGCTGTATTAAAGGTTAGCATGAAATGCTGGAATCGGGACCAAAACATTGGGCATATGATTCTTTGGCCAATAACTCTAATTCATGTATTATTCCTCCATTTTAGTATGTGTGTGAGAGAGTGCTAACTATTTTACCTCTCCCTCTCTCTCTCTCTCTCTCTCTCTCTTTTATAGTTTTAATAAGTCTGTCTGAATTTTCACCCTGTTTACCTAGGTTTAATGTCTTTATTATTGCTGCTTTCTAAGCCCTTCGTTTCAGGCTCCCCTGAAACAGAAGTTAAGAAGCAACGATTGTAAGGCCGCTTCTCTTTAACTTCTCTTCCACTTTTTTGGTGTTTTTCTAATAAGGGGGAGTGGTTTCACATATTTGTTTGTGTATATATTGCCGTGTTTCACATTATTATTTTGTCTGAGGAAGGGTAGTTGTATTCCTGAAACATCACATTAAAGACACCTTAAAGTATAGTTCAGTGAGTGCAGGCCTGTTTTGTTCATGGATTAATTATTTGCCTGCACCCTGGCAGTAGATTGTGTTTGGTGAGAGTGCACTTTTGAAGAAATTTATTTTATATATACAAAACACGGAAGGGGACTAAAATCTCAGACTGGACTGGGTACACATCCCATGACCCTGCAACATGCACAGCCCTGGGTGCACAATAGCACTCTCAGGAAGCTGCACTGTCCCCAGAGTCACAGGCAGTTAACCCTAGACAAGTCTGGGTGCAAGGCCCATAGGCAAAATTACAAAACAAATTAATACAACACACAGAGAAAGTTCAACACTCCCTTACAAGCTCTCATCTAAGATTAAAAGCAAAAATGGAAGAGTTAGTTACCGCATCTGGCCAAATGGGACAAGCCCAGGTACCACATCAAGGTCTCTTTCAAAACCTGAGTCCCTAAAAAGCCACACAATGCAAGTTCTCAATCCAACAAGCTGGGAACAAGTGAAGGGTGAGGAATATGTAATCACCCTAGACATGAGAGCTTGTAAGTGAGTGCTGGACTTTCTCTGTGTATATATATATATATATATATAAAAATAGGTATAGATATATATTAAAAAAAAAACAGACAGATATATATATATATATTTAAAAATAGAATATATTCTTCTATTTGAAGAACATTGGAATGTCAAATATTCATATTCATAGCGCGAGTATGGGTGCACATTTTTTTTTCAGTTGTGACTCTACTTTGTAGTCTACAGGGGGAATACATTAATGCATTCACAATATTCCACTTTTTGCATCGGTTAGCGCTCGTGTGCAAACTTTTTACTTTCAACTCATAATACAGGCACAACCCAACTCGTGCAAAAAGCCTCCGTCCAGTACGGGCCCACATTCAGAAAAGAGCACAATCTGGTATAACAAGTCCATAGTAAAACAGAATTACCAGATAATATAAATGTAGAACAAGATTTTTTAAAGTTATATGTTATATAACAAAGTGTTTGACTGAAAAGGGCTCAAAAATGTATATATTTAGGTGTGTGTATATTATTATGTGTGTATGTTTATATGTACAAATATGTGTATGTGCACAACTATAAATGCTTTAAAACAATGTTAATATATATATATATACACAGTATATATATATATATATATATATATATATATATATATATATATATATATATATATATATATAAAATAAAATTAACATTTTCTTTTAAATATACTTTATCTTAAAGGGACAGTCTAGATAGATAATCCCTTTATTCCCTTTAGTACCCAACATGGTTATATCAATATACTTTTTACCTCTGTGATTACCTTTTACCTAAGCCTCTGCAGATGTGCTGACTCATAAATAACTGAATGGGAGTGAGCACAATATTATCTATATGGCACACTTGAACTAGCAATGTCTAACTGGGAAAAACTGTCAAAATGCACTGAGATAAGAGATGGTCTTCAAGGACTTCAAGAACAAGAATGCTATTATTATTATTGGTTATTTGTAGAGCGCCAACAGATTTTGCAGTGCTATTGATTTAACTTGAGCGGTGTTAGCACTCAATATTGCTAATATTTTTGCACTCCACTTGTAATCTAGGCCCCTATAATTACTAGCGGCTAGATTACGAGTTGTGCATTAAGGCAAAAAAGGAGCGTTAAGAGGTCCTAACGCTGCTTTTTTACGCCCGCTGCTATTACGAGTCTTGCAGGTATAGGGGCACCGCACACTTCTTTGGACTTACCGCAAAACGACTTACGTAAACTTTGTAAAGTCTTTTTTCTATGGAACTTCCATAGAACTGATATTACGAGTCTGTCCTGGGAGGCCAAAAAGTGAGCGGTACACCCTACCCTGTCAAGATCCCTAACTCATTTAAAAGTCAGTAGTTAAGAGTTTTATGGTACAATGCCGTAACATAAAACTCATAACTAAAGTGCTAAAAAGTACACTAACACCCACAAACTACCTATTAACCCCTAAACCGAGACCCTCCCACATCACAAACACTAAAATACATTTTTTAACCCCTAATCTGCCGCTTCAGACACCGCCGCCACCTACATTATATTTATGAACCCCTAATCTGCTGCCCCCAACATCGCCAACACCTACATTATATTTATTAATCCCTAATCTGCCGCCCCCATGTTGCTGCAACCTACCTACACTTATTAACTCCTAATCTGCCACACCCAATGCCGCCGCCACTATAATAAACATATTAACCCCTAAACCGCCGCACTCCCGCCTCACAAAAATTAGTTAAATATTATTAACCCCTAATCTGCTGTCCCTAACATCGCCGCCACCTACCTACATTTATTAACCCCTAATCTGCCACCCCCAACGTCGCCGCCACTATACTAAATGTATTAACCCCTAAACCTAAGTCTAACCCTAACCCTAACACCCCCAAATTGAAATATAATTTAAATAAATCTAACTAAAAATTCCGATCATCACCTAAATAATTCCTTTTTAAAACTAAATACTTACCTGTAAAATAAACCCTAAGCTAGCTACAATATAACTAATAGTTACATTGTAGCTATCTTAGGGTTTATTTTTATTTTACAGGAAAGTTTGCATTTATTTTAACTAGGTAGAATAGTTATTAAATAGTTATTAACTATTTAATAACTACCTAGCTATAATAAATACAAAAGTACCTGTAAAATAAAACCAAACCTAAGTTACAATAACACCTAACACTACACTATAATTAAATAAATTAATTAAATTAACAACAATTAAATAAATTAAATTAAATTAGCTAAAGAACAAAAAACAAACAAACACTAAATTACAGAGGGGCAGCAGATTAGGGGTTAATAAGTGTAGGTAGGTTGCGGCAACATTGAGGGCAGCAGATTAGGGGTTAATAAATATAATGTAGGTGTCGGCGATGTTGGGGGCAGCAGATTAGGGGTTCATAAGTATAATGTAGGTGGCGGCGGTGTCCGGAGCGACAGATTAGGGGTTAATAAATATAATGCAGGTGTCGGCAATGTCAGGGTCGGCAGATTAGGGGTTAATAAGTGTAAGATTAGGGGTGTTTAGACTTGGAGTTCATGTTAGGGTGTTATGTGTAAACATAAATTGTGTTTCCCCATAGGAATCAATGTGGCTGCGTTACTGAGTTTTACGCTGCTTTTTGGCAGGAGTTAGACTTTTTTTCAGCCGGCTCTCCCCGTTGATTCCTATGGGGATATTGTGCATGAGCACGTACGACCAGCTCACCGCTGACTTAAGCAGTGCTGGTATTGGAGTGCGGTAAGGAGCAAAATTTTGCTCAACGCTCACTTCTTGCCTTTTAACGCCGGGTTTGTAAAAACCTGCAATACCAGTGCTGTAGGTAAGTGAGCGGTGAGACAAAACTGCTCGTTAGTACCGCACAGCTCAAAACGAAAAACTCTTAATTTAGCCGAATATTCTTTGCAGTGTCACAGTAAATCAACATATCAGGGGAGTGTGAAATTCATTTGACTGCATTATTTTTTTCCGCAAGCCAAATTTGGCCTGTGATTTGCCTTATTTGGAGGAGCCAATCCAGACTTCACTGAAGGACAGATATGTGGTAGAATCAGGAAACATTAATTAAAAGGAAAGGTTTGTATTGCGATTCTGAGCGTATGCAAAGAGTACTGCAAAATTAGTGATTTTTACATTAGTGTGAAAATGAATGTACATATCTTGTCAACAACTTATTATGACGCGCACGTTCTATTGCACCGGTTTATTCACAGTTTAAAGGTTTCCTCTGCTGAAGCCTTTCACTTTAGAGCTCCCAAACCTCCTATTCTGGCTTTCATCCATGCTTTTTGTATATGCATATTTAATAGAGTACAGCTCTTCCTACATATCAAGCACAGCATTTATAGCACTTACAGATGAAAAAAATAAAATAAAACTATAAGAGTATCATTTATTAAGTGTATATTTTATATGGTACATAGGCTGTACACTAAAAAACAATGCTTCAGTGGCAGGATTGCAGTTTTTTTATTTTTTTAATGCTAAGGCCCCTATTTATCAAGGTCTGGCGGACCTCATCCGACAGTGCAGATCAGGTCCGCCAGACCTTGCTGAATACGGCGAGCAATACGCTCGCCGTATTCAGCATTGCACCAGCAGCTCTCAAGAGCTGCTGGTGCAACGCCGCCCCCTGCAGACTCGCGGCCAATGGGCCGCCAGCAGGGGGTTGTCAATCAACCCGATCGTACTCGATCGGGTTGATTCCCGGCGATGTCTGTCCGCCTGCTCAGAGCAGGTGGACAGGTTATGGAGCATCAGTCTTTGTGACCGCTGCTTCATAACTGCTGTTTCTGGTGAGTCTGCAGGCTCGCCAGAAACACGGGGCATCAAGCTCCATTAGGAGCTTGATAGATAGGCCCCTGTGTGTGTACACAACTTTTTCTTTTACTTCTTATGAACACCAAAATCACAATATTCCTTTTGTAGTAAAACATTCATTATTTATTCTGTCCCCTGATTCTGTAATTAAAATAAAGGGTTCTCTAATTATGAGAACCTGAAGTGCAAATTGCAGGTTTTACTTTCCAAATTTTTCCCTGCAGGAAAACCCTATATACAACGAAACTCCAATGCCCATCTTATTTGATTGACTGTTCTGTCAGCCAACTTGCAGGTTACTCACTATTGTTCTTGGTCAATCCTGAAACCATCAGGGGATGGCTTAAGAACTAGATATCAGTTTTTAATTTGAATACCTCTGATAGGTACCTAATAGTAATAATGCCTGCTTAGGGCCCCATATATTAAATGGTGTGTGGACAAGCATCTCAAGTTGATCTGTTGGGATTTGTTCGTCCTCTGGCCCATATGCATCATTACACACTCCGATGAGTGTGTAATGCCACCGATGCTAGCAAGTTCTGGGTAAGAAATTACACTTAAACACAGAAGGATATTATTGTTAAAAGCTATTCACAACACAATATTAATATATTTATATCAATAATGAGCCTTGTGCAAATGAATTTATATACATTTCTTATATATCTGTCAAATCCTTCAAGAATAGATAACAGTACTTTCCTTCATAATAATCAATCACACATTTATTAAAGAAAGATAAAAAGCAAGATTCACTTATTATTGCTTACAAGGTTAAAACACAGAGAAAACTAATTAACAAAGAAATAGTAAATAAAATTATATCAAACTGTGGGAGGCCTTAGGTCATGGAGTGTCCTGATCTTTCCCTTCATCTGGATAGGCTCTCAGAATACCTTACCTCTCATACTACTTTATATACCCTTTAAGACTGCTGACAGCACAATTTTGGCCACGTTCCAAACAAGGTCTTGTTAGTTATTGTAAGCCTTTGTATACCTAGTCACTCCCCAATATCCATGGGCTCCATTACATATGCGGCGTCGCCCGCAAAACACAGCGATGCCGGTTTTTGAACGGGTTGTGATGTATCCTATATAAAGCGGTGCATATAAATGCAGCACACCCATTGCCCGCAATTTTTACTCCCATAAGCGTGTCGCAAATTGGTATCCAATATTAAGCGCAAGGGCTTACGTGGCGAAAATGGAGAAATCTTACTCCATTTTCACCTCGCCATACAAGGCAGCAGCAGCAGGCCTTGCGCTGAGTATGGGAGCACCGTAACTCCCGAAACTGCCTGCAAAAATAAACTAACACCTAACGCCTGCACAATATCTATCTACCTGTCAACCGCAATACCCCACCGCAATAACTAATAAACAGCTAGATTACGAGTTTTGAGCGCTATAGGGATTTTAACAACCGCCACAAAAGCGGCGTTATTTTACCTCCCTATAACGCTGGTATTACAGGTTTTGAAAAAGCAGGCTTGTGCAGGTGATATGGTGGCGCTGAGCTCCATACCGCACTGAAAACAAGCGCTGCTTTGACGTGCTTGTGCACGATTTCCCCATAGACATCAATGGGAGAGCTGGCCAAAAAAAAGCCTAACACCTGCGATCGCGGAAACAAAAGCTCCGTAACGCAGCCCCATTGATGTCTAGGGGAAAAAGAAAATAATGTTTAAACCTAACAGCCTAACATAAACCCAAGTCTAAACACCCCTAATCTGCTGCCCCTGACATCGCCCCCACCTACATACAGTTATTAACCCCTAATCCACCACCCCCAACGTCACTGCCACCTACATACAGTTATTAACCCCTAATCTGCCTCCCCAACATCGCCGCCACTTACATAAAACTATTAACCCCTAATCTGCCGCTCCCGATGTCGCCGCTACTATACTAAAGTTATTAACCCCTAAACCTCTGGCCTCCCACATCACTACCATTAAATCCATTAACCCCTAACCCTAACGCAACCCTGAGCCTAACCCTAACACCCACTAACTTTAATATACTAAAATTATAGCTAAATTAAATTTACAATTATTAATTAAATAAACCTATTAACCTCTAAACCGCCAGCCCCCCACATCGCAACAAGCTAAATTAAACTATATTAACCCCTAAACCTAACCCTAATCCTAACCCTAAAGCTAACCCTAACCCCCCCTAACTTTACCATAATTAAAATAGAGCTAAGCTAAAGTTACAATTATTAACTAAATAATACCTATTTAAAACTAAATACTTACCTGTGAAATAAAACCTAAGCTAGCTACAATATAACTAATAGTTATATTGTAGCAAGCTTAGGTTTTATTTTTATTTCACAGGTAAGTTTGTATTTATTTTAACTAGGTAGACTAGTTAGTAAATAGTTATTAACTATTTACTAACTACCTAGTTAAAATAAATACAAACTTAACTATGAAATAAAACCTAACCTGCCTTACACTAAAACTTAACATTACAAAAAAAAATAAACTAAATTACATAAAAAAAACAAACACTAAATTACAAAAAATAACAAACAAATTATCAAAAATAAAAAAGAATTAAACCTAATCTAATAGCTCTATCAAAATAAAAAAGCCCCTCAAAATAAAAAAACCCTAGCCTACAATAAACAAAGAATAAACAAAGAATTCATCCAGACGGCATCTTCTATATTTTTCCATCCGGTGCGGAGCGGGTCCATCCTGAAGACATCCGGCACGGAGCATCCTCTTCATACGGTCGCCGCAGTAAACTGGAACTTCAATGCAAGTGACATCATCCAAGATGGCGTCCCTTGCATTCCTATTGGCTGAAAGATTTCAATCAGCCAATAGGATGAGAACTGCTCAAATCCTATTGGCTGATTGGAAAAGCCAATAGGATTTGAGCAGCTCTCCTCCTTTCTGCAAGGCATTGCTCCAAGATAATCAGCTCTTTTACTGAAATTCTATTGGCTGTTTTGAATAGCCAATAGAATTTCAGTAGCTCTCATCCTACTGGTTGATTTGAACAGCCAATAGGATTTGAGTAGCTTTCATCCTATTAGCTGATTTGAATTTGAAGAATCAAATCAGCCAAAATTCAAGGGACACTATTTTTAATCGCCTACCCTAAACTCTCTATCCAGTGTACGGCGGCGATCGTACGAAGAGGATCCTCCACACTCCATGGCTCTGTGATCGCCTGGTTCAGTTCCAGGGTTGCAGGTCTTCAGTTCCAGGGTCGCTCGTCTTCATCTCCGCCCTCCGCTCCATGCTGGATTGTTCCTGGAAGAAGAGGTCGCCACTTGGAAGAAGACTTCACCGCATGGGACGGGACCTTCTGCCGGACTTCAGGAATGGTGAGTATTAACCTGGGGGTTAGTCTTAGGTTTTTTTTAAATTCTTTTTTTTCCCCTTCAATTTAGATTAGGGTGGGCAGTAAAAGAGATAAATGCCCTTTTCAGGCCAATGTGTAGTTTAGGTTTTTTAGTGTTAGGTTCTTTTATTTTGGGGGGTTTGGTGGGTTGGGGGGGGAGGATTTACTGTTAGGGGGGACTTTGTGTATTTTGTTGTAAAAGAGCTGATTATCTTGGGCAATGCCCTGCAAAAAAAGCCCTTTTAAGGGCTACTGGTAGTTTATTCTTAGAGTAGGGGTGTTTTTATTTTGGGGGGGATTTTTTATTTTCATATGGATTAGGTATAATTTTTTAAAATTTGGTAATTTTGTTTTTTATTTTTGGCGGTTTAGGGGTTAATACTTTAATAGGTAGTTTGCGTTGTGGGTTAATGGCGCATCAGGGGGTTGCCGGTTAAGGGGTTAATACATTTATTATTAGTTGTGAGAGGGGGGATTGCGGATATAGGGGTTTTACGTGTCGGGCTTATTTTTGGTATGTTGCCAGCAATTTTATGAGTCACCTAAGGATACCACTTGTTTGGGTGTGCTACCTTTTGAAAGGAATGTTCCCCCCCATTTAAACATTGACCCCTAAACTGCCATAACCTAAAACTCACTGTAGAAGCTTAGGCCCTATACATATATATTTTATATTTAAAATGATGCATTGTTATGTAGAATACATAACTGCATGCCAGTTATGTTAAAATATAATTTAATGCTACTGACTACTATAACATAAATACATATTAACATATATGCGTATCTATGTTATCCCTAATAAACACAACTAAGCTAACATAAATACATCTTAATGTATATGCAATACTTAAAACTCTATGCAATATATATGCATTTAATTTTAAATATTCAATATTAATGCAAGGTCATACCACATTATATCTACAATATTTGAAATGAAATGCATGGTCATGTATAATGCATATTAGTTTAAGTATTGCATATAAATTAAAATGTCCAAAGCAAATCATGCAGCAGTCAAATACTTGTTTCAAAAGAGTGCAATAAGCATATATGGCTTGAAGTGAGAAAGTTTTCTCAAAAAATCCCCTATAATTATAAGTACATAATTTCATTTAGACTGTTGTAATCTTGGGCTCATTCAGATGGAGGTTACCTTGTACGGACTGTATATTAGACAATGCAAAAATGTTCAAACAGGGATACACAACTCTGTTGAGCCCAACAAGTATGTCCGTTACCAGATTTCAGCACTACAAAAATAAATTATGTCACTTTCTTATTACAATAGAGAGCGTTACCTCTGTTCCTTGTGAAACTCTCGGTCACCGGGTTTGCAATGTTTCTAAGCCGGTCCCACAGTTTGCGGGAGAGAAAAAGAAAGAAGCTGTGTGTCCAGGGATCCTCCGTGGTGAATCCGGATCTCAGCTGTAACAGTCTCAACAGGTGTTAGGGGGGGAGGAGGAAGAAACTGAATTGCAATTCCTTCAAACAGTGAATTTTCAAGATGCTGTCAAATCACAAGCATAAAGTAAAAAAAGAGCAAAGAAATTGCAGGCAGTACTGTTAGAGAGTAGTTTAAAATCCAACTGATTTATTTAGAACATAGTTTAAAAACAGAAAAAGTTTCCAAAGCACACACAAACGTGTTCATACAACGTCAGCACACAAGAGCTGCCTCCAACGCGTTTCCTGCTTAGAACACTTAGCACTTAATCAGGGATAAGCAGCTGTATCCCCTGTGAGTTTTTAAACCTTTCAAAATTAACCCCATCCTACTCAAACATTAGTATGTCAAAAACTTTCTAACATAAACATACAAGTTATATTATACAAGTATTATACTTAGTGAGGAATATGAGGAATACACATATGAAAGGTGAAAAAATACACAAATTAAAAACTCTAATACAAGAGTTATTTAAGTTGCAATTGAAGAAATTGATTTCAAGTTGTTGATACACATACAAAAGAAAAACAAAATTCTGACTATGTAAAACTATAAGCATCATGCCCAAATACAAAAAATGTTCAAATATAATGTCTAGTTACACATGATATTGTTTCAGTTGATTGTTTCAGATGTCAATCTTTTATTTCTTATACAAATATAAATATAAAACTAGAATAAAGAATAAAAAAGGTTAATTAAGCTCTAATAGATATTATAGTAGGGAATCTGTTATACAGACATATGGAAATATTACTAATATCAGGAATAAAAGCTCCTACTGAAATTCATTAGTACTTAGGTTTTAATACTAGAGTTGTAAAAAATTGTGGGTATAATAAGGGACAACAATATAGTTATTACGCATTTGCCCAGGAGTAGTTACAATAACAAGTTATCTGGATAATATGAACGTTCTCCTAAGTTCAAAATATCCTAACATAATAATACAAAATCTTTTACAATGCAAATGTATGATGTAGAAGAGATTCACTACAATTGGACATCCAGACTCATATGGGCATGTATGCAAGTTAAAGATAACAAATATAACATAATAATTTATTATATAAAGTGCCCACCCCTATGCTCCTGTTAATAGCTTGATATCCCATATTTCATTAATCCCTTTTGGATAAACTGTTTGTAGTTTATCTATCCATGAGGCTTCTTTTTTGTTCAGTTTGGCTAATCTATCTCCCCCCGTAATACGTTTAGGGACACAATCAATGGTTTGGAATTCAAATAGGGATAAAACATATTTCATAGCTGAGCCATCAAATCCATATCCTGGCCTATGTGTTGCAAAATGCTTTGCCACAGGAGTTTTTGGTTCAAACGCCTCCAAAGAGAGCAAATACTCCCGAATATGATCCTTTAGGGGTCTAGTCTTTCGACCTTTATATTTGCAACCACATAATTTACAGGGAATAAGATACACCAGAAAACATGAAGCACAAGTTAAGTGGTGATAAATCCTATATTCACATCTTGCCTCTTTGGAGGTAAAGCTATCTCCCGTCTTTACATGATAGCAGCATTTACATGGTCTGACTCCCCACTTATATGTACCATTCTTCTTACTAAGCCAATTCTTTGCTTGTGTTTGTGAACTAGAGAAATTCCTACCAACAAATTTACCTATGGTCTTGGCCCTTCTAGATACAAATTTCACTCCTTGAGTGGAGTGCTGCGGAATCTGTTGGTGCTCTACAAATAACTGATAATAATAATAATAATAATAATAATAATACGTCAGTTAAAGAAGGTTCTTTACTCAGTATAGGAAGATATATTTCAACAATATTACATACCTTGTGGTACTGTTTACTATATTGAGTGGAAAACACAAGATTATTATCATTTAGATTATCTCTAGGTCTGTCGACTAAGAGGCTGTCTCTATCCATGGATCTCACCTGTTGAAGTGATTCCATAAGGGTACTTTCTCTATAACCCCTCTCAAATAAACGATTTTTTAAATCATAAGCATGCTTGTCAAAATCCTTTAAATCAGTAGAATTCCTATGGAGTCTCATAAACTGTCCCCTAGGGTAGCTTTTTTCAAATGATTTGAATAGTGGGAATCAGACCAAAGGATTGTATTCCCCGCAATATCTTTCCTATAAGCTTCTGTAAGCAAAGTATGATTTATAGGATCTATTTTGATATTGAGATCGAAAAAAGTAATGCAATCCTCAGTAGAATTCCTATGGAGTCTCATAAACTGTCCCCTAGGGTAGCTTTTTTCAAATGATTTGAATAGTGGGAATCAGACCAAAGGATTGTATTCCCCGCAATATCTTTCCTATAAGCTTCTGTAAGCAAAGTATGATTTATAGGATCTATTTTGATATTGAGATCGAAAAAAGTAATGCAATCCTTGGCACAAGTATAAGTGAATTTTAGATTCATGCTATTGTCAATACGTTTCTTTCTTTCTTTCTTTATAAAATATTTTACCAGTAAGGATACATTGAGATTTCTCTCGTTTTCAAGTATGTCCTGGGTCCACAAAACATTGCATTTATACAATAGGGTACAATAAAATACAAAAACAATATTAATGCATAACATATGCAAAATTTAACATAGAACAGGTAGGAACTATATAATCAACCATGACAGGTGCATTCTGTTTTGAGATATGCAGAGAGGGATCTCCTAAAGGATTTTAGACTTGGGGAAGGTTTTAAAGTGTGCGGGAGGTCATTCCATAATTGTGGTGCTCTGTAGGAAAAGGAGGATTGAGCTGCTTTCTTTTTGTATGGAGGCAGACTAAATAATGTGCTGGTACTGGATCGGAGGTTATGGGAGGTGGGAATAGCCGGGGAGAGCATTCTGCTCAGGTAGGGTGGGAGCTTCCCAGAAAAGCTCTTAAACACAAGGCTGGATTCCAGCGACAGCCAGTTTAGTTCTTTAAGCATATCACAATGGTGGGCCCAGTAGTTACATTGTAGCACAAAGCGGCAGAACAAGTTATACAGTGTATTAAGTTTATTAAAGTGAGTTTGCGGTGCAGGTGCATATACTACATCTCCATAATCCATGATTGGCATCAGCATTTGCTATACAATCTTTTCCTTTACTGTAGGACTGAGGCAGGATTTGTTTCTGTACAGGGCACCTAGTTTTGGATAGAGTTTAGATGCAAGTTTTTCTATGTGGAGGCCAAAAGATAGATTGGGGTCTAAGAACATACCCAAGTATTTGAAAGAGTGGACTGCGATCAGTGTGCAATTTGATTTTGTTTTAATGTGTAGATGGGAATTTTGCAGTTTGTGTAATTTAGGTACCGTTCCAAAGATCATTGTGACAATTTTGTCAGTGTTTAGGAAGAGTTTATTTTTTGAGATCCACTTTTCTACCTCTGTAAACTGGTCTTGGAGCACTGCCTCAAGCTGCGGCAGATCGGATTTGTTTGGATAGATTACCATGTCATCTGCGTACATGTGTACAGTTGAGGATTTGCAAACATGTAGATTTAGTGGGGCCTGATCCACATTTGTAGTTTCAGGATGTGTGTCATTTATTAGTTTGTCAATCAGGGTGGTGGAGCATCTGACAAAATAATTATTAAAGGCATTTGCTACTTCTAAGGGAAGTTGCAGGGTTTGGTTGTCCAGTTTGACAGTGCAGGGTTGGGAGTGGATTCGGGGAGTGTGTAAGTTATTTATGACTTTCCAAAACTTTCTAGGGTTAGATATGTTATTTTTCAGATTTTCACAGAAATATTGGGCCTTGGCCAATTTTGTTTGTTTAGTGCATATATTTTGCCATTTTCTATATACACAGTGATCGTTCATAGAGCCAGTATGCTTGAACTTTGACCACAATGAATCCCGAAACTGGTACATTTGAATAAGGTCAGCTGTGATCCAATTCATATGCGCTCCTTTTACTCTCACCTTACGCAGCGGGGCATGCAAATTCCAAACTTGTAGGAGTTCGGACTGAAGGAATTCAACTGCAGAGTCTAAATTATGTTTAATCTGTGCCAGGGGAGGTTCTTGATGTCATTTAGAAATGATTGAAGATTACATTTTTTGAAGGACATCATGATTTTAACCTTGGGAGAGGATTTAGTAGCCCTTATTTTGCGCATGCAGTATACTAAGCAGTGGTCACTGAAACTGTTAGGGAGAACACCTGCCTTCTTGATTCTGTCAGGGGAAGTGGAGAGAATCCAATCGAGGAGGGTGTGGTTATGGCTTTTAATGTTTATGCGAGTTGGGGGAGGAGATTAATTGTGTTAGCTGAAAGCCTTAAATGGTGAGCAATAACTATTGTTTTTTTAGGATTCAGCCAATCAATATTAAAATCTCCAAAGACCAAAATTTCACTTTTTGGGTTTTGAGCTATGGTTTCACTAAGGAGATGGGCTATGTCAGAAAGGGAATGCACAGGGGAGCTAAGTGGGTGGTATATTCCTGCAGCAATGATTGATTTACTGCACAGGATCTCAATTGTGCCAGAAAGGAAATCAAAGTTGGCAGGAGAGCTAGATTTTTGTAAGGGGGTGAACTTTATGGAATTGTCAACATAAATTACAATGCCACCTCCTCTTTTTGCTCTGTCATTTCTATAGCATGAAAACCCATGTATAGCAATGGCAGAGTCAGGTGTTTTTGCGGTTAGCCACGATTCAGAGATCACAATAATTTTGGGCTTGTAATGTGAACACCATGCTTGCAGTGCATCAATTTTTGGTAGTAATCTGCGGATATTACAGTGCACAAAGGAGAGGCCTTTTTTAGCTGGAAGACTAGGAATGGAATTCATTGGGGGACCAGGGTTAGACTCTACATCATTTGCAAGAGCAAGTAACATAAGGAATAGGAATTTGGACATAATTTTTGATTGGCCATAAAGTGAATGGGATACTTTATAATTTTGTGAGGTTGGTTAGGGGGACTGTTTTTTAATAACTTTCCACCAGCATTCGGCAGATAAGTTGTGGCAACAGAGCAGGCCATGGTGTATGATTTGTTTTCCAGTTGGAGGTGTGTGCTTATGGCGGTAGTGATGTGAACAAAAGCGAGAAAAGGGTTATTATGAATAACAGTATGGTCATATTTGGATTCATGTTAGTGATATGAGGTGTGTAGATGAAAACAAAAACACAAATAGTAAAAAATAAATAAAAAAGTATATAATATTGAGGTGTGATATATAGCTACTTGTAGGGAGAGAGGGTATGTATTCTATAGGGTTAAGTGAATGGAAGGATGTGCTGATAAGTGATTGCACCTGTCATTTCAGGAGAATGAAAGTTGTGTGGGAGACTATCTATAAATGAGCAAATGAGCTTGGGGTGGGTGGGTTGAGGGGCAGGGTGGGAGGGATATTGTCTTCCAGAAGGCTACCTGTTGCTTGCAAAGGGCAGTTTAACAGCTGAGTTAAATATCCTTGTATTTTCTTGGAGTTCTGGGGCAGGAATATATTTCAAATTAGGCTGTTGCTTGCAAAGGGCAGTTTAACAGCTGAGTGAAATATCCTTGTATTTTCTTGGAGTTCTGGGGCAGGAATATATTTCAAATTAGGCTGTTGCTTGCAAAGGGCAGTTTAACAGCTGAGTGAAATATCCTTGAAATTACAAAATTTTCTAGTTGTTCTATACCACCCTGCCACATCATCAAGACATAATCGATGAATCTAGTGTAAAATATGTTGTCTTTGTAGTCATTTAGTTCGCAAAATATTTTAAAGATCTCAAAGTATCCAAGATAGATATTTGCATAAGAGGGGGCAAATCTTGCCCCCATTGCGGTACCTCTATTATGCAAATATATCCTGTTCTCAAAAATAAAATAGTTGTGGGTCAGTAAAAACTTGACCAGGTCAAACAAATAACTAATAAAGAAAACATCATAGTCTGTATACAACTTAAGTATCTCCTCCAAAGCCAAAAGTCCCTGACTGTGAGGTATACATGAATACAGAGACACAATGTCAAACATTAATAATAAATAAGTATTCTTCCAAGGGAAGTTATCCAACTTCCTCAACAGTTGCTTAGTGTCTCTCAAATATCCGGGCATACCTTTTACAATAGGTTGAAGAAAACCATCAATCCACTCTCCCAGTCTTTCACCTAAAGTGCCTATAGTAGAAATGATAGGTCTACCAGGGGGTTTAGAGAGGTTTTTGTAATACTTTGGCGGATGTTTAAATGTAGATACAGAGGGAAACTTAACTAGTAGAAAATCTATAGTTTTCTTAGACTTAAACCTTCCTGTAATATCTTTTCTAGTTCAATGACGGACTTTGAAGTTGGATTGAATGTAAGAATTTTATAAGTTTAATTATCACTAAGCTGTTTATTTGCCTCATTGATGTAAGTATCTCTATCTAATAGAACTACAGTACCACCTTTATCAGAATTGGTGATGACTAAATTCTCATTTTTCTGAAGCTCTTTTAGTGCTTTCCATTCTGTATTTGTCAAGTTACTAGATCTTTTAGCCTTCTGTGTTTCAAGGGTGTTTAACTTAGTTAAATCTTGTTCAACTATAGCATGAAAAAGATCTATAGTATCACCCCTAGACTGTGAAGGGTAAAAATGTTTCTTAGTACAGTTGATATTAGGGATGCACAAATTAGCTTCATTAAATCTGAGACTTTCTCTATTAAGGATAGCTAGATCTGTTATATCACACAGTTCAATCTCCCACCAAAGCCTCAATTCTTTGATGCTTAGTTTTTCTTTGTTAGAGAACAGATTTCCTATGTCTCCCTGTGTGCTGTCTTTGGTTGTTGTGCTTTTAATCAAACTATCTAACTTAGTACGCCTTGTGCAATATTACCATAAGCCATAATGTTAGTAAATTGTATAAACTCTTGAATACTTTAGTTTTAAAGCTCTCTAATGTAAACAGAAAAAAATAAATAGTCCAAAGAAAATCATGCAGCAGTCACACAGTTGTTTTAAAATAGTGCAATAAGCATATATGGCTTGAAGTGAGAAAGTTTTCTCAAAAAATCCCCTATAATTATAAGTACATAATTTCATTTAGACTGTTGTAATCTTGAGCTCATTCAGATGGAGGTTACCTTGTACGGTCTGTATATTAGACAATGCAAAAGTTTCAAACAGGGATACACAACTCTGTTGAGCCCAACAAGTAAGTCCGTTACCAGATTTCAGCACTACAAAAATAAATTATGTCACTTTCTTATTACAATAGAGAGCGTTACCTCTGTTCCTTGTGAAACTCTCGGTCACTGGGTTTGCAATGTTTCTAAGCCGATCCACAGCTCATGGGAGAGAAAAAGAAAGAAGCTGTGCGTCCAGGGATCCTCCCTGGTGAATCCGGATCTCAGCTGTAACAGTCTCAACAGGTGATGGGGGGGAGGAGGAGGAAACTAAATTGCAATTCCTACAAACAGCGATTTTTCCAGACGCTGTCAAATCACAAGCATAAAGTTCAAAAAGAGCAAAGAAATTGCAGGCAGTACTGATAGAGAGTAGGTTAACTGACATATCCACTCAAGAAATGAAATTTGTATCTAGAAGGGCCAAGACCATAGGAAAATTTGTTGGTAGGAATTTCTCTAGTTCACAAACACAAGCAAAGAATTGACTTACTAAGAAGAATGGTACATATAAGGATGGAGTCAGACCATGTAAATGCTGCTATCATGTAAAGGCGGGAGATAGCTTTACCTCCAAAGAGACAAGATGTGAATACAGGATTTATCACCACTTAACTTGTACTTCATGTTTTGTAGTGTATCTTATCTCCTGTAAATTATGTGGTTGCCAATATACAGGTGGAACGACTAGACCCCTAAAGGATCGCATTCAGGAGCATTTGCTCTCTTTGGAGGCGTTTGAACCAAAAACTCCTGTGGCAAAGCATTTTGCGATACATAGACCAAGATATGGATTTGATGACTCCATGGATTTGATGATTCCAGGCCATTTATTGTGTCCCTAAACGTATTACGGGGGGAGATAGATTAGCCAAACTGAACAAAAAGGAAGCCTTATGGATATATAAACTACAAACAGGTTATCCAAAAGGGATCTCAAGCTATTTACATGACTATAGGGGTGGGCACTTTATATAATAAATTATTATGTTATATTTGTTTTCTTTAACTCGCATACATGCCCATATTGGTCTGGATGTCCAATTGTAGTGAATCTCTTCTACATCATACATTTGCATTGTATAGGATTTTGTTTTATCATGTTAGGATATTTTGAACTTAAGATAAAGTTCATATTATCCAGATAACTTGTTATTGTAACTACTCCTGGGCAAATGCATAACTATATTGTTGTCCCTTGTTATACCCCCATTTTTTAAAACCTAAGTACTAATGAATTTCAGTAGCAGCTCTTATTCCTGACATTAGTAATATTTCCATATGTCTATATAACAGATTCTCTACTATAGTATCTATTAGAGCTTACTTAACATTTTTTATTCTTTATTCTAGTTTTATATTTATATTTGTATAAGAAATAAAAAGATTGACATCTGAAACAATCGACTGAAACAATATCATGTGTAACTAGACATTATATTTGAACATTTTTTCAGAATTTTGTTTTTCTTTTGAATGTGTATCAACAACTTGATCGATTTCTTCAATTGTAACTTAAATAACTATTGTATGAGAGATTTTAATTTGTGTATTTTTTAACCTTTCATATGTGTATTCCTCATCTAAGTATAATACTACATAACTTTTATGTTTATGTTAGAAAGTTTTTTGACATATTAATGTTTGAGTAGGATGGGGTTAATTATGAAAGGTTTAAAAACTCACAGGGGATACAGCTGCTTATCACTGATAAAGTGGTTGTTCTAAGCAGGAAACGCTGCTTTGGAAACTTTTTCTGTTTTTAAACTATGTTCTAAGTAAATCAATTGGATTTTAAACTACTCTCTAACAGTACTGCCTGCAATTTCTTTGGTCTTTTTGAACTTTATAAATTAAAATGTCTATCTTTGTTTTTAATAAAATTGCCACTTTTTATTCACCCTTGCTCCGTGGACTTATCTATCCTTTTGATTGTGGGTATTGTAGTGTGTAATTGTAACACGGAAGGCGAGCCCCTCCTATCACACACCCTCCAGCCATTCCAGTGGATTGGTCCAGGAATCAAGGACGTCTTTGAGGTCTTGCTGAGGAAACCCCTTTGAGTGGTGAGAGACTTTCACGTGATCAGCCCCTGCCAGCTGGGAGTGAGTCTGTCGGGCGACTTAAAGGTCCTAGCCTGCTGTGTTTGGCACCGTTCGTGCCTTCTCCGATGTGAGTTGCCATTTGTCTGGTCTTTTTGTGTATTTTGTGCAGATGATACTTTCCTATGTGGCACCTCTTTTCTTCTGTTTTTACAGGATTCATGTTATAAATTAAAATGCAGATATTCTTGCTTTATGTGTTTATTTTTTTTTAAATAATATATATATATATATATATATATATATATATATATATATATATATATACTGTATATGTTATTAAAGACAGTTGCATTATAATTATAGTATTACATAACTGCATGCCTGTTATGTAATAATTCAATTATAATACTAATGACTTTATGTTTACAATAATAAAACACAAGAAAAATAAATACAAATTAATTTATATACAATAGTTAAAAGAATATTCATCATACATAAGAATGCATAATATTTTAAAAATTTTAAATAATTGCACTATTAGCCCCTAAGCTGCCCTAACCTACTCACCCATTCAACCCCCATGCAGGTATGGGGGTGGTTTTGTGTTTGAAGCCTACTGCATGCTAAACATCAATAATCACCTAATTAACCCCCATACAGGTATGGGGGTAGTTAGGTGATTAAGACATACTGCATGCTAAATATCAATAATAACCTAATCAACCCCCATACAAGTATGGGTGATGGTTAGGTGATTAAGTCTAGACTGCCACCTCCAAACACAAACTATAACTACACTAACACCAAAAAAACCCTCTAAACTAAACCCCCTAAGTTACATGAAAATAACAAAAATAAATAAAATAAAAAATTCTAGGTTTCAAAAAATAATTACAATATCCAAAATAAAAAACACCATTATACCCAACACTAATCTACATGCCCCATAAAATAAAGAGGCTTCCGAAGTCTGCCTCTGCCACCATGAAGATGGGCCCCTGGAACCTGGAGGCGGGATGAAGAGGGCCCAATATCAGATCAAAATGTGCTGGATATTTGAGCGATGAGTAAAACCTTTCGGGTTATTTTTTTATGATAGTTTTTTAGGTAGATTTTATTATTTCGGGGGTGCGGTGCTACTTGTATTGTAAAGTTTTATTTGTAAAAGAGCTGAATTATATTTAGGACAGTGCCCTACAAAAGGCCCCTTTAAGGGTTATTGTATTTATTTTAGTTTTAGGCTTTAGGGTTATTTTTTGTTTTGGGTGGGTTTTTATTTTATGGTGCATGTAGATTAGTGTTAGATATTATGGTTGTTTTTTATTTTGGATACTGTATTTTTTATTTTCTGTATCTTAGATTTTTTTTCATTTTATTGTAACTTAGATTTTTTTAAGTAAATTAAGGGTTTTAGTTTATAGGGGGGCTAGGTGTTAGGACGAGTAGGGTTAGTTTACATTGGGGGTTGTGGTGGTTTAGGGTTAATAATGTATTGTTTGACGTGACAAGCCTATTATTTTTTTTTGTCCATTTTGTTCACTTTTAACAAGTTAATAAAAGCTAAGTTTTATTTATACTACTAGCGAATTGCTGGAATTTCCTTTTTTCTGTATTAATAATATAGGGTACATGTGGTGGATATGTGGCAGTATAGGGGTTAATAGGATAGGTACTTGCAGTAGGTATGTGGCAGTATAGGGGTTAATAGGATAGATACATGCGGTGGGTATGTGGTGGTACAGGCATTAATAGGATAGTTTCTTGTGGTGGGTATGTCACGATTTAGATAGTGTAGTGTTAGTTTACAATTGTGGGGTAATTCAGTTTTAGGGTTATTAGGATTAATGTTTAGGCATAGCAGCTCTATTTTAAGGGATCCTTTACTATACATTGCCAATATGGGCAATAATGCTGGGTGTTGTCTATAGCCAGCATCGCCGACCAATGGCATGTATAGTAAATGCCTCTCTTCAAGCTTGGAATATTTCGACAGGCTCGTTCGACATAGTGGCAGATTCCTAGGAATATTTTGCCAGCTCATTGCAGTTTCGATTATGGGAGCCACAGGGCAGTGAAGAGTGAACCAATCTCTGTTCAGCTGAGTACTAACATTTTAGTTATTGTAATTTACACTAATTTCATCTTTATATCTGGAAAATGATCTCATCTTGATCAGGGTTTAACAATTTGAACTTCCATCCTGTTGGTTGGCGACCAAGATCTTTTGCATATGTTTAACAAAAAGTCTCAAAATTTGGGTTTTAAATAAACAAGATTTACAATATATAGAAGATTGTGTCACTATCTTTTCTAGTACTAAAAATATTAGGAGGTTCTTAACATATATATATATATTTTTTTTAAACAGTAAAACTGTCACAGTAGATGACTTTATTTTTTATTTTTTAAAGAATTGTTTTAAATAAATAGATAGACCGGCAGACAAATAGATAAATACAATTTTTATGTGCCATTATTTGGCAATGACACATGTTGTTCTGTATATTTCAGTTTGGAACTTTTAAACCATGTTATTAACAGTATAAGAATTATGAAAATCCCATTATAGAAGATGTAGAAACTTTCTTCTTGTAGAAAATAATTCCCTGCACTGTTCTGAATTTCAGATGAAAATCTCACCAAATGATGTTTTCTCAGGGATTGAAAAGCTTAAAAATATTTTAAGAATATTAAGGCCTAGATTTGGAGTTTGGCGGTAGAAGGGCTGTTAACGCTCCACGGGTTTTTTTCTGGCCGCACCATAAAATTAACTCTGGTATCGAGAGTTCAAACAAATGCTGCGTTAGGCTCCAAAAAAGGAGCGTAGAGCATTTTTACCGCAAATGCAACTCTCGATACCAGAGTTGCTTACGGACGCGGCCAGCCTCAAAAACGTGCTCGTGCACGATTCTCCCATAGGAAACAATGGGACTGTTTGAGCTGAAAAAAAACCTAACACCTGCAAAAAAGCAGCGTTCAGCTCCTAACGCAGCCCCATTGTTTCCTATGGGGAAACACTTCCTACGTCTGCACCTAACACTCTAACATGTACCCCGAGTCTAAACACCCCTAACCTTACACTTATTAACCCCTATTCTGCCGCCCCCGCTATCGCTGACCCCTGCATATTTTTTTTAACCCCTAATCTGCCGCTCCGTAAACCGCCGCAACCTACGTTATCCCTATGTACCCCTAATCTGCTGCCCCTAACACCGCCGACCCCTATATTATATTTATTAACCCCTAATCTGCCCCCCTCAACGTCGCCGACACCTGCCTACACTTATTAACCCCTAATCTGCCGAGCGGACCTGAGTGCTACTATAATAAAGTTATTAACCCCTAATCCGCCTCACTAACCCTATCATAAATAGTATTAACCCCTAATCTGCCCTCCCTAACATCGCCGACACCTACCTTCAATTATTAACCCCTAATCTGCCGAGCGGACCTCACCGCTATTCTAATAAATGTATTAACCCCTAAAGCTAAGTCTAACCCTAACACTAACACACCCCTATCTTAAATATAATTTACATCTAACGAAATAAATTAACTCTTATTAAATAACTTATTCCTATTTAAAGCTAAATACTTACCTGTAAAATAAATCCTAATATAGCTACAATATAAATTATAATTATATTATAGCTATTTTAGGATTAATATTTATTTTACAGGCAACTTTGTAATTATTTTAACCAGGTACAATAGCTATTAAATAGTTAAGAACTATTTAATAGTTACCTAGTTAAAATAATAACAAATTTACCTGTAAAATACATCCTAACCTAAGATATAATTAAACCTAACACTACCCTATCAATACATTAATTAAATAAACTACCTACAATTACCTACAATTAACCTAACACTACACTATCAATAAATTAATTAAACACAATTCCTACAAATAAATACAATTAAATAAACTAGCTAGAGTACAAAAAATAAAAAAGAACTAAGTTACAAAAAATAAAAAAATATTTACAAACATAAGAAAAATATTACAACAATTTTAAACTAATTACACCTACTCTAAGCCCCCTAATAAAATAACAAAGCCCCCCAAAATAAAAAATTCCCTACCCTATTCTAAATTAAAAAAGTTACAAGCTCTTTTACCTTACCAGCCCTGAACAGGGCCCTTTGCGGGGCATGCCCCAAGAAATTCAGCTCTTTTGCCTGTAAAAAAAAACATACCATACCCCCCCAAAACATTACAACCCACCACCCACCTACCCCTAATCTAACCCAAACCCCCCTTAAAGAAACCTAACACTAAGCCCCTGAAGATCTTCCGACCTTGTCTTCACCATCCAGGTATCACCGATCCGTCCTGGCTCCAACATCTTCATCCAACCCAAGCGGGGGTTGGCGATCCATCATCCGGTGGCTGAAGAGGTCCAGAAGAGGCTCCAAAGTCTTCCTCCTATCCGGCAAGAAGAGGACATCCGGACCGGCAAACATCTTCTCCAAGCGGCATCTTCGATCTTCTTCCATCCGGTACGGAGCGGGTCCATCTTGAAGCAGGCGACGCGGATCCATCCTCTTCTTCCGTTGTCTCCCGACGAATGACGGTTCCTTTAAGGGACGTCATCCAAGATGGCGTCCCTCGAATTCCGATTGGCTGATAGGATTCTATCAGCCAATCGGAATTAAGGTAGGAATTTTCTGATTGGCTGATGGAATCAGCCAATCAGAATCAAGTTCAATCCGATTGGCTGATCCAATCAGCCAATCAGATTGAGCTCGCATTCTATTGGCTGTTCCGATCAGCCAATAGAATGCGAGCTCAATCTGATTGGCTGATTGGATCAGCCAATCGGATTGAACTTGATTCTGATTGGCTGATTCCATCAGCCAATCAGAAAATTCCTACCTTAATTCCGATTGGCTGATAGAATCCTATCAGCCAATCGGAATTCGAGGGACGCCATCTTGGATGACGTCCCTTAAAGGAACCGTCATTCGTCGGGAGACAACGGAAGAAGAGGATGGATCCGCGTCGCCTGCTTCAAGATGGACCCGCTCCGCACCGGATGGAAGAAGATCGAAGATGCCGCTTGGAGAAGATGTTTGCCGGTCCGGATGTTCTCTTCTTGCCAGATAGGAGGAAGACTTTGGAGCCTCTTCTGGACCTCTTCAGCCACCGGATGATGGATCGCCAACCCCCGCTTGGGTTGGATGAAGATGTTGGAGCCAAGACGGATCGGTGATACCTGGATGGTGAAGACAAGGTAGGAAGATCTTCAGGGGCTTAGTGTTAGGTTTCTTTAAGGGGGGTTTGGGTTAGATTAGGGGTATGTGGGTGGTGGGTTGTAATGTTGGGGGGGGTATGGTATGTTTTTTTTTACAGGCAAAAGAGCTGAATTTCTTGGGGCATGCCCCGCAAAGGGCCCTGTTCAGGGCTGGTAAGGTAAAAGAGCTTGTAACTTTTTTAATTTAGAATAGGGTAGGGAATTTTTTATTTTGGGGGGCTTTGTTATTTTATTAGGGGGCTTAGAGTAGGTGTAATTAGTTTAAAATTGTTGTAATATTTTTCTTATGTTTGTAAATATTTTTTTATTTTTTGTAACGTAGTTCTTTTTTATTTTTTGTACTCTAGCTAGTTTATTTAATTGTATTTATTTGTAGGAATTGTGTTTAATTAATTTATTGATAGTGTAGTGTTAGGTTAATTGTAGGTAATTGTAGGTAGTTTATTTAATTAATGTATTGATAGGGTAGTGTTAGGTTTAATTATATCTTAGGTTAGGATGTATTTTACAGGTAAATTTGTTATTATTTTAACTAGGTAACTATTAAATAGTTCTTAACTATTTAATAGCTATTGTACCTGGTTAAAATAATTACAAAGTTGCCTGTAAAATAAATATTAATCCTAAAATAGCTATAATATAATTATAATTTATATTGTAGCTATATTAGGATTTATTTTACAGGTAAGTATTTAGCTTTAAATAGGAATAAGTTATTTAATAAGAGTTAATTTATTTCGTTAGATGTAAATTATATTTAAGTTAGGGGGGTGTTAGTGTTAGGGTTAGACTTAGCTTTAGGGGTTAATCCATTTATTATAGTAGCGATGATCTCCGGTCGTCAGATTAGGGGTTAATAATTGAAGGTAGGTGTCGGCGATGTTAGGGAGGGCAGATTAGGGGTTAATACTATTTATGATAGGGTTAGTGAGGCGGATTAGGGGTTAATAACTTTATTATAGTAGCGGTGCGGTCCGCTCGGCAGATTAGGGGTTAATAAGTGTAGGCAGGTGTCGGCGACGTTGAGGGGGGCAGATTAGGGGTTAATAAATATAATATAGGGTTCGGCGGTGTTAGGGGCAGCAGATTAGGGGTACATAGGGATAACGTAGGTGGCGGCGCTTTGCGGTCGGAAGATTAGGGGTTAATTATTTTAAGTAGCTGGCGGCGACGTTGTGGGGGGCAGGTTAGGGGTTAATAAATGTAATACAGGGGTCGGCGGGGTTAGGGGCAGCAGATTAGGGGTACATAAGTATAACGTAGGTGGCGGTCGGCAGATTAGGGGTTAAAATATTTTAATCGAGTGGCGGCGATGTGGGGGGAGCTCGGTTTAGGGGTACATAGGTAGTTTATGGGTGTTAGTGTACTTTAGGGTACAGTAGTTAAGAGCTTTATGAACCGGCGTTAGCCCAGAAAGCTCTCAACTCCTGCTTTTTTCAGACGGCTGGAGTTTTGTCGTTAGAGCTCTAACGCTCACTTCAGAAACGACTCTAAATACCAGCGTTAGGAAGATCCCATTGAAAAGATAGGATACGCAAATAGCGTAGGGGGATCTGCGGTATGGAAAAGTCGCGGCTGAAAAGTGAGCGTTAGACCCTTTAATCACTGACTCCAAATACCAGCGGGCGGCCAAAACCAGCGTTAGGAGCCTCTAACGCTGGTTTTGACGGCTACCGCCGAACTCCAAATCTAGGCCTAAGTTTTTTTTCTTTATTTAAAAATCATTGAGAAAAAGTTTAGATTACCCATCCTGCCTATTTATAAATTCAGATTGTTGAACATTTATCAGAATGGTTAATTTAACTCATGTACATATTTTTTTTTCTTAGAGACTGTACAAAGGGATTAATCCAAATAGCATAATGGTTCTATTATTTCTTTCCTAAGATATGGTGAGTCCACGACTTGAGTAATTACTGTTGGGAATAACACTCCTGGCCAGCAGGAGGAGGCAAAGAGCACCACAGTTAAACTGCTAAGTGATGGGTATATATGTGTGTATGTATGTGTATGTGTGTATGTGTGTATGTGTGTGTATATATATATGTATATATATATATATATATATATATATATATATATATATGTGTATATATATATTATATAATATGTTATATGGGTAATTTGAATCTCACATATTAAGCATATTGAGGGTAGCCTTAAATCTAGTATCAAATGTTTATAATGCAGCATTCCACAAGTTTCTTATTTATATAAATTGTAACATATGGTTCTAATATAGCATCCTCTCTACAAATGGTTATATGGGCATATTCTGTTATGTGCTATAACAACATTCTTATATCCTGTGGGCCCCTTATGCAGATATGAAGTTAACTACGTTTTTTATATATTTCCTGTGACCTCATGTATGACGTATGCATCACTATAAATTCTTTGTGTGTTCTTCAAATAAAGGGGACTCTTGTGAAAACACTCAGTTGCATGTGTGTGTGATTTCAGTGGTCACCCCAGGGCCCTGAAGAAAACGTGTGCCGCACCTGAATCAGGTTGGGAGTGGGGTAATGTAAAGAGTATTAGTAAATTGAGTCGAGATCCAACAATTAACTATGCCCTAAACACACGTGAGGGACTTGATGAAATGTGGACAGAATTAAGTATAGAAATGCATAGAATATGGAAGGATAAACAAAGTATGTCAATTGCACTAGCGTGCAAACAGAATACAAAGGAAACAGTAGTAGAATTTGTTAAGCGTTTTTATAAATGCTGGAAGGAAGAGGCTGGAATGGAATCAGGAGATGCAATGGGCTCTCTGAAGGTCCAGACTTGCATTAGCAGGTTGTTTTGACATCAGGAAATTAGAAGGAAAAAACGCTGCTTTTTATCAAAAGCAGAGTTTACAACATTGTGATCCATTCCAGGCCATGGAAAGGGATAATATAGGGAGTAATAGAATGTATGTGAGAGGTAGAGAGAGAGCTAGAGGAAGAACTAGAGGGGATTATACTTCAAACAGAACACATTGATTAGTGCCCCTGCTTTAGGACTACCTGATTATTGTAAACCATTTCACTTGTATGCGAGGGACAATTGTAAAACCATGGCTGCTGTCTGTGCCCAAGAGCATGGTGGAGGCAATATGCGTCCCGTAGCTTTCTTTTCCAAAGTAGTTCCAATACCGGTACAAGGGATGCCGGCGTGTCTCCGAGCATTGGCGGCTTGCGCCATGGCTGTAGAGATGGTTGAAACAATCACATTAGGCCATCCAATAGTACTACACACTAGTCACCAAGTTTTACATCTTGTAAAAAATGTCACTACCCAACACATGACTTCTCAAAGACTTTCTGGTTATGAATGTATATTACTGAATAATACAAATCTGACTATTAAATATAGTAGTGTATCCTCAGGGCCAACTCAAATACTTAGTGCCTTACTTACAGGGTCACCAGACTTTCCAACAGACCATGATTGTATAGAGGTAATACACCACATTATCACACCAAGACCTGACTTGATGGATAAACCTTTTGACCATGCTGATAATGTGTTTGTTGATGGTTCTTGTTCCTGACCTAGTGACGGTATTTATAAGACAGGCTATGCCGTTGTGCAACTACCAGACATTCTAGATGCAGGCCCCATTCCTTATCCTTCTGCACAAGCTGCAGAATTATTAACACTCATAAAAGCATGTAAATTGTTTGAAAATAAATCTGTTAACATTTACACTGACTCTCGCTATGCTTTTGGGGTTGTGCATGATTTTGGTATGATATGGAAACAACGTGGTTTTGTTTCAGCAGATGGCAAGACCATCTCTCATACAGACCTGATTAATGTCCTTTTAGAGGCCATACAACTCCCAAAGGACATAGCGATCATACATTGCCGTGCACATACATACAAGTCTGACCCTATTTCCTTGGGTAATGCACTTGCAGATAAAATTGCTAAAGAGGCTGCTTATGTTTCTCATACACCCGGATCCACCATCCATATGTATGCTGTTTTAGCCCCACCTTCATGTCCTACAGACCATATGCTTCTTGAACTCCAGGGACATGCCACTCCTAGTGACATATCTTTCTGGACTACTAATGGGTTAACTTTAGATGAGAATGGTTTGTTTTCTAAAGAGGGGAAGGTGGGCATACCGGAAAGCAGTGCACCACTCTTATAGCACAAGCCCATGGTGTTGGACACCTAGGTATAAAACCAACAACTAACTTGTTGAAGCAATCTTTCTACATTAGAGGTATAGGTAATCATTGCAAGGCATATATTAATAGATGTGTATATTGCTTACAGACCAATGCAACCATTCCCAATAAAGCCCAGCATGACCACTTACCCCCACCTACAGCCCCATTCACACATCTACAAATTATTTTTACACATATTCCAAAAACTGGTACTAAACAATTATATCTGCTTGTAATAGTTGACCAATTTTCTAAGTGGCCAGAAGCTTTTGTTACCCAGAGGGAAGATGCAAAAACAGTCGCTAAAATTTTAGCCACTGAAATAATTCCCAGATTTGGTTGTCCGCTTCAGATTAATTCTGATAACAACCAGGTTGTCTCCATTTGAGGTCCTAATGGGTAGACCATTCCCGACTCCATGGGTAAAATTCCCACTTATCATTAAAAATGGTGATTTAGATTGTATTAAGGAACAATATGTAAAACAATTGATTGATAAATTGAACGGCATCTATGGTGATGTGTCTTCCCGTTTACCTCTTCCCTCACAGGAACCAACCCATCCTTTCAAGCCTGGAGATCTGGTCTGCATTCGCCAGCTGAATAAAGCAAAGAAAGGAGGTTTCCCGTTCAGCAAGCCAGTCACTGTGATCGCTGTAACCAGGACTGCCGTACTGACTGACGACAAGGACATCTGGATACACACTTCACGAGTGAAACTCTGTCCAAAGAGAGGAGAAGCGGGTGACAAGCTATCGGTCACCCCTCACAAAGGAGAAGTGGGTGATAAGGTATCGATCACTCCTCACAAAGACCAGGATGACGATCTCAATCATGGATCCAAGACATTTCTGCAAGATCTTCCTTTTCCTAATGGGGATATTGATCTTCGTGCATATCCCAATAGTATTAATAACAGCATGTTATTACTCGCCTGAAGATGCTGAACACTTTACACATATTTTGTTTACTATTATTAACATTGTTTAACTGTTACATGTCTTGTACTTTACGAAAGAAATTATCAGGTATGATACAAGATGCAGAAAAAGTTCAACTGCAAAATTTAATTAGAGGTAGACCCAGATAGTTTATATTGTAGGAACATTACAGGTTATGTGATCACGATGTGATCAAAGAGGGGAATGATGGGTATATATGTGTGTATGTATGTGTATGTGTGTATGTGTGTATATATATATATATATATATATATATGTGTATATATATTATATAATATGTTATATGGGTAATTTGAATCTCACATATTAAGCATATTGAGGGTAGCCTTAAATCTAGTATCAAATGTTTATAATGCAGCATTCCGCAAGTTTCTTATTTGTATAAATTGTAACATATGGTTCTAATATAGCATCCTCTCTACAAATGGTTATATGGGCATATTCTGTTATGTGCTATAACAACATTCTTATATCCTGTGGTCCCCTTATGCAGATGTGAAGTTAAATACGTTATTTATATATTTCCTGTGACCTCATGTATGACGTATACATCACTATAAATTCTTTGTGTGTTCTTCAAATAAAGGGGACTCTTGTGAAAACACTCAGTTGCATGTGTGTGTGATTTCAGTGGTCACCCCAGGGCCCTGAAGAAAACGTGTGCCGCACCCTTATCAGCCAGAGCAGAGCTAAGGAACAAAAGAAGTAACCCTACACTAAGTATCACTCCCTTACCCACAACCCCCAGTCATTCTCTTTGCCTTCGGTGCATAGAGGAGATGAAGTTTAGGTGTCTGAAGAAAAATTTTGATTTAATCTACAACCAAGTTTTGGGGTATAGCCATATTCCACGTAATTCCTTGCAGTTGGGTAGTGGTGGCTTTAAAGCAGTTAGGAACTTGTAAAGTGGTACATACTGCATTTTCCTAACAATTGCTGTTCTAGTTTAGAAAGCCAGAGTTGGCTACTCTGTTCTTTCTTTTTCAAAGGTCTCTGAGAGGAATTGTGTCCTCTCATACCTTTTAACTGTCTACATACCAGACAGTGGAGCAGGTAAGTGCTTTTTCTTCCGGTTGGGGAGACCATGCACTTAACAAATTAAAAACACTGCTTTTTTATTGGACCATAGATAATGCTGTTGTATGGGTTACACTGGGGCACGAAGCAGGCACTGTAGCATGTGTGAGACTAACATTTAAACGCTTTTAAAAAGAAAGGGTAAAACACTTTTATTTGGCTTTATTTTCTGACACATATTTACTTGATAAAACAATACAAGTTTAAACTGAAAGTAAAGCTGAATTTTCTATTTCAGCAGCTTATTCATTTCCCCTGTGCTTTAAAATAAAACAATGCAACATTTTAAACTGTCAGGTTTGAAAAATCAGTTATTTCTGGTACTTAGTGTATGTCATGTTCTGTCTCAGGATATTTTGTGAGAGCCTCATTGTCTGGAACAGTTGCTTTAAATGAAGATTAGTAGAAGCCATATAGATTGAAAATATATCAAATTTATTTAAATAACAAAATACTTTGAGCAAATACTTGCAGGGTATTTTAAATATATAATATTCAGGTATGTTATGTCCACATACGCCAGGAGTGGAAAGGAACAAACAAGTAAGCAGAGATACAGATTCAAAAGCAGTCTTTCTCCTGGTAATAACTGAAGTGCAGGAATTGCACAAAGCGGGAAACAACCTTGTAAACAGGTTTAAAGGTAAAGTCTTTCTCCTGGTAATAATTGAAGTGCAAGAATTGCACAAGGTAGCAAACAACCTTGTAAACAGGATACAAACTTGTAAACAGGTGCAAAGATGAAGTCTTCCTCCAAATACATACTGAAGTACAGGAAACAGGTTCTAGCTTGTGACAAACCAGAAACAATGTAAAGAGAATATGCAGCCTAACAGCCAGCCTTAAATAGGGAGGTTTTGCAAAGGATTTGTTCTGAGTAAATCCAAAATTGAGAGCACCTGTGTTTTGCACAGGTGTAATTATAAGTAAGAAAATACTCATTTTACAGATCTTTTAAGTTGCATGCTATTGCATTTGAAACTAATCTGCTTGAACTGGCTGTGGTTCAACATACAAGCATAAGCACAGAGCCACAGGTTCAAATCCCTGCACAGCCCTTTCAAGCATAATTACTCCCAGACCTTTCTTTTTCTTTTTACTCTGGAGGCTTGTTTTGTGACAGTGTACCAGGAAGTATTGCCTCTCTGTGTCGCAGCAGAAATTTGAGTTTGGCAGTTGCGCTCACATGACTGGCTTTACTTCATTACGTTTCTGGGTGATCCGGTCTTAATTGGTAGCGGTCAGTGAAGAGTGGGGAATGCTTAGTTGGGTGTGTACGTAGTGTGCTATTTCATATGCAAAAATAACAATAAATCACAATTGCACAGCCAGCTTGATAGAGCAAACAAAGTTCACAAACTTGCTATGTCAGCGGGTCACCCCAATCTCCCCCGACTATAGCCAAATCCAAACGAATATGTTATGTGTATATGTTAATGGAACTCTCCAATGCAGTCAAGTAATATCACTTTTGATTATATTACAAAGAAACTCACCACAGTCCTGTTTAGGTTGATCTTTCTCTTGTATCCAAGTGGTGTTGTTGATATTCTTGTGGTGCTGGTGAGTATCCAAGCTGGAAATAGTTAAACCTCCGCAATAAGGGAATTGAATGGTGTTTGGACTCGCTGAGTGTGCTCACAATGGCCAAACAATTCAAGTCTCTCAAACAAAAGACAGTTTGGAGCACCAAAAAGCGAGTGAAAAACAAAAATTTTTATTTTATTTATAACAATAGGGTTACATAACCCCAGGGTAAGAGTGTAAAAACAATATGTTGAAAAACAGAGAACAAATAGGCTGACCGGTTTCGGCGTGTGCCTTAATCCTAGCCTGCTTAAAAGTGTTAGTAAGATTCACAGCTTAAAAACCCACCTCTGTGTTTCAATTGGGTGTGAGAAATTCACACCTCTCTCATGATTAACCAATGTTCAACTTCCTAGTTTATCAGACACCTGTGTTACCTACTGACTTCACTAGTGTTATTAGGTGTGGCGAAGTCTGTGCAGCCCTCTTAAAGTTTTAACTGTAAACTTTCCTTTGCCTTCACACAGACCGCACAAAAGTGCCCATCGTCACATCTAGATTACTGCTGAAATAAATTATTGTTGCTTTTAATTAGAAATGTAGCTTATATAAGCTAAATTTGTTTTTATCTTTTCCCATTTTTATACCAACATATCTTCATGTATGTAATGCTGTCTAATGTCTTACTTATCTTAAACGTTACAGCATTTTAGAATACAAAAAGGAAAAGTTAAAATTGTGGGACCTGAGACTGCCTGGGTCTGATAATGCCCACTAGCCCTTTGTGTACACACTTTCATAGCAAGACAGGGGGATTTGATTGCAACTGTTCGAGGTTGCGTGTGTAATTATTTACATGTGTGACGTATGGATCACACCTCCAGTTCCGCCCTATAGGCTTGCATGCCCCATCACTTCCACAGCACTAGTCCGCCATCCACTTTAGTAATATGTGTGGAGGAGGTGTGTTAGAGGCACCCCTGGCGTGTGTATTTGTTTACATGTGTGACGTATGAATCACGCCTCCC
Source organism: Bombina bombina (assembly GCF_027579735.1). Taxonomy (NCBI): domain Eukaryota; kingdom Metazoa; phylum Chordata; class Amphibia; order Anura; family Bombinatoridae; genus Bombina; species Bombina bombina. The sequence goes on from NC_069500.1 coordinate 1,261,613,179, forward strand.
ATTCCGCCCTATAAGCTTGCATGTCCCATCGCTTCTACATCACTAATCCACCATCCACTTTAATACTATGTGTGGAGGTGGTGTGTTAGCGGTACCCCTGACCTATAGTTAAAAGGTTCTCCAAAGTAACCTCACCTAGCGTAGAGTCCTCACTCTATAAATGTATGTCTAACCCTAATCGATGCGGCTGAAAAGCTCCATCTGTTTAGTGTGCATCTGTTTCGCTAAAGGGGAGGGGAGGGGGTGGTAGCGGAATTTGGTGGAGGGGGGGGAGGGGGGGGGGGTGGTGGGTTATGTGCACTTGAGGTTGGCAGTAGTATGGAATTTAAAACAGATATTTTCTATCCCCAAGATAACTATAATGGATCTACTTTGTGAACGAAACTCTGAAAAGCTTGTGCCCACTGTTATCTATTCACAATCGTGTGGGCATTGATCTACAACTGGTTGGATATCAAGTATTGAGATATGTATTTAAATAAGGTTATCTTTTGTTGTGTACATTTATAATTAATGTGGTTTATATTTATAAACTTTTTAAATTGTTTTAAGTGCCAGTTGGAAATTATTTGTATAGTATGATATTGTAAGGGAATTGCTACAGCTACCAAAAATTAATTAAATCGAATTCAGAATTTAGGCCCTCTGGAGACCTGGTTCTCAACCTAAAAATCCAGAAGGCCTCCCTTTCTCCCAGTTTTCGTGTTCTATCCAGTCCTCTATTTTGTACAGGGACCTTCTCTATGATGGTCCATGAAAAGTACCTGGGATCTTTTTGGTGTATCACGGAAAAGTGATTGATCAGTGGCGTTGTTAATTCACCTGCTCTTATATCAGCCAGATGTTCCTTAATTCTAACACGTGCCTCCCTGGTCGTTAGGCCTACATATTGGAGGGCACAATGTGTGCATGATATTAGATATACCACGAAATTTGACCGGCAGTTTAAGCACAGTCTCTTCTGGAAAGTTTCACCTGTGACCAGAGACCTAAAAGAATCTCCCACTACCACTCTTTCACATGCCTTGCAGGAAAGATAATTGCATCTAAATGTACCATTTAGTCTCAGCCAGGTTGAGCCACTGGTCACTTCCTGCTTCAGTCTAGTGGGGGCTATTAAGTTGCCAATCGTACGATTCCTTTTGTAAGCGAATCGTATGCCCTCAGCCACTGTATCTTTTAATGCATCATCAGCCGAGAGTAGTTGATAGTTATTTTTGATTATCTGGCATATCTGATGGTACTGTCGTGAGTACTCAGTTATGAACATAATTTTGTTACCCTCTTTAAGTTGTTCCCACTCTCTCCTAGGCTGCTTCCTGTTCCCTTTGTAGTTTATTGGCCTTCTTTTAGATTGTTCAAGTAACTTGGCCCTATCCATTCTACTAACCAAATTTCTTTCCTTATTAACTATCGACTTTTGGTAACCTCTTTCTAACAACCTAGTCGTGAGCTCATCCGCTTGTTCTTCGTATATGCGCTGACTAGTACAATTTCTTCTTAAGCGGATAAACTGCCCTCTTGCTACCCCTTTAAAAACCTTCTTTGGATGGCAGCTGGTTGCATGTAAGAGGGAGTTGCCTGAAATCGGTTTTCGATATGTTTCAGTCCTAATTTTCTGACCTGTCTGGCCCCTCAGTGTGATGTCTAAAAAGTTAACTGTGTGTTCCTGAACCTCTGAAGTGAAACTAATCCCTGCCGTATTTTGGTTGAGACCCTTGATAAACTCTTCCAGATCTTCTCTCGATCCCTTCCAGATGAACAACAGGTCGTCTATGAACCGTCTGTACCACACTATCTCCTGTCTGAAGGGGTTCCGCTCCCCAAAGACATGGGAGAGCTCCCACCAACCCATGAATAGGTTGGCGTACGAGGGGGCAAACTTGGCCCCCATAGCCGTCCCCCGCCTCTGGAGAAAGAACTCCCCCTCAAACAGGAAATAGTTGTGGGTAAGAAGGAACCTAGTGACTCTTAAAACATATGCAATAAATGCCCGGTTCCCCGTGTACCATCTGGAGAGGAAGAATTCCAAAGCCTCAAGTCCCTTCTCATGGGGTATAGTGGAATAGAGAGACTTGACATCAACAGTTAACCAATAATAATTGTTTTGCCAAGTTACATCAGTGAGTAAATTCAGGACATGTTTTGTATCAGCTAAAAAGCTCCAAAGGGTGTTTACCATTGGCTGTAGAATGTCATCCAGCCATTCTGAAAGATGTTCAGTAATTGAGCCGATTCCGCTGACAATTGGTCTCCCCTGGACATTATCAGTAGACTTGTGTACTTTCGGAAGGTGATTAAACACCGGTATAGCCGGATCCTGTACCAATAGATACATTTTGGTTTCCTGATCAATAAAGCCCAGGTCTACCCCATCATCCACCAAGGAGACCAGTTGTCGCTGGAATGACCTAGTAGGATCCTGTTGTAGTGTTTCATAATCTGATACTGTTCTCAGCTGCCTCCATGCTTCTTGGACAAATTTGGTTCTATCCTGAACCACAATGGCTCCGCCCTTATCAGCAGCCCTTATACACACCCCACTCTCTACCTCATTGTCTATGGACCGTGGACTCTCATCTGACTCGTGGTACAAAGTAGGGGTCCCCTTTTGGAGAAATTCCAAAAGAGAGTAGAAAGTGATCTGGTCAAGCTGCAATACACCACACAAAGGGGCCAGCAATCCAACATAACGCGCAGACAGAAGGAAGCTTTAAATAGCTTGAAAACTAACAAGGGTTTGGTGATAAGGTCTGCTGATAAGGGCGGAGCCATTGTGGTTCAGGATAGAACCAAATTTGTCCAAGAAGCATGGAGGCAGCTGAGAACAGTATCAGATTATGAAACACTACAACAGGATCCTACTAGGTCATTCCAGCGACAACTGGTCTCCTTGGTGGATGATGGGGTAGACCTGGGCTTTATTGATCAGGAAACCAAAATGTATCTATTGGTACAGGATCCGGCTATACCGGTGTTTAATCACCTTCCGAAAGTACACAAGTCTACTGATAATGTCCAGGGGAGACCAATTGTCAGCGGAATCGGCTCAATTACTGAACATCTTTCAGAATGGCTGGATGACATTCTACAGCCAATGGTAAACACCCTTTGGAGCTTTTTAGCTGATACAAAACATGTCCTGAATTTACTCACTGATGTAACTTGGCAAAACAATTATTATTGGTTAACTGTTGATGTCAAGTCTCTCTATTCCACTATACCCCATGAGAAGGGACTTGAGGCTTTGGAATTCTTCCTCTCCAGATGGTACACGGGGAACCGGGCATTTATTGCATATGTTTTAAGAGTCACTAGGTTCCTTCTTACCCACAACTATTTCCTGTTTGAGGGGGAGTTCTTTCTCCAGAGGCGGGGGACGGCTATGGGGGCCAAGTTTGCCCCCTCGTACGCCAACCTATTCATGGGTTGGTGGGAGCTCTCCCATGTCTTTGGGGAGCGGAACCCCTTCAGACAGGAGATAGTGTGGTACAGACGGTTCATAGACGACCTGTTGTTCATCTGGAAGGGATCGAGAGAAGATCTGGAAGAGTTTATCAAGGGTCTCAACCAAAATACGGCAGGGATTAGTTTCACTTCAGAGGTTCAGGAACACACAGTTAACTTTTTAGACATCACACTGAGGGGCCAGACAGGTCAGAAAATTAGGACTGAAACATATCGAAAACCGATTTCAGGCAACTCCCTCTTACATGCAACCAGCTGCCATCCAAAGAAGGTTTTTAAAGGGGTAGCAAGAGGGCAGTTTATCCGCTTAAGAAGAAATTGTACTAGTCAGCGCATATACGAAGAACAAGCGGATGAGCTCACGACTAGGTTGTTAGAAAGAGGTTACCAAAAGTCGATAGTTAATAAGGAAAGAAATTTGGTTAGTAGAATGGATAGGGCCAAGTTACTTGAACAATCTAAAAGAAGGCCAATAAACTACAAAGGGAACAGGAAGCAGCCTAGGAGAGAGTGGGAACAACTTAAAGAGGGTAACAAAATTATGTTCATAACTGAGTACTCACGACAGTACCATCAGATATGCCAGATAATCAAAAATAACTATCAACTACTCTCGGCTGATGATGCATTAAAAGATACAGTGGCTGAGGGCATACGATTCGCTTACAAAAGGAATCGTACGATTGGCAACTTAATAGCCCCCACTAGACTGAAGCAGGAAGTGACCAGTGGCTCAACCTGGCTGAGACTAAATGGTACATTTAGATGCAATTATCTTTCCTGCAAGGCATGTGAAAGAGTGGTAGTGGGAGATTCTTTTAGGTCTCTGGTCACAGGTGAAACTTTCCAGAAGAGACTGTGCTTAAACTGCCGGTCAAATTTCGTGGTATATCTAATATCATGCACACATTGTGCCCTCCAATATGTAGGCCTAACGACCAGGGAGGCACGTGTTAGAATTAAGGAACATCTGGCTGATATAAGAGCAGGTGAATTAACAACGCCACTGATCAATCACTTTTCCGTGATACACCAAAAAGATCCCAGGTACTTTTCATGGACCATCATAGAGAAGGTCCCTGTACAAAATAGAGGACTGGATAGAACACGAAAACTGGGAGAAAGGGAGGCCTTCTGGATTTTTAGGTTGAGAACCAGGTCTCCAGAGGGCCTAAATTCTGAATTCGATTTAATTAATTTTTGGTAGCTGTAGCAATTCCCTTACAATATCATACTATACAAATAATTTCCAACTGGCACTTAAAACAATTTAAAAAGTTTATAAATATAAACCACATTAATTATAAATGTACACAACAAAAGATAACCTTATTTAAATACATATCTCAATACTTGATATCCAACCAGTTGTAGATCAATGCCCACACGATTGTGAATAGATAACAGTGGGCACAAGCTTTTCAGAGTTTCGTTCACAAAGTAGATCCATTATAGTTATCTTGGGGATAGAAAATATCTGTTTTAAATTCCATACTACTGCCAACCTCAAGTGCACATAACCCACCACCCCCCCCCCCCTCCCCCCCCTCCACCAAATTCCGCTACCACCCCCTCCCCTCCCCTTTAGCGAAACAGATGCACACTAAACAGATGGAGCTTTTCAGCCGCATCGATTAGGGTTAGACATACATTTATAGAGTGAGGACTCTACGCTAGGTGAGGTTACTTTGGAGAACCTTTTAACTATAGGTCAGGGGTACCGCTAACACACCACCTCCACACATAGTATTAAAGTGGATGGTGGATTAGTGATGTAGAAGCGATGGGACATGCAAGCTTATAGGGCGGAATTGGAGGCGTGATTCATACGTCACACATGTAAACAAATACACACGCCAGGGGTGCCTCTAACACACCTCCTCCACACATATTACTAAAGTGGATGGCGGACTAGTGCTGTGGAAGTGATGGGGCATGCAAGCCTATAGGGCGGAACTGGAGGTGTGATCCATACGTCACACATGTAAATAATTACACACGCAACCTCGAACAGTTGCAATCAAATCCCCCTGTCTTGCTATGAAAGTGTGTACACAAAGGGCTAGTGGGCATTATCAGACCCAGGCAGTCTCAGGTCCCACAATTTTAACTTTTCCTTTTTGTATTCTAAAATGCTGTAACGTTTAAGATAAGTAAGACATTAGACAGCATTACATACATGAAGATATGTTGGTATAAAAATGGGAAAAGATAAAAACAAATTTAGCTTATATAAGCTACATTTCTAATTAAAAGCAACAATAATTTATTTCAGCAGTAATCTAGATGTGACGATGGGCACTTTTGTGCGGTCTGTGTGAAGGCAAAGGAAAGTTTACAGTTAAAACTTTAAGAGGGCTGCACAGACTTCGCCACACCTAATAACACTAGTGAAGTCAGTAGGTAACACAGGTGTCTGATAAACTAGGAAGTTGAACATTGGTTAATCATGAGAGAGGTGTGAATTTCTCACACCCAATTGAAACACAGAGGTGGGTTTTTAAGCTGTGAATCTTACTAACACTTTTAAGCAGGCTAGGATTAAGGCACACGCCGAAACCGGTCAGCCTATTTGTTCTCTGTTTTTCAACATATTGTTTTTACACTCTTACCCTGGGGTTATGTAACCCTATTGTTATAAATAAAATAAAAATTTTTGTTTTTCACTCGCTTTTTGGTGCTCCAAACTGTCTTTTGTTTGAGAGACTTTAATTGGTAGCGGTAAGGCACCTCAGTAATTAAGGTGTGGGGTTGCCTGAGGGGTATTTTAGAAGTTTATTTGATGTTTATTAAATGTTTTTTTTTTACTTTTCTCAAATAATTTTAGCTGGGGATCGATCCTTATTTGGGATACAATTTAAAGTGTATTTTTTCCCTTGGCTTATTTTAATTGAATATTAAAATCTTTGAAACATATCTGTACAAGTTTATTTACTGTTTCACAACATGTCTGATATGGAGCAAGAGCCTGCTCTCATGAATTCATGCTTATTATGTTTAGATGCACAAATTGCAGCTCCTATGCAATTTTGTTCTTCATGTGTCAAGAAAACCTTGCATAATAAAGGTAACATTTTTGAGCCTAATGTCTCTCAGGATAATGCTGTTAAAATAATACCTCAGCTTTCTCCTGCTACGTCCCAAGACTTAATGATGTCACATGCAGTGCCCTTCAGTTTCTCTATAAATCCAAGTGGAGTTTATTTAAAAGCAGAAATTGCTGCCCATGTATCTTCAGCGGTATCTGCGGCTTTAGCTGCCATTCCTAGATTACAGGGAAAAGAGGAAATCTAGAAATTCAGAAAGTAAGGTGCGTGTCCTCAGTTCTGCTTCCCAAGTTGCCCTTTCTCATAAGTCTGATGAGGAAGATATATCAGGACTTTCTGAGGGTGAAATCTCAGATTCGGACAGGATTCCTTCTTCTGAAACCGAGGTGGTATTATATTTTTTTTTTCACACAACTTTTGCACAATCTTACCATCCCAACTCAATTTGTTAGATGTCATTTTTGGGCAAAGTTCCACATCGGTTAAATGAAAATGTGTGCAGTGCAAACTATTATTTAGCAGATCCTATTTGTTAGATATATTGTGGTGGGAAACTGAAACATCACCCATATATGATATGGTTTATTTGTAAGGAAATTAATTTGCTCAAATTGTAAAAATGTAACTTCTAAAAACATTTCATTCATCCTCCTAAGATTGAAATCTACTAATAAAATTACCTTCAATGATTTCCTGTGTAAGGATCAAAAGGTTTTAAGAACAAAAGAAACAATTGTTCCACACTCAAAATACACATCAGATCATGAGAGTATCCTGGTGTATTATCTAAATTATTCAAAATTAGCTGGTAGGGAGCTAATCCAAAAAACAACCCTGTGGTGAGGGAGCCATAGCTCTTGGGAACTTATGTCTACAGGGTAAACGGAGCCATGTCACATGCTAGAGTTAATTATACATGCTGGGCAAATATACAAATATCCAGACTCTATATCTATTCTAAATTTAGCAGAGAGGCAATTCTTAACGTGTAACATCATCAGGGGAACTGATGCTGCATGAAATAATTTGTGTATGTAATATTCATATATTTAATGTGTGTCAATACTGTATGATATATTAATTTTTATCACTAATCTAAAATGAAGTATGCATCACATTGTAAGACAAATGCCTTTACACACTCTTTGAATGAGATATATTGTTGTAAACCAGTGTTTACCAAAACCAGTCCTCAGGACCCTTACTCAGGCCAAATATTCATTATATCTTAACTAGAGCACAAATGAAGCAATCAGCTCACCCATCTAATGAATATCTGGCCTGAGTAAGGGTCCTGAGGACTGGGTTTGGGAAATACTGTTGTAAACTCAGATATAACTCTGGAATACATTATAAGCACTCTCTGAGTTAAGACATCCATTACTTATATGTATGTCCCTTTCTTCAAACTGACAAAATATTGTATAATACTGGAAATTACTCAATTCTATAAAAGGGATACTAAACCCACATTTTTTTATTTCATGATTCGGATAGAGCATGCAATTTTAAGCAACTTTCTAATTTACGCCTATTATGAATTTTTCTTTGTTCTCTTGTTATCTTCATTTTAAAAGCAGCAATGAAAGCTTAGGAGCCGGCGCAATTGTGGTTCAGTACCCTGGATAGCACTTGCTGATTGGTTATTATTATTATTATTATTATTATTGGTTATTTGTAGAGCGCCAACAGATTACGCAGTGCCACCAATCAGCAAGCGCTACCCAAGTGCTGAACCTAAAATGGGCCGGCTCCTAAGCTTTTATTCCTGCTGTTCAAATAAAGATAGCAAGAGAAGGAAGAAAAAATTCATAATAGGAGTAAATTATAAAGTTGCTTAAAATTGCATGCTCTATCTGAATCATGAAAGAAAAAAATGGAAGTGTGCAAATTGGGCCCAAAGTGTCAATATTTTGTGTGGTCACCATTATTTTCCAGCACTGCCTTAACCCTCTTGGGCATGGAGTTCACCAGAGCTTCCCAGGTTGCCACTGGAGTCCTCTTCCACTCCTCCATGACGTTATCATGAAGCTGGTGGATGCTAGAGACTTTGCGCTCCCCCACCTTCCATTTGAGAAAGCCCCACAGATGCTCAATAGGGTTTAGGTCTGGAGACATGCCTGGCCAGTCCATCACCTTTACCCTCAGCTTCTTTAGAAAGGCATTGGTCATCTTGGAGGTGTGTTTGAGGTCGTTATTAAGTTGGAATACTGCCCTGCGGCCCAGTCTCCGAAGGAAGGGGATCATGCTCTGCTTCAGTATGTCACAGTACATGTTGGCATTCATGGTTCCCTCAATGAACTGTAGCTCCCCAGTGCCGGCAGCACTCATGCAGGCCCAGACCATGACACTCCAACCACCATGCTTGACTGTAGGCAAGACACACTTGTACACTTTGTACTCCTCACCTGGTTGCTGCCACACACACTCGACACCATCTGAACAAAATAAGTTTATCTTGGTCTCATCGGACCACAGGACATGGTTCCAGTAATCCATGTACTTAGTCTTTTTGTCTTCAGCAAACTGTTTGCAGGCTTTCTTGTGTATCATCTTTAGAAGAGGCTTCCTTCTGGGATGACAGCCATGCAGACCAATTTAATGCAGTGTGTGTATGGTCTGAGCACTGGCAGGCTGACCCCCCACCCCTTCAACCTCTGCAGCAATGCTGGCAGCACCCATATGTCTATTTCCCAAAGACAACCTCTGGATATAACGCTGAGCACGTGCACTCAACTTCTTTGGTCAACCATGGCAAGGCCTGTCCTGTGAAACCACTGTATGGTCTTGCCCATCGTGCTGCAGCTCAGTTTCAGGGTCTTGGTTATCTTCTTATAGCCTAGGCCATCTTTATGTAGAGCAACAATTCTGTTTTTCAGATCCTCAGAGAGTTCGTTGCCATGAGGTGTCAAGTTGAACTTCCAGTGTCCAGTATGAGAGAGTGTGAGAGCGATAACACCAAATTTAACACACCTGTTCCCCATTCACACTTGAGGCCTTGTAACACTAATGGGTCACATGACACTGGGGAGACAAAATGGCTAATTGGGCCCAATTTGGACATTTCTACTTAGGGATGTCCTCTCTTTTGTTGCCAATGGTTTAGACATTAATGTTTGTGTGTTGAGTTATTTTGCGGGGACAGCACATTTACACTGTTATACAGGCTGTACACTCACTACTTTACATTGTAGCAAAGTGTAATTTCTTCAGTGTTGTCACATGAAAAGATATAATAAAATATTTACAAAAATGTGAGGGGTGTACTCACTTTTGTGAGATACTGTGTGTATATATATATATATATATATATATATATATATATATATCATTAAAATTATGGGGGGAGATAAAAAACTGAAATTAAAATCCTCCATGTCTCAAAATTAAATCAATGTAAATATTTGCATAGGAAATTAGCACATCTAGGCAAGCGGGGATACTTGCCTAGATGTGCTAATTTCCTATGCAAATATTTACATTGATTATATATATATATATATATATATATATATATATATATATACTGTTATGCTCATAAGTTTACCTACCCTGGCAGAATTTATGATTTCTTCGCCATTTTTCAGAGAATATGAATGATAACACAAAGACTTTTCTTTCACTCATGGTTAGTGTTTGGCTGAAGCCATTTATTATCAATCAACTGTGTTTACTCTTTTTAAATCATATTGACAACAGAAACTACCCAAATGACCCTGATCAAAAGTTGACATACCCTGGTGATTTTGGCATGATAACATGCACACAAGTTGACACAAAGGGGTTTGAATGGCTATTAAAGGTAACCATCCTCACCTGTGATCTGTTTGCTTGTAATTAGTGTGTGTATAAAAGGTCAATGAGTTTCTGGACTCCTAACAGACCCTTGCATCCAGTGCTGCACTGTTGTTTCTGGATTCTGAGTCATGGGGAAAGCAAAAGAATTGTCAAAGGATCTGCGGGAAAAGGTAGTTGAGCTGTATAAAACAGGAAAGGGATATAAAAAGATATCCAAGGAATTGAGAATGCAAATCAGCAGTGTTCAAACTCTAATCAAGAAGTGGAAAATGATCAGGGTCATTTGGGTAGTTTCTGTTGTCATTATGATTTAAAAAGAGTAAACACAGTTGATTGATAATAAATGGCTTCAGCCAAACACTAACCTTGAGTGAAAGAAAAGTTTTTGTGTTATCATTCATATTCTCTGAAAAATGGCCAAAAAATCATAAATTCTGCCAGGATATGTAAACTTATGAGAACAACTATATATATATATATATATATATATATATACAGGTGACCCTCGGTTTACAACGGTTCAATTTGCACCGTTTAAGAATAACAACCTTTTTTTTCAGTCATGTGACTGCTATTGAAAAGCATTGAGAAACAGTGCATTGATTAAAATAACCAGTAGGTGGAGCTGTCCGCTTGTGTTGCAGCAAAGATATGCAAGTCAAGCAAGCTGAAATTAATCAGTTTAACCAGACCTGAGCTATCGAGCAGCTTGCAAAGGAACAAGATCTTCCTGTCTATAAATCAGTCCAGATTGGAATGCATAGAAAGAACGGTTTGCAGAAAAATGCAAGTAAAGTCGGTGTTATGTGATTATTTTATTAGGTTTATAATGCTGTTTAGCAAATGTTTTTGTTCATTTAACTTAGTTTAATTATATATTCTGTGTTGTGTGATTAATTTATTAGGTTTATAATGCTGTTTAGCATTTAAAGTCTTCATTTCAAAGCTTTAAAAATAATGTATTAGGTGTTACTTATGACAATTTTGAGAGGGGCCTGGAACCTAACTCCCTCGCTTCCTATTGACTTACATTATAAACTGGGTTTCAATTTACAACGGTTTCAATTTACAACCATTCCTTCTGGAACCTAACCCCGGCGTAAATCGAGGGCTACCTGTATATATATATGTATATATATAAATGTATATACCTTATATAGAAATGTGTATCTATCTGAAGCATGAGATTTTAATTTTAAATTAGTATCCCTTATTAAAAAAAATATATAAAATTTAAATAATAATTCCTGATTAACAACTATTAATATAATGTAACCACTGTCATTATTATATATAATCTCTTAATTAGCATTTATAAATATAGCTTTAAAATACATCCCTGGAGAAATAACATAAATTGGAAACTGTATGGGAATTTTTATATATATGTGTGTGTGTGTGTATGCGAAATATATATATATATATATATATATATATATATATATATATATATCTATTGTAAGTTCCCACAGGAACAGGGCCCTCAATTCCCCCTGTATTGTTTGTTAAACTTTAATCTTCTATTGTCAAATTTTGGTGAGCCTTTGCGAATTGTAGCCTCAGTATCCTGTTCTTAGCTGACAGGAGTGGCACCAGGTGTGTTCTTCTGCTGCTGTAGCCCATCTGCTTCAAGGTTCGACGTGTTGTGCAATCAGAGATGGTATTCTGCATACCTTGGTTGTAACGAGTGGTTATTTGAGTTACTGTTGCCATTCTATGATCTCGAACCAGTCTGCCCAATCTCCTCGGACATTCTCAAGGCATTTTCATCCACACAACTGCAGCTCACTAGATATTTTCTCTTTTTCGGACCATTCCGAAAACCCTAGAGATTGTTGTGCATGAAAATCCCAGTAGATCAGCAGTTTTTTAAATACTTAGAGCTGCCCATCTGGCGCCAACAACCATGCCACGTTCAAAGTCACTCAAATCCCTTTTCTTCCCCATTCTAATGCTCGGTTTGAACTTTAGCAAGTTGTTTCACCACATCTATATGCCTTTGTGTTCAGCCAATCGGAATTAAGGTAGGAAAAATCTGATTGGCTGATTTAATCAGCCAATCAGATTGAAGTTCAATCCGATTGGCTGAACGAATCAGCCAATCAGATTGAGCTTGCATTCTATTGGCTGATCGGAACAGCCAATAGAATGCGAGCTCAATCTGATTGGCTGATTAAATCAGCCAATCAGATTTTTCCTACCTTAATTCCGATTGGCTGATAGAATCCTATCCGCCAATCGGAATTATAGGGACGCCATCTTGGACTTGTCACTTAAAGGAACCGTCATTCGTCGGGAAGTCGTCGGTGGAAGAAGATGGCTCCGCGTCGGCTCGCCTGAAGATGGCTCCGCTCCACTCCGGATGGATGAAGATTGAAGACGCCGCCTGGATGATGACTTCAATCGGATGGAAGACTTCTTCAGCGCCCCTTGGATGATGACTTCAATCGGATGGAAGACTTCTTCAGTGCCCCTTGGATGATGACCTCGGCCGCTGCGGATGTCATCTTCTGTTCCATCGGTGGTCGGCTGGCTGAAGATGGCTAAAGGTAGGATGATCTTCAGGAGGGTAGTGTTAGGTTTATTTAAGGGGGGTTTGGGTTAGAGTAGGGGTATGTGGGTGGTGGGTTTTAATGTTGTGGGGGGGTTTATTTTACAGGCAAAAGAGCTGATTTCTTTGGGGCATGCCCCGCAAAAGGCCCTTTTAAGGGCTGGTAAGGTAATAGAGCTGTTAACTTTTTTAATGTAGAATAGGGTAGGGCATTTTTTTATTTTGGGGGGCTTTGTTATTTTATTAGGGGGCTTAGATTAGGTGTAAGTAGCTTAAAATTGTTGTAATATTTTTTAAATGTTTGTAACATATTTTTTTTATTTTTTGTAACTTAGTTTTTTTTATTTTTTGTACTTTAGTTAGTTTATTTAATTGTATTTAATTGTAGTTATTTGTAGGTAATTTATTTAATTAATTTAATGATAGTGTAGTGTTAGGTTTAATTGTAACTTAGGTTAGGATTTATTTTACAGGTAATTTTGTATTTCTTTTAGCTAGGTAGTTATTAAATAGTTAATAACTATTTAATAACTATTCTAACTAGCTAAAATAAATACAAAGTTACCTGTAAAATAAATATAAATCCTAAAATAGCTACAATGTAATTATTAATTACATTGTAGCTATCTTAGGGTTTATTTTACAGGTAAGTTTTTAGTTTTAAATAGGAATCATTTATTTAATGATAGTGTAGTGATAGGTGTAATTGTAACTTAGGTTAGTTTTTATTTTATAGGTAAATTTCTCTTTATTTTAACTAGGTAGCTATTAAATAGTTAATAACTATTTAATAGCTATTGTACCTAGTTAAAATAAGTTGAAATTTGCCAGTAAAATAAAAATAAATCCTAAGGTAGCTACAATATAATTATTATTTATATTGTAGCTATCTTAGGGTTTATTTTACAGGTAAGTATTTAGTTTTAAATAGGAATAATTTAGTTAAATTATTATTAAGTTATAATATTTAGATGTATTTAATTAATATTTAAGTTAGGGGGGTGTTAGGGTTAGGGTTAGACTTAGGTTTAGGGGTTAATAATTTTATTATAGTGGCGGCGGTGTAGGGGGGGCAGGATAGGGGTTAATAAATGTATTATAGGTGGCGGCGGTGTAGGGGGGGCAGGATAGGGGTTAATACATTTATTATTGTGGCGGCGGTGTAGGGGGGGGCAGTATAGGGGTTAATAGGTATTATGTAGGTGGCGGCGGGTCCGGGAGCGGCGGTTTAGGGGTTAACATATTTATTATAGTTGCAGCGGGGTCTGGGAGCGGCAGTTTAGGGGGGAATAACTTTATTTAGTTGCGGCAGTGTAGGGGGCGGCAGATTAGGGGTTAATATGTATAATGTAGGTTGCGGCGGGGTCCGGGAGCGGCGTTTTAGGGGGTAATAAATGTATTTAGTTGCGGCGGTGTAGGGGGGGCAGATTAGGGGTGTTTAGACTCGGGGTACATGTTAGGGTGTTAGGTGCAGACATCTCCCATAGGAATCAATGGGATGTCGGGCAGCAGCGAACATGAACTTTCGCTATGGTCAGACTCCCATTGATTCCTATGGGATCCGCCGCCTCCAGGGCGGCGGATTGAAAAACAGGTACGCTGGGCCGGAAAAGTGCCGAGCGTACCTGCTAGTCATTTGATAAGTAGCAAAAGTAGACAGATTGTGCCGAACTTGTGTTCGGAACATCTGGAGTGACTTAAGAATCGATCTGTGTCGGACTGAGTCCGGCGGATCGAAGCTTACGTCACAAAATTCTACTTTTGCCGAGCAGCAGGGCTTGATAACTTAGGCGAATCAGCCTCGCCACAAATATGCTGCGGAATTCCAGCATATTTGCGGTTGACGGCTTGATAACTAGAGGCCTATATGTCAAGGCCCAGAACTGAAAGCAAACCTCCCTGATATAGCAGGTTGCTGATTATATGATTTGTTTCAGCTGGTAAGCAGGTGGAGACAGAGAGCCAAAGGTGCATCAAACAGAAAACCCAATATTCTTAGCCTGTGATCAAGCCATCTGGTGGCGAAGTGGTAAAACAACAGGCTGGGGAAAAACAGCAGCAGTAATAGAGACAGGTCCCAGGTTCAATTCTAGGCTGGATCATGACAAATGCTGAATATGGAGAGCAAATTGCTCTCCGCATTTAGCAATGTCTGTCGGACCTGATTCGCACTGTCGGCTCATGTCTGACAGACATTTGATAAATAGGCCTCTATAAGTGTACTTTTTGCTATATTCAGTATTAAATTAGAAAGTGTTTTCAGAAATTAGTTTTGTGCTGTGTTGGGGGCATACACATTAACAAGTGTAATTTGCTTATGGAATAAACTACCAGTTATTATTATAAATATCCCCTGTTTATCCTTTATTTGCTTGTGAATGTGAAAAGGAATACCTTTCTTGATTAATAACCCTACTCCTTTTTTTTACTGTGTTGGATGTGTAGTATGACTCCCCAAATTTATATTTAAATGTCTGAGGTTCCCTTCCCTGTAAAAAATGTGTCTCTGGAAGAAAGATGATGTCCCCTTTTCTGTATTTAAAATCTCTTATGGTTTTATTTCTTTTGTATTGATTATTTAGGCCCTTAGCATTTACCGTGAGAAAATTAATTCCTTGTTGTTTATTTGTGATTAAAAATAACTAAACAGCTTGGAGCTAACATTAGAGGGAATGCTAAGCAACTTCCTCTCCCTCTCCCTTAGATTTAACTTATCTTCGGAAATTTTAATAAACTAAACATACAAACGTGATTCTTAGGAAATATCTAATTTTGCAGTGTGGATTATAAGAGATAGTCTATAGTCTGTCCAATTTCAGTGATATTCATATTTTAGAACAATCTCACCCACTCACCATTTTCATCCTGTTTCTTGAGTAAGTGGAGCTTCCACATCTTCATTAGCAGATTGAATTCTATCTTTTTTGTGTTTGGTGGCTGAAAACTTCTTGCCATTTTTGCTTCCTATGGCTTGATCTTGGGGGAAGAGCTTCATATTAATTTCTGTGTCCTTGAGTAGTTGATTCTGATGGTCTGGAGAAAGAGAGACCTAATCCTTTTTATATAGTATCCAGATCTTCTGGTACCTTGTATGTGAATGTAGCGCCTTCATGTGTGATCACTAGGCTAAAGGGGAAACCCCATCTGTACTTTATGTGTTTGTCTCTTAGTACTCTGGTGATAAAAGCAACTTCTCTTCTTCTTTGTAGGGTATTTGATGCATTTGGAGGTTATGATCCAAGTATGATATATTTTTTCATCTGTCTTGCCTTTATCAAGATTTCATCTTTGTCCTTGTAATGAAGGAACCGCATGATAACATCTCGTGGTGGTGCAGATTCTGGTGGAGGAGGACTAAACGCTCTGTAGTTTCATTCAAGTTCTATTGTTGGAGCGTGTGGGTCTTGTTTCAAATGTCTGAATAGATCTTGAATGTAGTTATCCATTTTAGTGTTAGCAATTCCTTCAGGTATACCATGCATTCTTATGTTATTTCTGCGATTTCTGTTATCCAAATCATCCAATTTATCTTGGAGCACAGTAAACTTTGCATCCTGTATATTTGCCTGAGTTATAATAGGGTCCGTCAAAGTATGTAGTGTTTCTTGAGTCTCCTCCAGATCTTCGACCCAATTTCCTATTTCTGTTATATCCTTTCTTAGCGTAGCTAATTCGGACTTAATTAGGACTTTTTTTTTAAAATATCATTTTTATTGAGAAATACAGCTTATAGATAACAAAAATGACAATAGTGGTGGTACAATCATTGATCATATTACAGAAGTAAGATGGATTTGGTAAACAATAGAGCTCTTATGGTCATTTCTTCTTTAGTATGAGTTCATATGTGAAAAGTATTTAAAAGGACATTAAAGATCCATGCCGCTGGTTTAGCATTCTTTTGTCATAGTCCGACTGTACCTAGTTTTAGCTGTCTGTTTTTCCCATTTTTACAAAGATAAATTAAATTATTAAACCAAAAGCAAATAATATCTAACAGTAACTGAAAACTTAAAAACATAAAATAGATAAAAAAAAAATGTACTTTTCCTGAGTGTGACTGAGTACATGTAATAAGTGTCATGATGTGATGGGTTCTTGGTGTGCAAGGGTCAGGTATATAACAATGGATATAGGTGAAATCCTAGATTACCTTATTTTCTACTTTTTATAGGCGGTTTACTCAGGATTAGTGAATAAGGTATGGAGAAGGTGTACAAAACATTTTCAATCAAAATAATTGTGAACAAAACATTTTTTAAACAGTGTATAAAGTTTAACATCATTTAACAGTATACAATTAACTTGAAAACAAATACAGCTAGCTTATTAGCTTTGAGAGGGGGCTAACGGTGCCCCAGATTATGCTACTCTTTTGAATAATAAAGATTCAGCAATTTTTATATAGTAGTGTAATGTTAATGATAATAACTACAAATTTTTTTGCAGTCTGTAAACATACAGGGGAGAAAACTTGCATAAATGTTAGACAGGTAACAAAAGATGGTTTGATCTCACCCATTTTCGGCGTGCAGTCCTATGGATTTTTTCTGTCTTTTAGAGGCAGCTGTCTGCCATGATGATCTTTTAGGTCTGGGAGAGTGTAAGGGTGGTGTGTCCTTTTGAGATATTAATGTAGTGGGTGGTTGGCTATTGTCCGGGATGTTGAGATTTAGTTACTTGCAGAAGTCTTCTGATTTTTCTCTGGCCTTTTCATATTAATTAAAGATGGCAGGGGAATCCCCATCTATATGAAATGTTGTTTTTCCGTAGCAAGATGGTGAGAGGGGTAAATTCCCTTCAGCGTTGTAGGGTTCTTATGGAGAGGTCAGCATAGATGGATAAAGATGATCCTTGAAAGCTTAATAGAGAGGAGTTTCTTGCTTGTTTCATGATGTCTTCATTTTGCTGAATGTCCTGGAATTTTATGATTACTTTGTGAGACGGGAGGCCTTCTTTAAACCTTGGTCTCAGGGCTCTGTGAAATCTGTCCATGGCTATTGGGGCTGTATAAGTTGAGCCTTTAAGAAATTTAAAGAAATCTTGCAGATAAGACTGAAGGGTGTCCGTAGTGATCACTTCTGGGATCCCTCTGAGTCTGATGTTTTGCCTCCTGCTCCTGTTTATTATGTCCTCCAGCTTATCTTGGAGCTGTGAGATTACATTATTTTATGCTTGCACATTCTGAAGGAGATTTGCTATGTCTGACTGGTGTGATTCAGATTCTTCCTCTAGAAACTATACTCGGTCTCCTATTTTATGCATCTCCTTACAGAGCTCAGATATTTCCTCTTTAATACAAAATTTGACCTGTGGGATCAGATTGGGGAATTTAGATCCAGAAGTGAGTTGGGAGTGAGTCCTTACTGTGTATCAATCACAGATAAACTTGCAATATAGAAAACATCCACTATATTCAGGGACCAAATACTAAGGACTAAAAGTATCCCCTGTTTTCCCAAAATGATTGGAGTATTCACAGTCAAAGTGTGGCAGTGTCAAAGGGAGCGACACTCAAATCATGCCCTCTTACCCTGCATCTGGGATTATTCAAGCTCCTCGGGATCCGGGACCATCACCTTCCGTGAGAGTGAGCACACTCAATTGTCCCCTCCGCCTCCGTCGGCGCCCGCATTCTGTACTGTTCGTCAGATGCCCCGACACTTCCGGGATGATGTCACCACCTCAGGAAAGCTGTGTATTGGTTCCTTTAGTGGGGGTGTGCTATGTAGCAAGAACCTCGGCGTCGGATCACTGGATATTGCACATGATGCAAGAAGAAAGGTTCGATCCACGCCAGAGGAAGTTTAAAACAAATTCTTTATTCGATCCTTAAAAACACAATGGGGGTTTTAAGCAGCACATAGAGTGAGCGCTGCACCTGGCTTACGCGTTTCGGCATAGGAGCTGTAGTCATAGCCTATGGTGCTGTGTTCCACTCTTCTATTTTAAGAACACAGTGAAAGCTAATTGGCTTAAACGCTAATAGCAGATTAAAAACACTTGAATGCGCTCACATAGTAGTTTGTTTAACTGTTCAATGCCCAAAACGAAGAAGAGAACATTTGAGAGAAAGGGGCAAAACAAATAACAACAGGATTCTAGTAAATACACAAGAAAATAATGAAATAATCCAAACCAATCAGATGTGAAATATACATCATTGCTAAATATGATATACTGTCCAAGCCAAAGCTAACAAACACATGATAAATTTTATTTATACAGCAATAGCAACAGATGCATAAAAAACACACACACTGACTAGTCCCACATAAGTGCAATATAATGGAAAGGATGACATTTTTTCTTTTTAGTTTGAAACACACAAATTCAAACACAAAGATTTAAAAATATATATGTACGTATATATGTGTATTCAGTCCACACCATCTATTCCATTGAACTGCACATAGGAAGCCAACATATCCATGAATATGTTTGTAATAATGGCCAATAAATTATTAACTTGAAACCTAAATACTGATTGAAGATATGACATTTTGAATGTTAGATATAATATATTTTCATGAATATCTGTACATATTCATTTTACAGGTGAGGTGTGTGACTGAGTTATATGCAGGGACAGGGAAACCTAATGGTAGGACTGGATAATCACTCCCAATAATTTATCATATCAAATTTGGATGATGATCTTTACTTTGCTTATTGTATATTAAACATTCAGGTAGCCTTAAATGTAGATTTGTCTAGCCTGGATTTTTTTTCTTGTTATGTGATGAAAAAAAGTGAAAGAGTTAGACCCAAGTCTAGTGTAGAGGTAGGGCTAGAGTAATGTCCAGTCAGTTCATGTTAAAGGATTCATGCTGACTATGAATTGCACATGGTTGCAATTGCGTGTGTGATGGATTATTTTCAGCCTTGTAAGTTATGAAAACATTGTAAAAGTGCCACAATGAATGTTCAAGTAGATTTCCTGCTTAGCATAATGTGGCTCTGTGTTGCAGAGAATAGTATTGAGGTTGCAGAAATTGCTGGTTAGGCCTTAAGTGTATGTAGGCTCTGAATTATTACTGTGACTAAGCAGGATTAAAACTCATCTAATAGTGGGTGCTTTGGCTTGAGCTTACCTCTATTAGTTTGATGTTTCTCATGTGTTTAAATTTGCAGCCAGGATGATGTTGATACAAGATGGATCAGAGGTAGGCTAGAATGAAGCCGGGGCCTAAATTTTGAAGTGATGTCCGGTCACATTGCAGATGGGTGATCGTTTGTTTGTGGGGCCCTTAGACTCTTTCTATGGTGTATTCTCACCCTTTGTGCCAAGTGTGACAGAGGAGATGCACTTTTTAACCAGGTCCCGGTTAGGCCGGAGTGAACCCGGGGCCTGGAATTATTGCTGTTGCCTGGCCTTGCTGCTGGAGATCAATCCGGAATGTATAGGTGCTTTTTTTCCATTTTATTCCCCCTACATGGAGGATCTGCTTTTAGCAGGGGATTGGGTCAGAAATGTCTGGTGTTGCTGAACTTTTATGCTTGTTTTAAAGCATAATCCAAAGCAATACTTAGGAGCTCACTTAAGGTGCAGCCATACTCAATGACGGCCGGTTTCGCCCCCTTAATTAGGACTTTTAATGAGTCAAGGTCTGATTTTACTGGCTGATTAGCTATGTCAGTCTTTAATTGTGACACCAGTTCTATGGGTGTTTTCTGCATTTGAACTATGTCTGTTGGCTGTGAGCAGACCCTGTTGATTCCTGTGATTCTTGCTGGTGAGCCTCAGTGGGGCTGAAAAAATTGCTCACAGAAACTGGTAGTGTGGCTTGGTGTTTAGATGCTTTATTCAACTTATCCAACATTTTAGGTGTAATCTAGTAGTATTTTAGTTTGTCTTAGTTCAAGAATATATTTTGGGCAAAAGAGTATATAACGAATTTACAGCAATTCCAGCTCATCCGGTGTGTATATTTCACTTTATATTGCTATTGCATGTTGTAGACATTCACTTTCCTCTCATATCCAGTATCTTCTGACTGTAGTGTAAATATGATGAGTATTTATATTTTTAAAAAATATAAGCAGTCATCTTTTTATTCTAGATATTTAAATGGTGTCCTTGGACATATATGTGGGAATTATAGAGATAAAATCTTTGGTATAAGGCACAATCTGTCAAGGTATTGCTGTTGTTACTGTTATAAAAATTCCCAGCTTTGGTATCGCTTAGGCCCTAAACTTTGTGGCCATGTATGCAGTATTTTTGCTGTACCTTACAGTATTTGCTGATCTTCAGATTGAACCTCCTCCAGACTTGAAGGTTCAAATATCACTGACGGTCACCTCTTGCGATGTCTGTGATCTGAGCCGCTTGTGAAAGTGCGCTTTTCAAGCTGGCGCCGTTTTCAATAATGTTGCGTATGTTTCTCCTGTTCTCTCTGTTTAATCTCACACCATTTCTCTGTCGAGGGCCTCTCTCAAAACCTGGCTCCTTCCTGCTGCAGTCTACTTGATTTCTGAAGCAGCTGTGTGGTGTTTATATTGAGAGATTAGAATGCCAAGACTGGAGCTCTATCTGAGTGCGGCCTTTTTTCAGCACGGCCAGGCTCCTCCCCCCAAGTTTAATTTATTTTTGGGATAATAACGTTTATTTTTTTTATGTAATCTTAAATTTTTTTATTTTTTGTGATTTTAGATTTTTTTTATTTTATGTAATCTTAGATTTTCTATTTAAATTAAATCTTAGGTTTAATTTTTTATGTAATGTTAGGGATTAGGATTTTTAATTTAGTAGTTTAATTTATTTATTAGTTTAATAGTTTTTTTTTATTTTATGTAATAGGGGTTAACTTAGGGGGTGTTAGGTTAGGGGCTTAGTGATTACATTAATACTTTGCTTTTGGGGGATGGCGGATTAGGGGTTATTAGGTTAAATAGGTACTTTGTGTTTTAGGGGGATCGCAGATTAGGGGTTAATAGTTTAAATTGGTACTTTGCATTGTAGGGGGATGGAGGTTTAGAGTTTAATACATTTATTTTAAGTTGCAATATGGGGGGATGGTGGTTTAGAGGTTAATACATTTTATTCTTAGTTGCGATGTGGGAGTTGGTGGTTTAGTGGTTAATACATTTATTATAAATTGTGATATGGGGGGATGGCGGATAGAGGGGTTTTAACGTGTCAGGTATATTTTTGGGAGGCGGGTTATATTTCAATGGGAAATAGGTCTCAAAAAGTTCCTTTTTCCTATTTTACACCTAGCTGAGCAGAGTGTAATTTTACTCAATGGGGCCTATCTATCAAGCTCTGAACGGAGCTTCAAAGCCCATGTTTCTGGTGAGTCTTCAGACTCGCCAGAAACACAAGTTATGGAGCAGCAGTCACAAAGACTGCTGCTCCATAACCCTGTCCGCCTACTCAGAGTACGATCGGGTTGATTGACACCCCCTGCTGGCAGCCCATTGGCCGCGAGTCTGCAGGGGGCGGCGTTGCACCAGCAGCTCTTGTGAGTTGCTGGTGCAATGCTGAATACGGAGAGCGTATTGCTCTCCGCATTCGGCAATGTCTTGCGGACCTGATCCGCACTGTCGGATCAGGTCCATAAGACATTTGATAAATAGGCCCCAATGTATTGACAGCCTCCAACAGAGTATTAACGGTTTGAGCAGTCATCGGAAACCTGGTATTATTTATATATATATTAGTGACATGAAAATGTTTTTGGCAGCCAGAGTCCGGTTGCCGAAATTAAGGTATAATGGGCCGTTGGAAGCAGTCAGTGAACTATATTGCTTCTGACAGCATATTTATCGGTTTGCGAGTGCACGCAAACCTAATTACAGCTCAATGGAAACAAGCCCTAAATTGGCTAATTTTTGGGAACCCAAAAAAGTGCCAATTCAACACAGCTCACTTTTAGCTGTTGATTTCAGAGGGTTTGTCTGGAAATTACACACTGCTTATAGTGCAGCTTGCACATGTGTGCCCCAAAAATTGTCTATTTCAAAATTTGTTGTGGCTTTATAAAAAAATATTTTAAATTACACAGCTCACTGTTATCTGTTGTTTTCATTGGGTGTGACTGGCCTTTTGCCTAACTGCCCATGCTGTAAGTGTGACCGGTGTGCCAAAAAGTGCCAATCTATACCATATATCAACATTTGTAGTGGCTATAAATCAAGTGTGGCATTACAGAGAAATAGTTTAAAATACACACAGCTCATTGTTATCTGTTGTTTTCAGTGGGTGTGACTGGGCAGGCGTTCATATCTCAGGTGGCATTAGTTTGCCAAAATAAAGTGCAAACTGCTATATTCCAGAGGTTTATGTGGCTATAATATTTTTGCAAGTAAAACATTAAAATCAGTTGTCTTGGATCAATAATAACATGCATTCCTGTGACAGTGCACAAAAAAAGATTTACAGAGGAACTGCCCGGGAAGCTGCACCTCTCCTATGTTGCCATCAACCTCTAGCTGCTGTAGCATGATGCAGAGTTAGACAGCAGCAGAGTTTGCAGATATGTTTCAAGGGTCAAAGCAATAATCAGCAGTTGCAAGTACATTTTGCCCCAAATGCCAGCACCTCATCAAGCACCACCGGCTGCCAGTACAGCTGCTATCATCTATGGTCTTATTAACCCAACTGCCAGTGCAAACAATGCCAAACATGCCACTTCTACTCCCGTTGCCACTGCATCACTTGTACCACTCCAGCACCACCGTTGCCATTGCTGACCCATATGACAGTGCATCCAGCACCAGAAGACACAGCCATCTCTTATTCATTGGTGTTACTCATAAGAGTCAGATCATTGATCTTTAGCTCTTCAAACAGCTTTTCCTATTCGTGTGTCATCTTCAAACAATTGTTCATATTTATTGTTTATCAGCTTTAGCTGCATAATCTATGGCCAATTAGAAGTGGATGTTTTCAAACAGCTGTTCCTATGTGTTTAGGTATCTTTAGCTGTGTACTTAATGTCCAATTACAGTGCCTAGGGAGGGAGAAGGATGTTACTCAAAAGTTACCCTCTAGAAATGGTAGAAGTCATTGGTGAAAAAAAAGTGGGGGGAAAAAACACCCACTCTCGTGCAAACACCATCACATATTCTCTTTAGCGCTAACCAGACATATAAATATGAATATTTCATATTCCAATGTTCTTTACGTAATGGAATATGTTCTATTTATTCATGAATACATATTTCTACATACATTTGATGTTTTTTTAAATGGTAGTTAATAAAATTCATAAAATTTTGGGGCATCTAATTTTATAAGAAAAAAGTCAACGGTTTCAGTAGTGCTCTGGATGTCCTTACTGCCCACCTTTGCCTCTGCTCACTTGTGCTGTTTGCAGCTCAAAACTATTTATTTTCAATGTTGTGAGTACTGCTGTATTCCATATAACACCATGTGCCATAGCTCATGTGATGCATCGGGGGCTTGGCCTCCCTGCTGTCAGTCTTTTCTTAAATAAGGCTTCATTATTCCATATTTATTATTGACCCAGTTAGACGGGCTTTAGAGTGTAGACATCCAAAACATACCACATTTTAAAACAGCATAACTGTAGCTTTTTCAGAACACCAGTTAGAAGAAGACATGTTGCAGGAACAACCAGTACTGGTGTACTTTTATTATCATACATCAGTAAGGTTATTTATTTTGTGGCCATAAAGTAAATACTCTGTATATTGCCATACGTACAAAATAACTTACACTGCAGAGTAGCCTAGTGTCATACTGGTAGTGGGGAGTGACTAGTGTATGGTTACTGTAACCACCACTAGCCACTGCCAGCACCTTGACAATTTCTGTATTGTTATGATTCATCTGTACCCCAAACACTGACATGACAGTTAGGTACTAGTAGTAGGAACCATGTCCTGCTGCTTCTCTACTGCTCTACGTACCATGGTGTACATATTTATTATGTTATGTTAAAAAAAATTATACAAATAATATATATATATATGTTGGTGCTCTACAAATAACTGATAATAATAATAATAATAATAATAATATACAGTATATATATATATATATATATATATATATATATATATATATATATGTATATATTGCTGGTGATCACTGAATACTAATAAAAATTAATTCAAAATTAGAAAACTTGTAAGTTCTAAAATAGTGTGATTTTTCTCAGGCTGCTTCAGGTATACACAATATATTTTTAGAAAAATGGGCAATTGTAACCTCTAATAACTAAACATGTAAAATCTTTAGATAATTGGAAAATGCCTCATTGTGTTTTACATTTTTATTTACAATATTTGTTGTCTGGTCTAGTTTGAGAAACAAGTTAAATATAGTAACCAGCTACTCAAAATCAGGCATTCAGCAGATTTAATATGTGTACTTGGGGGGAGATAGAGATTGTCCCCTATGCATGTTTTGTGTCAACTACATATTTCTGTAACTAAACAAGGGTGAAAGTTCCCCAGCTTTGTGCCAGAAAACTCCTTTATATAATATAGAAAGAGTAAGAATAGAATTTATGTAGGAGTAGCACTAAAGGGTTAATGTAGACACCCCCATACCCACCCCCACATACACATACAAACATGTTCTGATTCTTCCTGGTTAAATAATATACATTTATGCATTCATTAATTCTCAACAAACACAATGATCTGTTTCAGAAAGGTTAAACTAAGCTGCTGATGTAAGCCACTAGGGAAGGGACAATAGATGTTCACCCTTACAGAGCGTACTACAGTAGTGCAGTTAAAGAAATAAGAGGTTATTGGGGTCTAATCTGTTTTGAGGCAACTCTCCCTCCTGTTTAGAGCCTTCAGGGAAGCAGATACTTCAATACATATGTAATCTGCCGTAATATGGGTCCATATGGTCCCATATATTTGCTTTTATAAATAAATATCTATATCAATCTATCTATACATCTATCTAAATATCTAGTTAGCTATCTATCCATATAAACATGTATGTATGTATGTATGTATGTATATATATAT
The DNA here is from genome assembly GCF_027579735.1 of Bombina bombina. NCBI lineage: Eukaryota > Metazoa > Chordata > Amphibia > Anura > Bombinatoridae > Bombina > Bombina bombina. Next base: position 1,261,639,003 of record NC_069500.1, read on the forward strand.
ATATATATATATATATATATATATATATATATATATATATATATTATATATATATATATATATATATATATATATATATATTCCTGCACTTTTAAGCAACTTTCTAATTTACTCCAATTATTATTTTTTCTTTCTTCTCTTGGTATCTTTATTTGAAAAAGCAGGAATATAAGCTTAGAAGCCGGCCCATTTTTGGATCAGAACTCTGGGTAGTGCTTGCTCATTGGTGGCTACATTTTGCATGAATCATGAAAGAAAAACTTTAGGTTTTATATCCCTTTAATACTGTACTGTATTGTGTATTGAAAAATAGATATTTTGCAGAATTGTCTAATTGAATCTGTAAGAGTCTGTATTGCACATAATGGATACTCTTCATGCAGCATCTGCTAAATTCTAAATCTTGTAATAGGGCAATATCAATCTAATAAATAATGCTGCATCCTATTCAGTGTGTATCATCAGCAGAATAAAAAAAAAGAAATTGCATTGACTATTGTTGTTTTTGTTTGACTATAGCAAGTGATTGATTGCAATATTTCTTACAGAGAGTGCAGCTTTCTCTGCTGTTCTGGAACTTGTTTCATTGATTGCTTCATAGAAAAGTGCTTTAGATCTCAGCAAATTTCTAAATATAAGTACAAATGTCAATGAAATGTGTCGTCTTTTTTCCCCTTTATTTTGTATGTTTTATATACTTACTCCTTTATTGTCAATGTGCCCTAAACGTGTTTACATTTAAAGGTGCATTGCACTAAATATATAGAGAGAGCAGAGTTTATACATTTTGCAAATATTTATTTGCCTAAAAAATTCCAAGAAAAGCTGGAAAATGTGAACTGAAACTAAAGGCTGTGACACCACTGCAAGCGGAGCGTTGCGCAGCGTGTAGATGCGGCTGTGCGCGCTCAGTGTGTCTTGCCTTTTCATCTCTGAGCACTCTGCTGCATCAGGTTGCATAGCTGAGCGCTCAGAGATGAAATAATTGAACTTCAGAAGCGATGCGACGCGGTGCGAAGCAGCTGCATCGCCTCGCGCCACATCGCTTTCAGTGTGTCACAGCCTTAATACTACAGTACTTGTTTAATACATTTACTAATCCTCATTGGTCAGTAAGAACAACTGCTACTGCTTTACAGGTATGACAAGATAATACTAATTTATTTAGGACAGGAACAAAAACAAAAAACAAAAAATATTATGAAACTGGATATAATCAATATGGGCTTATCAATAACAACTGTATTTATTTATTTTCATGAAAATCTTTTACAGAAAATATTGAATTTAAGATATGCATAACCATTTTAATTATGTAAAATACTTCAAGGGTTAAAAACTTAGTTCCTCCCATACTTTGACCTTCTTAATGAATTTAACTATAAAAAATGTAAAGGTACCTTAGGCTATGAACCAAACACAAAGCATAATTAGCTATATGCTACCTTTCAGATTGCTTTCGCTTTATTAGTAAGATATTTTGTATTAAATGTTAACATTTAAGCTGTTTTGATAAACGTTGTCACATCTTTTTTATTAAATAAACTCAGGGATTTGGTACAGCAGCAGAATGAGTCACAAATTTCCTTCCTGGCCTTGCTGGAATGATAATATCTTACAAAGCACTTATAAATATGCATAGGTAACTCATTTCTGTAGAACAGAAGTTATTGATCAGAAGAGATATTGGAAGGGGAGAATTTCAAAGGCTAATGAAAAAGTTAAATGATTGCTTTCTGAAATGTAAAAAGTACTTGGAAAGTTGTCTACCCTAAATAGCAACATATACAACTGCTTTATTATTTTTTAGAAAATTATTTTTCTATAATATACAAGTGTTAATATTTTTCTTTGTCAGACCTTTTAAAAAATGATATTACTGTGATATTGTAACTAAACTTTATAAGTGATCCCATGACAGACATTATTGGATACAACTAGCTTCTGGCAAAATGAGCATAGGTTGTAATTTCTATGATACTCACTGTGTTTTTACAAACAGTAAAATCGTTATTTTATTTGAAACACACCAGAGGCTATTTTATATACTGCTTTAGAGATGTCAGTCCACATTTTTTATGATCTTAGCAATTCACATCTATAAGACTGCTCTCTTGTAATTGCGACCGCACTTTTCAGCCATGTCCTTTTTTCACGTTAGAATGAATGTCCGACCTCCATCCAGTTTCTACAACATCTAATCTGTCTTTGTCATTTTCTTATAACATAATTATAAATGCTCAAATGCTTTTCACAGGCTAAATGCTCTATTACCACTGCAGCCTGTACCTAGCCTTGTTTTTTATTACACTTTAAAAGTCATGTTAAAGGGGCAGTCTAGTCAAAATTAAACTTTCATGATTCAGAAAGGACATGTCATTTTAAACAACTTTCCAATTTACTTTTATCATCAAGTTTGCTTTGTTCTCTTGGTATTCTTTGTTGAAAACAAAACCTTGGTAGGCTTATATGCAAATATCTAAGCCCTTGAAGGCTACCTCTTATCTCAGTGTATTTTAACGGTTTTTCACAGCTAGACAGCGCTAGATCACGTGTGCCATATAGATAACATTGTGCTCACCACTGTGGCGTTATTTATGAGTCAGCACTGATTGGCTAAAATGCAAGTCTGTCAAAAGAGATAAGAGGGCAATCTGCAGAGGCTTAGATACAAGGGACACCATATATCAAGTGGTGTACGGACAAGCTTTTTAACTTGATCTGTGCATCCGCTGGCTCGAATGCATCATTACACACTATGACAAGTGTGTAATGCCCGCCCCTTCTCTCACGCGGCCAATCATGTGGGAGAAAGATGTGCGAACCTGACCCGCAAGTGCTCTGGAGCAGCTTCCACTGCTTTGTACATTTAGACAAAGGTAATCACAGAGGTAACAGATGTATTAATATAACAGTGTTTGTTATGCAAAAAATGGGTAATAAAGGGATTATCTATCATTTTAAACAAAAACATTCTTAAGTAGACAGTCCCTTTAACCAAAACACGTCTCTCGCTAATCAGTTCAAAAATGGTATATCACAGAAAAAGTTTTATAAAATAGAAATGCTATTTAAGGTTAGAAATACATTTTATTTATGTTATCATATTTACTTTGTTCTCTTGGTATTCTTTGTAACAAATCAAACTTAGGTAGGCTCAGGAACAGCAGTCCATCACTGGGAGTTAGCTGGTGATTGGTGGCTACACACATATAGCTCTTGTCAATAGCCCACTGATATATTCAGCTAGCTCCCGGTAGGGCATTTCCGCTCTGGTTCTAACATTTACTATAGGATTGTACTAAGTAGAGGTTACTCCAAGATTCAAAGTGATAGTCATATGACTGCTGCATTGTAACCTCTTAGCCACCTCTGAGGTTGTGGAGATAAATAACTTGAGTGACATGTAGAGTGAAGACGTGCAGAAAGGTTCCGGTTGGGGACCTTATCTGCCCACCCAATAGTACATGGGGCCCATCTATGGGTTTCATTTATCAAGCTGCGATAGCTGCGACTTAACATCTCCACCACCTGAAGTGTGGTGAATTACAATCGTCTAGACTGGGAGGATTGACAGCCTCCTCTTCACGTGGGGGTGAGCAGGGGGTGGCATTGTACAAGCAGAAGCTTGTGCAATGTTAAATGCAGGCAGCATACTGCTGTACACTTACAGTGAGGCAGGGCAGACACGGTTCATAACAACAAACCTCATCGGCCCATCCTTTGATAAATAGAGTCTTTTATGTGTAAAGGGACACTTACACTATATTTTTCTTTGCATACATTTTTTTGTGGATGATCCATTGTTCTAGCCCATCTGCACAAAGCTGCATCTGCAGTTTGATAAAGGGAGCCCAGTATATCTATGTCCCTGCACACAGAACAGTATATAAGGGATGTATTATGGCATGGCAAGGACTTTGGTGTAATAAGAGACAAATTAATCTACTTTTGCATGAAGGAAAAGACCCATTACACAAACAGGAGCAAGCAGGAGTCTGTAGACTTTGGTCTACATCTGATACTTTGGGGCTTGGTTTGGAGTCTGAAAATCAGCACAATATTATTAGAAAATAAGCAAAACTATACAAAAACGCTATAAGTGTTAGACCTTGACACCCCACATAGCTGGACAGACCCTTTCCTGTTAAAATAGGACCTCGGCATCAAAACATAATATTTCCAACAAAGTAAGTAATTCGACTGTGATTGGGATAATTTACTATAATAGTTCAGAGTCCTTAGACTCTATAGTAACTCTCCTCCCCCCATGCTCTCTATTTTTTCCGCTACTTGAGGACATACTGTAGTCTTTGACGTAGAATCTCCCTCATAACCCCCCCCCCCAATTTTGTATTTCTCATCTTGATGGGATCAAGAAATTATATTACTTTTATGGTAAATATTCGAGTTCCTTGTCAGGCGGTGAATAGGGTCACCAAGTTCTTTATCTATAGAGTTAGCTAATTATAAGTCTAGCTCTTAAATCCGTGCTGTTATTGTCTTTTTGTTACACCATTGTTCATTTCATCAGCACACCCACTGTTTTTTTTTAATGTATGTTAACCAATACTAAAGTGCTATTTGTCTCCTCCTAGCGCACGTCTTGTTACATAGGCAGTGAAGTATTCAAGTTTTCATCTCCATAGGTACTGATTACAAAACATTGACCCCAGGTAGGTGGAGTCTCTTCTTACTTTCTCTCCTCTTGACCTCCCCCTATGCTTCCCTCCTCCTGTTTCTTTACCAACACCCTCTCCCCTCCCATTTCCCACTCTTCCCATCATGGAACGGAGGCCGGACATCCTCACCTTTGCTTCCCTGAATTGTAAGGGATTAAATTATTCTACCAAACGTAGCCTCCTGAATAATTATATGCATACCAACAAAGTTAAAATTGTATTCATTCAGGAGACTCACTGGCTATCTGCCTCAGCACCAATTTTTAAGTCTCAACATTATACCCACTATGTATCGGTTTCTCACTCTGATAAGTCGAGAGGAGTCGACATTTTCATCCATAAACAAGTTAGCTTTGAGAAGATATATCTAGAATCAGACCCAAAGGGTAGATTCATCATTCTAATCTGCAAAATCAATGACCAACTGTACACTCTTGTCAACCTATATGCCCCGAATCAAAATCAGCCCATGTTTCTGAATACCTTACTCCAAAACATTAATAGACTTAAGTCAGGGAGACTGCTAGTTGGGGGCGATTTTAACATGATCTGGGATCCTTCACTAGATAAAAGAGTAAGTACAGGCAAAACTATTGACTCATACTCAATTACCACAGCAAAGAAATTTAGAGACCTTATCTCGCAGCACAACTTATATGATATTTGGAGAGCATGTCATCCCACTACTAGAGACTATACATTCTTCTCTAGACCGCATACTTCCCATTAGAGACTGGACTACTTTTTCACAGACACATGGACTCTTAACAAAATTAATGAGGCCAAGCTTAGGCCTTGCTCCTGGTCTGATCATGGTGCACTAATATTCTCTCTAGACTCTAATCTACATACATCATCACGCCCAGGATGGAGGCTGCCAGATCATCTCTGGACGAACCCAGACTTTTAACCCTTAATTCAGAACCCGATACAAGAATATCTGACTCACAATTCAGCAGACGATCTGGGCCACCTTAAAGGCCTATATCCGAGGCGTCTGCATACACAAACAGGCATCCATCAAAAAGTTAAAAGGAGCCCCTCTGGGTCTCTTGGTTGCTAATCTTAGAACTAAAGAGAGGCTTAATAAAGTCAATCCAACCCCAGAGATATCCGCAGAGGTGGAGGTTCTGCACAACCAGATCAGAGAGATGGAAACTAATCAGATCCAAGAAGCAGTATGCAGGTTTAAGCAGCTCCTCTATCATCAGGCATCTACAACAAGGTATCTACTATTCTTGCCCAAAAGCTCAGGGGTAGATGTGCGAGCTCCCACATTCTTTCTATTGATAGAGAAGGTCAGCAGGTCACATCCCCTAGGGACATTGGTGAAGCTTTTGCGGCTTACTACTCCAAACTACATAATCTCCATAAAACTGAACTAGAGTATAGTCTCCTCTGAGATAAAATAAGAGCCTTCCTAAAGAACCTGGGACTCCCTATGCTAACGTCGGATAATGTAGATTCTCTTTTATCCCCATTCTCAGCAGCTAAGTTAAAGGGAGTTATTAGCCAGCTTCAAAATGGTAAAGCACCAGGTCCAGATGGATTTCCGGCCATGTTTTATAAAACCTTCGGAGTCATTCTTTTGCCGCTTCTCCTTCGGACTTTCTCGGAGACCAGAGATAGTGGTACTTTTAGGCGTGAGTTGCTTGAAGCGACGGTTCTTACCATTCCAAAATCCTATAAAGACCCTTCCCAGTGCAGCAGCTATCATCCCATTTCACTCATCAACATTGATGTAAAACTCTATTCTAAGCTTTGGGCTAATAGGCTATGTCTCATCATCCCTACATTACTACACCCTGATCAGGTAGGTTTTACATGGGGCAGAGAAGGCCCAGACAATACCAGACATATACTAAATATTTTTACTGAAGCTAATAGATTGAGGATGCCCATGCTGGCCCTGTCCCTGGATGCTGAAAAAGCATTTGACAGGGTCAGATGTAAATACCTATGGGAGGTGCTGCTTCAGTTTGGGTTCCCTAGTGACATAGTTACAGCCAACCAGGCCTTATATAACTCCCCATATGCGAAGGTCAAGGGGCTGGGATTTTGCTCCTCAGATTTTCCTATTGCTAATCGGACGAGACAGGGGGGTGCCCTCTTTCACCCATAGTATTTGCCCTAGCTATTGAGCCCCTGGCTCAAGCTATCATAAATTCAACCTTAATACGAGGAGTCCCTCTGAGTCAGTCTGGAAGTGAGGAAGGGGTGGAAAAATAGCATTATTCATAGACAATATTACGCTTTTTCTAACGAACCCTATAGGTTCACTCCCAGCACTATTTGACCTTATCACCCAGTTTAGCTCTTTGAGCTTCTATAAGATCAACTCCACCAAAACAGAAGATTTATCTTTTCATAGTCCACAATTTGAGCTGGAAATTCTCCAGGACACTTACCAATTTAATTGGTCATCAGAGACTATCACTCATCTAGGAGTTCAACTAGGCCCCAATGTTGACATGGTCAGAGAGAAGAACTATGATAAGCTTCTTCAAGATATTAGAATCTTGCTTAATTCTTGGACCTTCCAGGAGGTGTCCTGTTTAGGTCGTATTGCATTGGTTAAAATGACAATCCTACCGAAGATTCTATATCAGTTCCGATGTCTTACAATAAATCTGTCCAAGGAGCTTTCAGATAAGGTTAATGCCCTGGTCATGAGGTATATCTGGCAGGGCAAAAAGCAGAGAATCTCCAAGAAAGCGATGCAAAAACCCTTTTTAGCTAGATGGTGTCTTCCTCCCCAATATATCCATCTATTATGAGCCAGCTCGTCTCACACACATCTCTCACTGGGGATAAGTGGATAGCTCACAGGGTTGGAAAAAAGTTGAACAGTTCTCTCCCCTAACAGGGATCTTCCTGGATGACCTGCCTTGGATACCTGATTATCAAGTAAACCGATTAAATATCCAAAATGTTATTATTAAGCAAAATGTAGTTATTTGGAAATCTATTAGACACTATACAGAGATAGCACCTCATCCGTCCCTGATCCACTCTATTACTGGCCTGTTGTGGGGTCTCCCGAATTCTCATATCTCCTAGTGGAGGAAATGGGACCTTTCTCATGTGTCCGAACTGTATCAACATAATACGCTGCAATTGGCAGATCTACTGGCCGAAAGTGGGGATCCACCTCCACCATAGTTCCGATTTGAATGCCTTAGGCTGCACAAATTCCTCACTAGCTGGGGTTTTCCAACCTCAGACCTTAGTCAACAATCCACCTGGGAACAAAGGTGGCTGTGGGCCTGACCCTGATGAGACCCCTTTCTACCCACTATACTTTAATCATGAAGGATGTAGTCGCCGGTGAGATCTGGCAGCTGAAAGCCTGGGAGCAAGACCTAAAAAGTACACTTTCTGACAAGACCTGGACTCATGCCTTTTCGCTCACGAAGAAAACTCTCCATTGCGCTAACTCAGTGGAACTATATGTCACTTAGATGGCATTACACTCCTCTGAGACTGGCACAAATGTCCTTGTCCCACTCATCATTGTGTTGGAGAAACTGTGGACAGGTGGGCAATGACCTGCATATTTGGTGGTCATGCCCAGGCGTGGAGACATTGTGGGAAGAGATATTTCAGATATGCAGATCTATAGGGATCTTAATTCTGAAAGAACCTAATCGGCCCTTCTTAATATTTTTCCACTGAGAATGCCTAAAACTCTAAAACAATTAGCCATCTTTATTTTTGCAGCAACCAAAATCTCAACTGCTAGACAATGGAGACAACCAGATCCACCCCCCCTAACTAGTGTTAAAAAAACCCTAGATGTATTTGCTTCCATGGAACGAGGATTCTACCAACACCTGAATAAATTAGATACATACTGGAAGATTTGGGATCTCTGGTTCCACAGACAAGAACCCATAGTGAGTACGTAATATCCTGTTATAGTCTGAGTTGCGATATGTCTGTTACTCCAAACCCAAGCCGATTGCCCACTTCGGAGTGGGATGAATCCCCCTCTTCGCTATACTTCTCCCCCTATTTTTCTTCCTTCCCCTACTCTGACCCCTTTCTATCTTCTCTCTCTCCACCTGCCTGGACGCAGTCAAGAGACCGAAGACATGGCAATTGAAACTAGATTGGCCCAACTATGGGGGCCTCTTACCCATACCTATGCTGTTAACTAATTCTCTGTATCCTATGTAGTAGACATGTAGCCCTCAAACCGAGATCTGGTGAATAGTGAGGAGGTTCTCCTCTTTTTGTTTCATGAGGATTATTGCTCAGTTGTGAAGTATACTGCATAGTTAGACAAAATAGCCATATGAAGAGGGTAAAATTGAAAGTCAAGATAATCAATAGAAAGCACGATACGATTAAAGACAAAGGATATAGAATTCAGAACAGTTAAGTTATAAAATGAGGTAATTGTTGGCTATATCCAACAAAACTGTTTATATTGTATACTAATAGAGTCCTACTGTTGGTTTATGTTCTTTGCTTGTTGTAACCAATTGGGACAGTGTGTATTAATATGCATGTACTAAGATCATTATTGCCTCAATAAAAACCTTTTAAAAGAAAAAAAAAAAAATAGTATAATACACAATGTAACAAATGGCACTTACTGATAAGTGATCAATGACACAAGTATTGAGTAATTTGATTCGTTAGTGATAGTTTAAAATGTATATTTGAATCAGATTGGCTGATGTCATAAATCATGTGATTATGCATATTCCAATCAAAAGTGGTTGAAAAATTCACTAGTGTGTGGGTTGTTTAGGAGTTTGATATATTATGTTGTGTATTTATTTCATTTTTATCTCTATATCTATTAGTGCGACAAGTTTGGGGAAAAACTTTTCAAAACATTTGGAGAAATAATATTGTCCCCTTGCTTTGTAATGAGAGATAAATTTGTAACATAATCCATAAGTAGTAATGTATTTTTCATTTTTATCCTTATATCTACCAGTGCACCAAATGTCGAGCAATAATATTGTTTGATTTAGAAAGGGTATACAATTTTAATAGAGTTTCTAATTTACTTTTATTATGTAATATACTTCATTCTCTTGCAGCATCGAACATAAGCTTTCTGTGTTTTCAGACTCCCATTAATTTCTATGGAATCTGCAGCCTCAAGGGTGATGGATTCAAAACTAGGTACGCTGCATCGGAGTAGATGCAAGCGTACCTGTTAAATGTTTGATGAATTTGGAAAAGGGTCAAATAGAATCAAATCTGAATTTGAAACATCTGTAATGACGCAAGCATCGATCTGCCTCGGATTGAGATTGCGGGAGCGTATATTACGTCACAATTTTCGATATTTGGCAATCTTGGCGCTTTGATTATTCCAACGGATCAATCTCGCGACAAATACGATGCAGAATTCAAGCGTATTTTCAGTTGACACTTTGATAAATATGCCCCCTAGTTAGAAATGAAAAGTAGATAAATCAAACAGTATCTACTAATATAATTTGGTTAATAAGGAGCTCAGGTTAAATGGTTTAGCAACTGATAGAAATTATATAACAGAGTTCCAGATTGCAAGTTAGTATCAAATCTTTGCTGAGGGTTCACATAAGACAGTTTGGAGCTTGTATGCTTGATGCGTACAACAATGGAGATAAATAAATATACATTTTTCAGATACAAAGTTCACAGAGAATACTTGCGGTTCAAGTGAGTTGGCAGAGAAATCTGCTTGAGAGCAGGAGGAACACAAAGTGAAAGGTATCCTCCTATGCTTTTACCCGGGATGACTGAATAGTTGAGAACAGCGTTCTCCCTGGTGACCGCTCCAGCGGTAGTTAGAGGGCGGCTGTTGTAAGCCGAATGTAGTGAGAGTGAGTTCCGGTCAGGTGATCTGACTAAGAGCTGAGATCGTAATAGAGCAGAGAGAGACACAGCTTCAGCTTCAGAAAAAGGCAGTAGTTGAGCAAAGACCTGTAGTGAGCTTAGACAGGAATATCCAAAGACAATAAAGAATGAAGGAATGAAATTCCAAGGAACTAGTACACACTAAACATCAATATTCAGGCAATGAGTGAGAAATAGGATAGGCTTAAATAGCGTGCGCAAGGTGGGAGGAGACAGCTTAAAGGCATATTACAGAACCCTGCCTGCCTGCTGCTTGTTAAGACCAAGATTACAAGTTTTGTGTTATAGCCGTAGCATATACAGACAGCGTGAAATAGGTCCATAATGCTATTTCCATACCACCGGCATTACAATTCACCATAAATCTTTCTTTTGTTGGGCGGTATGGTGCGCTTAGCTGCATACCACGCAAAATACAAGTTACAACTTGGTGTGTTCGTGCACGTATTCCCTTATACAGATCAGTGGAGAAAAAATGTAGGAAAAAAAACGCTACACCTGCGATTGCGAAATTGCTACCGCATTTTCTCATTCCCCATTGAAGTCTATGGAGAAAAAGAAAGTTTGACAAAAACCTAACATGCTAGCATAAACCGCTAGTATAATAACCCCTAAACTGCCATCCCCCCACATCGACAACACTAAATAAAGCTATTAACATCTAAACCGCCGTCCCCCCACATTGCCAACACTAAACAAACCTATGATTCCATAAATCTCCTATCCGCCACATCACTAATACTAAAATAAATCTATTAACCCCGATCGCGACTACCTAAATTAAATTATTAACCCCTAAACCTAACACCCCCTAACTTTAAATTAAAGTTACAATATACTGACTACCTTAAAATAAATAAAAACTTACCTGTGAAAAAATAAAGTTTAAACTACAGAAAAAAACTAACATTACAGAAAAAAATAAAAATCTAAAATTACACAATTAGGTTTAGATTTGTTTTTTACACCTCGATTACAAGTTTTGCATACATGTTTTAATGCTGAAAAATGGCTATTTCAGCGTTAAAATCGGACCGCAGCCATTACGAGTCTTCTCGATATAGCTGTACCGCAAGCATTTTAGCCTGTAACGCAACGTCAGTCCCGCACTCAAAAAAAATTACGTTTTTGCATGGGATTTCCATAGCGCTGGTATTACAGGTTGTGCAGTGAGGTTAAAAAGCTTGCATTCCAGCCTATACCGACACAATCCGCTTCGCAATCTGAGAGCAGTAGTTATGAGTTTTACGCAACAAAACTGTTACACAAAGCTCATAACTAAACTGTTACAAAGTGCACTAACACCCATAAACTACCTATTAACCCCCTATTAACCGAGGCTCTCCTGCATTGCAAACACTATAATAAACTTATTAACCCCTAATCTGCCGCTCTTGACATCGCCACCACTAATAAAATTTATTAACCCCTATTCCGCCTCTGCCCGACATCTCCACCTCTATAATAAAGTTATTAAGCCCTATTACCCTGCATCCCAACAGAGTTACTGAAATTCTATTGGCTGATTTGAATAGCCAATAGAATTTCAGTAGCTCTCATCCTATTGGCTTATTTGAACAGCCAATAGGATTTCAGTAGCTTTCATCCTATTGGCTGATTTAAATTTCTAGAATCAAATCAGCCAATAGGAATGCAAGGGACGCCATTTTGAAAAGGCTCCCTTGCATTGAAGATTCAATATACGGCGGCGACCGTATGAAGAGTATGCTCCGCGCCAGATATCTTCAGGATGGACACGCTCTGCGTCACCGGAGTGAAGATAAAAGACGCCGCCAGGATGAAGATAGAAGATGCCACCTGGATGAAGACTTCACCGCCTGGATGTCCGCACTTCAGAAACTATAAGTGGATAGTTAGGGGTTAATGTTAGGTTTTTTAAAACTTTTTTGGGTGGGTTATTTTTTTAGATTAGGGTTTGGGGTTTTCTTAAATGAGCTAAATGCCCTTTACGGGGCAAGAAAAAGAGCTGAATGCCCGGTTAAAGGCAATGCCCATACAAATGCCCTTTTCAGGGCAATGGGTAGCTTAGGTTTTTGTTATTTAGGTTTTTTATTTTGGGGGGTTGGTTGGGTGGTGGGTTTTACTGTGTGGGGGGTCTTTGTATGTTTTTTTTGTCAGGTAAAAGAGCTGATTTCTTTAAGGCAATACCCTTCAAAAGGCCCTTTTAAGGGCTATTGGTAGTTTATTGTAGGCTAGGTTTTTTTTTTATTTGGGGGGGGGGTATTTTAATAGGGCTATTAGATTAGGTGTAAATGTTTTTATTTTGGATAATTTTGTTTGCTATTTTTTATAATTTAGTGTTTGTTATTTTTTGTAATTTAGTATTTTTACATTTTTTGTAATTGTAGATTTTTTTTTTTAGTAGTGTTAGGTTTTTTTGTAATTTAATTTATTTAATTGATAGTTATTTTAATTTTAGTGTAATAGTAATGTTAGTTGAATTTATAGTTTAAACTTAGTTTTTTTTAATTTCCCAGGTAAATTTTTATTTATTTTAAGATATGTATCTTGTAATTTTAATTTAAAGTTAGGAGGTTGTTAGGTTTAGGGGTTAATAGTTTATTTATTTATTTTTTGCGATGTGGGGGGCTGGTGGTTTAGGGGTTAATAGGTTTATTTAGTGGCAGTGATGTGGGAGGCCAGAGGTTTTGGGTTTAATAACTTTATTTAGTGGCGGCGATGTCGGGGAGCGGCGCAATTGAGGTTGAAATCTTTATTATAGTGTGGGCGATGTTGGGGTGAGGGGGAATAGGGGTTAATAACTTTATTATAGTGGCGGCGATATCGGGAGCAGCAGATTAGGGGTTAATAACATTATGTAGGTGCCAGCGATGTCAGGGGCAGCAGATTAGGGGTGTTTAGACGTGGGGTTTATGTTAGGGTGTTAGTTTTAAACATAACTTTTTCCCCTCATAGACATCAATGGGGTTGCGTTACGGAGCTTTTCATTCCGCGATCGCAGGTGTTAGTTTTTTTCTAACACTCTCTCCCCAATGATGTTTATGGGAAAAGCGTGCACGAGCATGTCAAAGCAGCGTTTGGATTTTGTGCGGTATGGAGCTCATCGCCATCATTTTGCACGCACAAGGCGGCTTTACAAAAACGTGTAATGGCAGCGATATGGAGGGTGAAATAACGCAACTTTTTTGCATTCGTTTCGCACCCTCTATAGCGCAAAACTTGTAATCTAGGTGAGAGTTTTTTATTTTGGGGGTTTGGTGTTGTAATTGTAGGGGGACTTTGTATATTTTTTAAAAAAAGAGCTGATTTCTTTAGGGCACTGCCTTACAAAATGCCCTTTTTTAAGGGCTCTTGGTAGTTTGTTAGATTAGGGTTTTTTATTTTGGGGAGGCTTTTTTGTTTTTAAAGGGGTATTAGATTAGGAATAACATTTTATTTTGGATAATTTCGTTTGTTATTTTCTGTAATCTTATGTTTTAAATTTTTTTGTAATCTTAGCTATTTTTTTTATTTTTGTAATGTTTTTTTCTGTAATTTAAACTTAGGTTTTATTTTTTTCACAGGTAAGTTTTTATTTATTTTAAGGTAGTTAGTATATTGTAGCTTTAATTTAAATTTAGGAAATGTTAAGTTTAGGGGTTAATATTTTCATTTAGTAGTCACGATGTGGGGGATTGCAGTTTAGGGGTTAATAGGTTTATTTTAGTAGTCGCGATGTGGGGGGACAGCGGATTAGGGATTAATAGCTTTATTTATTAGTTGTGATGCTGGGGGTGGCGATTTAGGGGTTAATATTGTAGCTTATGGGTGTTAGTTTACTTTGTAACATATTTTTTATGGGTTTTGTGAAACTTTTATGCTTTGCAAAATCTATAACTACAGGTCTTTGAATGTGGAATGGATCATTGCCGTAAATGCCATAACGACCGTGGTACAGCTATACCGCACGACTTGTAATTCCGAGTAGCTGACCATTTTGCACTCAAAGGCCATTTTTTTGGCCGTAAAGCCATACCACACAACTTGTAATCTTGGCCTAAATGAGGAACAAAGTATCAACTGAGGAAAGATAAACTGATTATAATGAAACTGAAATCAAGCTTCTTGTTAGATATCAAATGCTCAGATTGCAAAAGGTATGTTTTTATTAAAAGGTATGTGTCCCCCATTGCGGACGTGTACAATTTTTGTAAATAAAAACACAAGCAAGAGGATTGAAAGAGATATTTGTAAAAGAGACAACTTTAATGTTATGTTTCTGTAAAATGTGCATAAGATTATAAACTAAAAACGAACTATTACCAGCTTTATTGTTTTTAATACATTACACATAACAAATTAGCTGCTGGCTCCTTGGAGATGTTAGATTTCATTGTCATCTTGACAGCAGATTTCTAACGTAGCAATACAATACATTGGGCTGTATTACAAGTGGAGCGCTAAATATTGTTTGCACGCAAGCAAAATTAGTGCTCCACTGAGTAATACTAGCGCAATGCGAATGCTGTTTCAGTACTTAAGCCTTTCAAAGGACATCTGCCAAGCACCGTTATTCTGCTCTAGTACCCAATCCCTCCAGAGGGCATCGGCCAAGCACCGGTATTCTGCTCTAGAACCCAAGCCCTGCAGAGGGTATCTGCATGCGCCAGTACCCAGCTCCAGTACCTAAGACCTGCAGAAGGAGTCTGACAAGCACCAGCATCCAGCTCTAGTACCAAGCCTTGCAGAGGGCATCTGGTAAGCACCGATATTCTGCTCTAGCACCCAAGCCCTGCATAGGGTGTCTGCCAAGCAACAGTATTCTGCTTCAGTACCCAAGCACCAGTATCAAGCTCCAATCTTAGCCTTAGAGTGGGCACTCCTGTCTTCGGCTTTCAAATCGGCACCCCAGTCTCGGCCTTAGAGTGGGCACTCCTGTCTTTTGCCCTCAAGTGGGCACTACAGTCTAGGCCTTATAATGGTAATCCAGTCCTTGGTTATAGAGTTGACACTCTAGTTCCCGGCACTAGAGTTAGCTCTACTTCTGACATCAGCACTGGTTTGAGCATTACTGCAGCCTATCCTGACCCTTTTCCCTGTACAATAAACCTACCTTGCCTGTCTCTTTGCTGCCATGCCTAAAAAGGGCAACTTTTTAAAGAAGCCCACTCCACTAGACCCTTTTAGTGCTCAAGATACGACTAAGTCTGACACCTCTACACACAAGCTCCAAACCCCTTAATCCCCTCTGCCAAGTGTGGCATTGCTTGAAAGAGGTTAAGGGGAAAAACCCTGACCACTCCTCTAAAATATCTGCAGCCAGCCCCTTGATGGTGTCATGCTGGAAGGAGTGAAAAACACCAACAATGCCTTTAAAATGCCATGGAATGCCCATAATCAACTTGGTGTTGGGGAGGTTTCTGAGGCAGTTCTCGTTCTGTTCAGTGAGACTATTGACCCCTTATTTAGGGACTACGTTATTCCACAAATAAAACACAAACACAAAAGTTGGGGTAAAAAGGCCGCAGCTTGTTTATTAACAATAACTTAACATATAAGTAAAACCCATAAATAACCAATAATAACTTAACTGTAAAACCCTCATGGGGCTTGCCATGTAACACATTGTATCTCCGTTCCACAGGTCCCCTCCGGAACCATCATAGACCTCTCCTGCCTGTCAGGAGGTACCCCAGCAGACTTCACCACCCCCAAAGGCAAGCCCCACCGCCAAGCTGAGACAAGTATTGTTCGCCTCCACAGCCGTAAAACCAGGGAGGGAGGGAGGGAGCTTCTTTCACCGTCAGGTCCGGACAGAAGATGAGCGTACTTCCTGCTCACAGTCCTTTAAGGACACCCCTGAGGTCCCACCCCTCTCCTACCACCATTGGTCCTTAACTTGCCCTGCTCTGGGGTCAAATGCCCTTCTGAAATAGGCATTTCTCCAGGGCAGGCATGACCCCTTATTTAGGGACTACGTTATTCCACAAATAAAACACAAACACAAAAGTTGGGGTAAAAAGGCCGCAGCTTGTTTATTAACAATAACTTAACATATAAGTAAAACCCATAAATAACCAATAATAACTTAACTGTAAAACCCTTATGGGGCTTGCCATGTAACACATTGTATCTCCGTTCCATAGGTCCCCTCCGGAACCATCATAGACCTCTCCTGCCTGTCAGGAGGTACCCCAGCAGACTTCACCACCCCCAAAGGCAAGCCCCACCGCCACCAGGCTGGCTTATAGCCAGCCCCCGCCACCCACCAAGGCCTTTTCCACCCCCTCTCTGAGATTGAAATTGAACAAGTGTAACCCCATCTCGTTAAGGTGGACTCCATCTCTCAAAAAGAAACACTCCCCCGAACCCCCTTCAAATTCTACGTGCCGAATAGACACCCCACCATTCCGCTCCACAAACTTGCTCAGTATCCTATTAACCTTTCTCCTCGACAACTCCAACCTCCTCACATCCCATGCTGCTCTCCAACTCAAGCGAGGTGTAATCTCTGACCACACTACCCTCAACCTAGGGAACAATTCCCACAGACGTACCAAATCCCTCTTCACTCTGTCCAGCAACTCTTTTTGAGAGATGAAGCCCAAATCGTTTCCCCCCGCATGTATCACGAGCATCCCGGGGGGGCTATACAACCTAGCGAACTCGACAACTTTAACTATAACCTGGTCCCATCTCAGTCCCCGATAACCAAACCACCGCAACCGCACGGTCTCCTCATTGAAACCCAGTTGGCTCCTCCCCCCTCTCTTGTCATTGCCGCTTTCCTGGCCCAGTATATGTAGGAATGGCCAATTATCCAACATTCCTTGCTATGCGATCCTATGGGAGAAAAGGACACACTAAATTATCAAGTCACTATGCACGTAGGACCTAAAGCTGTTAGAAGCCCACCTCCCAATCCCTCTGATTCGTGCATCCGACATACCCAACATTCTTGCCTCAGTTGCAGCCCCGATTCAAAATGAATGGGACCCGAAGTCAAGCTGCGGGAGCCCCAGGAAACCCAGAGCCTTCCTGAAAACCGAAATAAACTGGAACCGCGATAATGATTCCCCGTTCTTATGAATAAGCAACGGGCCGCCACCTCCCGTTCTCACCGCCAAGAATGCCGACACGGCCTCTACAGGGCAACAAGCCCCCCCAATTCCCCGAAGGGTAATTGCTCTACCCCGACCCCTTTGATCCGTCTTTGAACGACGCAACCATATGCACAGGTCGCGACCCTGAACCCACACGCACAGGTCGCGACCCTGAACCCACACATCCCTACGCTGAATACCCCCCCATCCCTTTTAGATGCGCCCACTATTTCTGACACCCGAAATGCAGCAAAGAAGGCTAATACATACGCCGCCCGAAAGAGGACCCGTTCGTACTCATCCGAGCATACTGCAGCCAGGGATCCCACTACTCTCTGCAACAATGCAAAAACCATCGGCCTCCTTGAGTCCAATGTCCTGCTACCCTTACATAAGCCTTTGGCTGCCATCCGTACCACAAATGACTTGGTAACATCCTCCCAACCCAAAAATTGACACAGAAAGGTGATCGCCGCCAGCCTCCTTCTTACCATGGCCATTGACACCCCTTGCCTCCCCCACTGCCCCATCCACTGCACTAGGACCGTCAACCAACTCCGGGCCGTCATGGCCCCCCCTGCACCCTTTAATACCTCACACCATTCTTTCCATACCTGTGAGTAAGCCTTCCATGTGGATCCCGCTAGGGCCCCTCGAACCAACCTCATCAGACCCCGAAGTCCACCTTCCACACTTCCCCCGGGCACTGAAACCCTATGTCCTCTGCCAAAGGAGCCACCGAAACCTGTCCCACTGGAAACGTGAAAGAGAATCAGCAATTCCATTGGTCTTACCAGGCACATGCACAGCCCTGAACAAAACATTACATTTCAGGCACTCCAACACAAACAGCCTAAGAAGGACCACCACCGGAGGCGACGATGCTGTCAAGGAATTTACCGCCGACACGACCCCCATATTATCTGAATGGAAGGTTACTTTCCTATCACCCAGTAGTTCTGGCCAGATTAGCAGGGAAACCCATAATGGGAACAATTCGAGGAACACCAAGTTCCTCGTCAAGCCTGCTGCCTCCCAGTCCGACGGCCACGGGCCGGCGCACCATTTGCCACCAAGATAAGCGCCAAAGCCATGCGCCCCCGATGCATCCGTAAACAAGTGTACGTCGGGGTCGGCCCAACCATCCCTCTGAATCAGGGACCGCCCATTGAAGTCCTCAAGGAAACTCAACCATAATGCCATATCCTCCTTCAAACTCTTTGTCAAACGAATATGGTGAAAATGCTTCTTCACCCCCACCGTGGCCAAAGATAGTCTTCGGCAAAAAAACCTCCCAACCGGGATGATCCGGCAAGCAAAATTTAGCTTGCCTAGCAGGGATTTCATTTCTCGCAGCGTCAGCTTCTGCCGCCCCAAAGCGCGTCGCAAAACCTGTCGCAAATCGGCTACCTTGTCCTCAGGCAGGCTACATTCCATGGATTCGGAATCAATGCGTATTCCCAAGAAACTCAGTGCAACGCATGGACCTTCGGACTTGTCAGATGCCACTGGAATACCAAATTCCTTGGCCACCACCTCAAAAGCGTCCATCAATCTTTGGCAATCAGAACTGCCCGCTGGGCCCACGAACAGAAAATCATCCAAATAATGGACCACGGAAGGAACACCAGAGGTCTGCCGGACAACCCACTCCACAAAGGAACTGAACTTTTCAAAATAGGAGCACGAGATGGAACAGCCCATCGGCAAGCATAAATCCACAAAAAATTGCCCCTCAAAGGAGCACCCCAACAGGTGGTGGCATGCCGGGTGAACCGGCAGTAGCCGAAAAGCTGCTTCGACGTTAACCTTCGCCAAAAGAGCCCCCACACCCGCCCTTTTTACCAAAGCCACCGTGTCGTGAAACGACGCGTAACGGACTGCCGCCACGTCCGGGTCAATCCCATCATTTACCGAAGAGCCCTTCGGGTACGACAGGTGGTGTATCATGCAGAACTGTCCCTGGGCCTTCTTCGGAACAACCCCGAGCGGGGACAGCCTCAAATTATGCAAAGGGGGGGCGGAAAAGGGGCCCGCCATACGCCCCAGAGTTACCTCCTTAGTCAATTTCTCCCGGATAATCCCCGGGAAGTCTCTGGCCGATTTTAAATTCCCCGCCCTCCCGGTCCCTTTCACGTCTTGAAAGGGTATGGGGAAACCCGAACTGAAATCCGTCAAAAGCAGATCGGCGTCCCCCCGCTTCCCTCGCACATTAGCATACCGTTCTAGCCACAGGACCATCTTTCTGATGTCCACTGGCGTCTTGGCTCTGTAAACCCATGTCTCCTGTCCTACCCCCGGTCTTTCCTTTTTTGAAACACTTTGCGTAGGGGTGAACTCCCCCGCATCCCGAACACTCGTGCTTATATTTGCACGATGCCCCGAATCGGCACTGGCCATCGTTAAACTGGAAACCGAGGCCCTTCCTAAGGGCCACTGCTGCCCCACTCCCCGATGCCGCGGAGTGGCCTCCCCCTCCCCCCCCAGACCGAAAGGGCTGCGACCCCCTCAATGGGGTCATTATCTCAAGCCATATCCCCATATCCCTGTCGTCCCACCGCATGTCTGGCCGCACGGCAATCCGCTGGCGGAATTGCTCGTCGTACCTCCACCACCCCATCCCCCCATAAGTACGATACGCCGCAGAGACCTCATCATAGTAGCAAAACAGGGCAGAACCCTGATCAGGGAATTTCTGAGCCATCACACTTGCGAGGATACAAAATGCCCTGGACCAATTAGCAAAGGTTTTCGGAATCTTCCGATACCTCTTCTTCCGCTCATCCTCCTCCTTCTTACCTTGCTCCCCTTTTGGGTCCTCCCTCAGCTCAACAAATTGATCTATGGGAA
The DNA here is from genome assembly GCF_027579735.1 of Bombina bombina. Lineage (NCBI taxonomy): Eukaryota > Metazoa > Chordata > Amphibia > Anura > Bombinatoridae > Bombina > Bombina bombina. Next base: position 1,261,659,464 of record NC_069500.1, read on the forward strand.
GGAGAGAGAATAATTCTAAGAATTCCCTCTTCCATATCCTTTCCTTCACCTCCGTCGCCAAATGCAACCCTAGGGGGCCGATTGAACATAAGCATGGCCTAAGCAATGCCTCATCCGACACCCTGAAGGATGCCACTTCCGAACTGCCAGCCGCTGCCTTTGCCCCGCTTGCCTCTCCCGCTGCATCACTTCCGACTCCTGGCCCCTGTGTGGCCTCTGTCCCCGACGTCTCACTGTGGCCTGCCCCTGGGGGCACGGCCGCCGGCGCCACCACCATGCCCACGTTCACGCCACTCGCGCCCCAAGCTCCCGCCGGGCTCCCCTGACCTTCCATCCTCGCAATCAACTCTTTTAAACCTCTCAACAACTCATTCTGTGACTCATTCCCAGTCCCCTGTGAAGTAATAAGTGAAATGGTACCTCTTGGCGCCCCTGCGTCCGCTCTGTGCCCCGGCTCCGCTCCCGAGTCCCTTGAAGTCCTAGCTCTGCTTGACCTCCTTCCTTCCCTTCTCGGCGACTCCCGATGCCTCTCTGGAGTCCTCCTTCTAGGCCTAGATTCTCTCTGCCTGTCATCACTCTGACCTTCATGCATCCGATCCGTCCGCGCCCAGGTAGGTGATAGCCTCCGGTCCCCTTCGGGTCTGGTCCTGAGAGCCGAGCGGGACCACCCGGGGAAAACGGAAGGGAAGAAGGGGGGGGCAGGGGAAGGGACACCCACCCCCCACCCGCCTCAGCCCTAACATGCATCACCCCAGCTCCTCCCGCCCCAGACTCTCCTGGGCCACCCTCGCACTAATATACACCCCGGCGCTCCCTCCATACCCCAAGTGCCCCCCTTTCACCACTGCCCCAAGCTCTGCTCACTCCCATGCCTTGTGTTGGGCCCCCCCGACTATTGCGCACCACCATTTCACCTACGCTCCAATCTCCCGCCTAATCCAACTATCCTTAATTACCCGCTGCCAGGCGTGTCGCCCCACCCCGGCTAACCATGCTATACTGCACCCCTATGGCCCACGAATAAAACATCTCTAGCCTCCCTACAGCCTCATGTGGGCCCCCATAACTCCCTATCACCATTTTGCCAGATCCAGATCCCCTTGCCTCATGTGGGCCCCTTCAGGTTACCCCTTGCCTCATGCGGGCCCCCATAACCCCCCCTCACTATCTTGGTCCTATACGGGTCCCCCTGGCCTCATTTGGGCCCCCACTCAGCCCCCACTCTGTCTAACCTGGCCTCATCTGGGCCCCCTTTATCCGTCTCCCTGGCTCCCCTTATTCCCGCCTATCTCCAGATGCAACCACGTGTGTTGCGCGGGGCCACCCTTTGCCTGCCCGCTCCACCTCCATACAGCCACCCCAACATCTTCGATAGCTCAGCGGCTTACCTGCCAGCAGGGTCGGTGCTGCTGTCTGCGACTCCTCACTGCGACTGGCTCCCGGAATGTCCTGCGGTCCTCCCACGTGGACCTCTGCAACGACCGTCTCCTGCCACTGACGCCTCTGCGGGCCACACCTACTCCCGGCCGGCCGTCCTCTGGCCCGTCCGCTGCTGCCTCTAGCTTGACCCGCCGACCTTCCACTTCTCGGGGCCACCGTGGGGCTGAGGCGCTCTGGTGGTTGCGACCGCCGCACAGGCCTAGCCCTTGTAGCCGGCTCCACCCCCGCCGACAGCTCCGGATCACCTCGAGGTAAGACTCCAGCTGCCTGCAGCTGCTCCAGGAGCCACTGAGGGCCTCTCTCCCTGGCAGCAGCTGCAGCAGCTGTAATCAGGTCCTGTACAGCCGACATGTGAGCGGGTAAGTACGCTCACGTTCTCTCCCGACTTTATGAGGTGAAAGAGGCAGAGCTTCTTTCACCGTCAGGTCCGGACAGAAGATGAGCGTACTTCCTGCTCACAGTCCTTTAAGGACACCCCTGAGGTCCCACCCCTCTCCTACCACCATTGGTCCTTAACTTGCCCTGCTCTGGGGTCAAATGCCCTTCTGAAATAGGCATTTCTCCAGGGCAGGCATTATTCTAATAAAACAGATATGGAAATATTCTACAGTTACTTACAAATACATAACCAGTTTTGCAAAAACATTTGTGTGTCAGTGGTAATTATTGCTTTTTCCGCATCTCTATCAGTTCTTGTTTAATGCGTGAGATGTCATGTATTGGGGCACTTAACTGCCTCCCAACACTTCAATAGCAAAGCACATTTTCATGAGAAAGAGAATAGCACAACAAACTAATTATTTTCAGTTGAATCCACAGCTCAATAAATGTTTAATTTACATTAATTTACCGTCATTTTTTATAAATAACGTTACATCATACGAATAGTGCATATAACAAAACAAAGATCAAATTAATTAATGTTTCAAATTTAACCTTGCAAACAATTCTATTTATATCTCTATATGTGTAACAGGTTTCTGAATGATTTGCTCTGGTTGTGAATATTATATATACAGTAGAATTTTTTGTTAAATCTATATTAACTACTAAATTACAGTAACCAATTCATAGAGTAATACAAATCAGGGCTAATTGTATATTTGATTACTACTGAAATACAAGTTTTGAAAATGCATAAAATTTGTTTAATACAAGATTCCACACTGCATTAAAGGGACAGTGACATCAAAATTAAACTTGAATAGTTTAGAGCAGATTTCAATAAAAAACAAAACAAAAACAAACGCTTACGTCCATGATCTAATTTGCTTTGTTCTCTTTGCATATTTTGTTGAAAAGAAGGCAGTAGGTATAACAAGTTATTGGGAACACATTAATGGGAAACATATTTTACAGTACAGTGTCCCTTTAATATTAACTCAACAGTTATATAAGAAAGCAAACAAAGCACCAGACTTGAATAAACCATTGTGTACTATAAGCAAGTACTGAAGAGCAACACTAAGGGCTAAATTATGAGTGGAGCGCTAAATATCGATATAGTGCAAGCGATATTAGCACTGAGTAATAACAGCGAATGTTAATGTGAGCTGGAATTATAAGTAAAGCGCAATCCGTAGGCTCCAATGCAGCAAAGGGGTAAGTAGTGCAGGGATGACAGCATATTTTTAAGTATATATATATATATATATATATATATATATATATATATATCATATATTAATATGCTAATATACACATATTAACACATAAACATATATGTAAATAGTCATATACATACAGTATATATTAACTTGGAAACACATAGCTTACATAGACCGCAATGTAAGCACCCACTCAAACCAACTTTAGACCCCAAAAACTGGGGTTCGGTAGCTGCTTAGATGCCTGAGATACAGGCTTCTAAGCAGCATGCCCCCTGCTCCTATACTTAACATTGTGTGTTTGAAATAAAGCTGCGCAATGACGTCATCACGTAATTGTGCGTGATGTCACCGCGCATAACATGAAGCCCCGGCGATGCCTGTCACTATACAGGCCCGATCGCCGGGGTAGGAGCAGGTGGGAGCCCCCAGATCTCCCTCAAAGTGGAAGAGTGCTAGCGACGGGCGGCTCTGAGCCGTCGTTAGCACAAGAGTGGGAAACTCTGCGACGGCTTAGAGCCGTCGTTAGCACTCAAGGGGTTAAATAAAAAGCTATAATGCCCTCTATTTAAGGGCATTTGGGGCACTTTTAGAAAATTAACCAGAGATCAGATCTCTGGATAATTTTCTGAGCGCTAATTGCTACAACGAACTTGCAGTAGCAATAACCAGCCACTTATAATGGCAGGCTGATTATCCCGCATCCGCAAATGGGCACATTTGCCCATTCGCAGTGTGTGATAATTTAGCGCTCCACTAAGTATTTAAGACATACTTGCCTCATAAGGAGGAATGTTGCCTCATAAGCTTACATTCCTGCTTTTTTAAATAAAGATACCAAGTGACGGAAGAGAAATTGATAATAGGAGTATATAAGAAAGTTGCCTAAAACTGCATGCTCTATCTAAATCATGAAATAAAAAAATTGGGTTCAGTATCCCTTTAAATTCCAGAATTGATTACCCATTCCCCAGTTTTGCATAACCAACCTCTGTGATTATCTTGTACCTAAGCCTCTGCAGACTGCCCCCTTATTTCAGGTTTGTTGACAGCCATGCATTTTAGCCAATCAGTGCTGACTCCTAGGTAACTCCAGGTAGCACAATGTTAAAGGGCCAGTCAAGTACAAAAAATCTTTCATGATTTAAATAGGGAATGTAATTTTAAACAACTTTCCATTTAACTTTTGTCACCAATTTTGATTTGTTCTCTTGGTATTCTTAGTTGAAAGCTAAACCTATGAGGCTCATATGCTAATTTCTTAGACCTTGAAGACTGCTTCTAATCTGAATGCATTTTGACCACTAGAGGGCATTAGTTCATGTGTTTCATATAGATAACATTGAGCTCATGCACGTGAAGTGACCTAGGAGTGAGCATTGATTGGCTAAAATGCAAGTCTGTCAAAAGAAATAAAATAAGGGGGCAGTTAGCAGAAGCTTAGACAAAAGATAATTACAGAGGTAAAAAGTGTATTTCTATAACAGTGTTGGTTATGCAAAACTGGGGAATGTGTAATAAAGGGATTATCTTTCTTTTTAAACAATAACAATTCTGGTGTTGACTGTCCCTTTACCAATATGGCACACAAGTGTAGCTGTAAAAAACCTGTCAAAATGCACTGAGATAAGAGGCGGCCATTAAGTGCTTATAAATTAGCATATGAGCCTAACCTATGTTTAGCTTTCAACAAAGAATATCAAGAGAACAAAGCAAGTTGAATGATAAAAGTAAATTTGAAAGTTGTTTAAAATTGCATGTCCTATCTAAATCATGAAAGTTTAATTTTTACTAGACTGTCCCCTTAACTATCAATTCAAATGGAAAAAGCATGGGAAAAAAAAAATCACAGGCAGCGGTCACAATGTGCAAATATTGTGTATAATATATATAGAAAACATGATCCTGCCAAATATACATCTTGTCACTCACACTTTTCTCAAAGATACAGCAGCCTCAAGCTGTTACTCTTCATTAATAAATGAATTAGTTATTTAAATCTCAGATGATTGACATTTAAAATAGGACAATGTTAAATAATCTTTGCAGCTATTATAAGATCATATTTATATTTCTTAAGCAAATTTAAGCTTCTATTTTTCATATTTGCAATTACTTGTTATCTTCACATTATGTATATTTTTTATGTACTCATTGATGCTGTGGACAAGGTTCACATACAGGATCCTCCTCTACCCAGCATCACATTTATCATTACGCAAGCTGCTTGTGCAATGCCACCCCCTGCTCGCATGCTGCCAATCAAGTGCAATCTTCACAATCCGAAAGAATCAGGATGATTTAACTTTGCTACACTTCAGGTGCAGAGAAGATGAGGCTTAAGGCCGCAACTATTTTATAAATGGGGCCTATTATGTTCACTCACGCCCTCGTCAGCAGCCGATTGGACTATGATAATGCACTCTACGCCGGCACCACCACTAACTAAGTTCAGAAAGGACCGCAAGACCTGGCTCTTCGACTGAACTGCAACCCTCAGCGCCTTGAGACCCTTACGGGTGAATAGCCGCGCTTTACAAGAACCCAATAGATAGATAGTTTTGTTATTGTAAAGGGAATACCATGAAACTATGACACTGGTCAGACAAATCAAATAAATACTGTTACATACATTCTGTACATACATATTTATTTACCTTAATAAGAACTCAACATTTATTTAGCATTTTAATTAATTTAGACTCAGTGAGAAAATGATTAGATTCAATAAAACTAATATCTTAATTAAAATACTCACAGCATCATTGTAGCTTTGCAAGATATGGACCCCGGCCCCATATCACATCAGCAAATTGTGAGTTCACTTCCATTATAATGAAAGGAGATGCACCTATATTGTAGCTGTAACTTCTATTGTCAAAAATACTGGCACACAAAAACCCCTCTAAAGCATTGTTTATTTAAAAAAATACTCCCTATTAAACTGTCTACTCTAACATACAGACATAAGAAAACTTTAAGAAAGTTAAAGAAAAATAAAATGGAGACTTTTTTGTCAACTTTTTAATAGCGAGACTTGAGGGCTAGACAAGATACTTCACAAGGGGAATACGGTATTTTGTGATTTCTATATCATTGAGCAAGATTTAGATAAAAAAAATCAGACCATGGGGTCAATTTATCAAGCTCCATACGGAGCTTAATTCCCCTGTGTTTCTGGTGACCCTTCTAAAGACCGCAGCTCCATAACCTATCCACCTGCTCTGAGGCGGCAGACAGAAATCAACCCGAATGCATACGATCAGGTTGATTGACACCCCCGCAAATCTGCCAGGGGGCGGTATTGCACCAGCAGTTCACAAGAACTACTGGTGCAATGATAAATGCTGTCGGCATTTATCGATGTGCAGCGGACATTATACGCTATATTGTATAATGTCTGCTCGCACATTAGTAAATTGACAACCATGCCTCTAAAATGCCCCAGAATGCCCATGGCTAGTACTTTGTGGGTGTCTTCATGGTTGACGGAGGTTTAGGTGAAAAAAATGTGACCTTGTCTCTAAAAGACCCCTTTGTGGGTGTCTGTTTTAATGAAGTTTAGGAGAAAAACCTTAACCGTGCCTTTAAATGCCACAGGAATGCCCACAACCAGCCCATTTTTGGTAGGTGCAAGCATGATGGAGGTTTAGGTGAAAAAATCTTACCACGCTTCTAAAATGCCTGTAAACATCTATGGCCAGCATTTTCTGCATGCTGGAAGAAGGTTTAGGGGGAAAACCCTTGATATGCCTCTAAAAAACCCTGAAATGCCTTACTGCCAGCCAGAGATTTAGGTGAAAAACCCATGACCACTCCTCAAAAACACCCTGAAACACCTATGGCTAGCCCCTTGTTGGTGTCTACCTGCTTTAAGGAGATTTAGGGGGGGACTCTACTCTTCTAAAACACCTTAAAACCCCAACATAATCTGTTTCTCGAGAATATTTGTATGGCAATGGTATTGTTCTTTTTACACATCTCTAACAGTTTTAGTTTGTTGTGTAAGATGTCATGTACAACCCCAATTCCAAGTTGGGACAGTTTGGAAAATGCAAAAAAACAACAAACAAAAAGAGTAATTTGAAAATTAAATTCACCCTGTTCTATATCGAAAAAACACATTATTAACACATTATTTGATGTTTTATTTAGTGAATTTAATGTATTTTTGAAAATATAAACTCATTTAAAATCTGATGACAGCAACACGCTCCAAAAATGTTGGGGCAGTGGACTGTTTACTACTGCCCCAACATTTAAAAAAAAACCAAAAAAAAAAACACTTTCCCCCATTCATCCATTATGCATGTCTTTAGCTGCACATTATTTTTGCACTTTATAATGCACCACACATTCTCAATTGTAGACAGGTCAGGACTGTAGGTAGGCCATGCTAGCACCAGCACTGTCTAATTACGCAACCATGTGCTTGTATTCTGAGCAGAATGTGGTTTGGTGTTGTTCTGCTGGAAAATGCAGCAACATCCCTGGAAAAGATGACCTCTGGATGACAGCATATGTTGCTACAAAATGTATACATATCTTAATGAAACAATATACACCAATTTTCATATAACTGTATGTAATAGATACTACTATAAAGAAGAATATGCACAGATACTTTCTTAGAAGCTCCAAGTTTAGTGCTGTTGATTAGGTTATCAAGAACACCCAGGGAAAGGGTTTGATACCAGACACTCCCCCCCCCCCATCCCTCCCTGATTATGAAAAGTCAGGTTATATAAACAGAAGCCAGCAGTAGACTGGAAAATCACGTCTACTTCTGACACTGAGGGACTTGGTTAGAAGTCTGAAAATCTACACAATGTTATTAAAAAATAAATAAAAATAAACATTGTTACAAAAACACTCCCAGATAGGCTATATAAATGGATCATGTACAAAACATTTATGCAAAGAAAAATTGGTGTATAATGGCCCTTTAATGCATTAATGGTGCCCTCACAGATGTGCAAGTTACCCATGCCATGGGCACTGACACCCCCCCATGATATGACAGACCTGTCGCTGATATCAGCTTGAATGGTCCTTTTCCTCTTTGTTCAAGAGAAAACGGCATCTGTTTTTTCCAAAATCGATTTGAAATGTCGACTCGTTGGACCACAAAACATGATTACACTGTGATACTGTCCATCTCACATGAAACCGATCCCAGAGAAGTGGGTGGCACTTCTGGACAGTGTTGATGTATGGCTTCTGCTTTGCATAGTAAATCCTTAACTTGCATCTGTGTATGCAGCGACGAATGGTGTTGACTGACAAAGGTTTACCAAAGAATTCCCTAGCCCATGTCAGGATATCCATTACAGACTCATGGCAGTTTTTGACACAGTGACGTCTGAGGGATCTGAGATCATGCACACTCAGAAGTGGTTTTCGGCCTTGCCCTTTACGCACCTAGATTTGAACAGATTTCTTGAATCTTTTAATTATTGTGCACTGTAGAAAGTGAAATACCCAAAAAATTGTTCTCAAAGTGTTGGACTGTTTGCAGACACATCTGTTTACAGATTGGGAAGCTTCAACCAATCCTTGCTCTTGAAGGACTTGGCCTTTTTTGGAGGCTCCTTATATACTATGATTACATGATTGCCTCACTTGTTTCACATCACCTTCTTATTTCAACTTGTCCCATTGCTATAAGTCCTAAATGGCTCCTGTCCCAACTTTTTTGGAACGTGTTGAAGTCATCAGATTTGAAATTAGTGTATATTTTCAAAAATACATTAACTTCACAAAGTAATAATGTGTTTTCAATATAGTACAGGGTGAATTGAGTTTTCAAATGACTCTTTTTCTTTCATTTTTGTATTTCCCATACTCTCCCAACTGTTTTGGAATTGGGGTTGTAATAAATTACAATAAATAATTCATAGAGAAGTACAAAGTAGGGATAGCTGTATATTTCATTACTATAAAATACAAGGTTAGAAATGTATAATGTAATTTTAATTGATCATTCTGAATTAATTTAATACAAAGATCCACAATGCAAAAAAATTAAACTTTCATGATTCAGTGCATACAATAATAAAAAAAGTTACAAGCTTACTTCTATTATCTAATTTGCTTTGTTCTTTTTGTATCTTGTGTTAAAAAGTATAAGTAGGTGGGTTCTGGAGCAGCAGTGCATTACTGGGAGCTAGCTGCTGATTGGTAGACACTTTCAGCTAGCTCCCAGTAGTGCATATACCAAGTGGATACCAAGAGAATTATTCAAATTTGATAATTTAAGTAAATTGGAAAGTTCTTTAAAATGATATGTACTATCTGCATAATGAAAAAAGGATTCAAGGTTTTATGTCCCTTTAAGTGAAGCCTGAAGGTCTCAACTTCAGGTAGCATTTTGCATTTCCTACTGATAAATCAGGCCCTTGGTATGCAAAGAGTATCTGACAACATGTAATAAATATGATAATGTTGAATGAAAGAGTTAGATAGCATATGGGTTGGAAGAACTGAAAATAAATGTTGAGTTACTGAGCCACTATAATTTACTTTATGAAAACAAATTCTTAATTTAAGATATAAATTTACAAAAATACTTTTTATGCTAATAGATGTATGAACTGGATTTTAAGTGAATGTTGTAAGGTTATTTATTTGTCTGGAAAATGTGAAGGAAAAGCTATTTAAATTAAACCAATACATCAGTATTAGTTGTGTACATTCTACTAGTGCTTACTTCCTGCTAAACCTCATTGGCTTTTAGGTACTTCCTGATGATTCTTTACCTATTGGTACAATGAACATTTTCAGGCATGTTTAAATGCTGCTTTTTATTGGTGATAGAAAATATTGGAGTACACTGACCCTTTAGCAAAACAGTCATTAAATGCCTTGTGTGCTTGTCTCACATTCCTTAGAAGCTAAAAGCAAAAATGATGTAACCTGCAAATCAGACCGCCAGTTTAGGTAACATGGAGCATTTGTAGGTTACAGATTTTGCTTTTTATGAATTTGTGAATCTATTAATTTATAAAAGATGTTGCATTACATTTTCAGTGAACGTGTTAGGATAATTTACTTTTTTCCTCTTTCTGGCTGCTGTTAGGCTCCTGTCTGTGTTTTATATTGAACATAGAGAGTCATTACTCCTTTAAACTGTCTCCCTGCAACTAATTTACTTTTGGCTTTATCTCTATCTAATCCTCAGATTCTTACCTGTATCTCACTAATTATACTAAACAAGAAGTAGCCCCTAGCTATGGCATTGTCCCATTTACAGACAGAGAGAACACGAGTTTCTCAGAATGTAAATCGGTATGACAGTTTTAGAGGGAGTTTTTTAAACAAAGAAGTCAGAATAAGGAGTGATACAACCATGATCTGATTGCAAAATAATTTTTTAAAATAAATATATATGTATATATTTTATAATTAAATAATTAATTTAAAATTCTGCTTTCAAGTGTGTTGTCAGCAGAAATGATAAGATCAGATGCTACAAATATATGTGAGTGTTGCTAACAAAATCACAGTGGCATATCTACTCCAGTAACAAACCAGATTGGCGCCTACAAATAAGGTAAATTATGCTGCAAAGTTTAGTCATTAAAAACATTTGGCTGGTATGTTAGTTTAGTACAAAACCATAAAACAGTCTTGTAATTACAAGGGCCCAGACTACAAATGGAGCACTAGAAATATTGTGGGCCCTCACTAAGAATTAGCACTCAATCTGGTATTACAAGTCCATGGTAAAACAGAATTACAAGAGAATGTTTATTTCAGCCAACATTTATTTAGAGCATCCTATACTTTCAATGCATAGCGCGGCCGTGCTCAACATGTTGTGAGTTATGTGTGTATTTTTTTTTTAAATAAAAAGAACATTTTCTTTTGAGTGGAGAAAAATGCTAATTCAACTATTTCTTAATGCACTTTCAGCTTAAAGGGACAGTCAGGTCCAAAACAAACATTCATGATTTAAATAGGGCATGTAATTTTAAACAACTTCCCAATTTACTTATCACCAATTTTGCTTTGTTCTCTTGGTATTCTTAGGTGAAAGCTAAACTTAGGAGGTTCATATGCTAATTTCTTTGACCTTGAAGACTGCTTCTAATCTGAATGCATTTTGACCACTAGAGGGCATTAGTTCATGTGTTTCATATAGATAACATTGAGCTCATGCATGTGAAGTGACCTAGGAGTGGGCACTGATTGGCTAAAATGAAAGTTTGTCAAAAGAAATAAAATAAGGGGGCAGTCAGCAGAAGCTTAGATAAAAGGTAATTACAGAGGTAAAACATGCATTATTATAACTGTGTTGGTTATGCAAAACTGGGGAATGGGTAATAAAGGGATTATCTTTTGTTTTAAACAACAAAAATTCTGGTGTTGACTGTCCCTTTAAGCGTACTTGGCCGTCAAAAGCCAGAACAGGGTTTTGTAGCACACCTCATGGAAGTCTTTGGGTAGATGTTCGCACCCCTGAGGCTTTCAATAGAATGATAACTTTTTACTTTCAACTTATAATATGAGCAGAGTAAGAATGGTGTTAGAGCTCAACAGTGCTATTATTTCTGCTGTCCACTTGTAATCTAGCGCAAGGTGTTTTATGGTCCCTTTTAATGATAGCAGAATTCTGTTTTTAGGGAATTGCAATAAAACAGTTAGGTTAATCACTATGGATTAATAGATAGTTGTGATTCCACAGTTATGTGTGTTAAGATATTTATAGACTATTCATATTGTATTAATTGCTTTATAAACGTAAATTAGCTGTACAAAAACTGATCTGATGAATCCACAATCAGACCTGTTTTTAACAGCATATATTAAAACACAATGGTCTATGTTACAAGTAGAATGATATTTTGCCCAAGATTTCTATCGTAAATAGCGCTCAAGTGAAATCCATTTGTATATCATGTGCATCTGTGAGCTCTTATTACAAGTTTAAAGTAAAGTGGTTATGCTTGAGTATTAGTATTGTTAGTGTCTGTATCAATATCATTGTACAGTTTGATAGGGCAATAGCAATTTATATGTTTTTGCTTACAAAAGAAAAGTGAAACTTATAAATGAATTAGTCATACATTTGAGCTGAGGCATTATTGGGTATACAGTAAATTTGTGTTTCATATGTAATCTATATGAATTATATTGTGAAATTGTTTATCATCATTTTTTTATAATGTCATTTATTTAAAATAATTTAGTGTGGTTTTAATTTAGATATGACTGTCTATTAATATCTTGCATAAAAAAATGGCCACAGCTTTTCCCTTTCATCATTGTGCATTTTGAAATATATAAAACACTGTAAAATGTATTTTGTAAAAAAGCACAATCTACCACTGAAACTAATGAGCCTGTTCTTTCTCACAGTAGTTTAATATCTCACTGTACTGACTGCTTTCCTGCAATCTCAGTTCGTCCTAGTGAATTTAAAAAAAGTTGTCTAATTGACTGGATATTTATCATGACTGCCTAATATGTTTGCATGCAGGCTTTGTCACTTAACCAATAACATCAGCTCATGATGTGTGCAATTAATAATTACACTACCCCAAAAGGGATTTCAGACATTTTTGAACTACTCTTCTAATGAATCGGAATAGACCCCCCTGAATAATGAAGTTACCCATGGTTTTCTGGCATGCAAATAGTTCAGACAATGGGCTCATCGCCTGAAACGAGAGTTAGGTAGTAGCAGTCTTAAAGGGATAATCTACACTAGAATTTGTATTGCTTTAAAAGATAAATAATCCCTTTATTACCCATTGCCTAGTTTTGCATAACCAACACGGTTATATTAATACACTTTTACCTCTGTGATTTCCTTGTATCTAAGCTTCTGCAAACTGCCACCTTATTTCAATTCTTTTGACAGACTTGCATGTTAGCCAATTAGTGCTGGCTCTTAGGTAACTCCATGTGCATGAGCACAGTGTTATCTATATGACCCACATGAACTAACACCCTCAAGTGGTGAACAACTGTCAAAATGCATTCAGAAAAGAGGCGGTCTTCAAGGTCTAAGAAATTAGCATATGAACCTTCTATGATTAACTTTCAACTAAGAATACCAAGAGAACAAAGCAAAATTTGTGATAAAAGTAAATTGGAAAATTGTTTAAAATTACATGCCCTATCTGAATCATGAAAGTTTATTTTGGACTAGACTGTCCCTTTAAGACTACTGCTCCTTATCCTGTCCGCCACATAAAAAGCCGATTGAAATCATCCCGATCCAATCGTGATGATTGACAGCCCCCGGGGCTGCATTGCACAAACATTTGCAGTAGAGAATCATGTCTGCCCAATCAATAATAAATGGAGCCCTGCACACTGCAGTATGGAGAGAAAAATGCAAAGCTTTTCCTTTCCATGTATTTATACAAAGGAGATAGGGCATTACTGATTTCCATATCTATGATAATACAGTTCATGGTTAGCTAGCCAAAAAATGCATTGATTTTTCCAAATATGGTTAAAATATGTTAGTAAAAACAATTTTTTGCCCAGTTTAAACCAGCAAGCTAAAAGTGGTTGTTACTATGTCTGACCGTAGATTAAAAAGAATATATATGTATATATACTTTCCAGAAGAGATATTTGACATAACATAGCACTACGGAATCTGTCGGTGCTCTACAAATAACCAATAGTCCTATATAATTGTGTTTGTAATGTCCGTCGCTGTCGGCAGTTGCGCACGCATCCTCAAAGGAATGTTGTATGCGTGCGCAGCCACCTCACAGCAATAGGCAGCTTCAGGAGCTCCAACTCTCAGCTGTAACATAACATCTGAGAGAGCTGGAGCTTCTGAAGCTTCAGGCATCTGTCGCATATGAAGCCAGAGTGCGATCGGTGCTCCGCCTCCATATGAGGCCAGATGCCTGACCGTTACAGACGGTGACACTGTGTGTGTCACCGTCTGTAACGATCTTCTGCTGGTGCTGGTGGCAGGTGTGGGCGGACGGGCGGGTGGGCGGCTCAGCAGGGAAGGGGAAGCAGCGAGAGTGCCCTAATTAAAAAAAACAAAACAACAAAAAATAAAGTGAGGGGGGAGAAAGGGCAAAAGAGAGGGGGGAGAGAGAGCAAAAGAGAGGGGGGAGAGAGCAAATGAGAGGGGAGAGAGAGAGCAAAAGAGAGGAGGGAGAGAGAGCAAATGAGAGGGGAGAGAGAGAGCAAAAGAGAGGGGGAGAGAAAGCGCAAAAGAGAGGGGGAGAGAGAGCGCAAAAGAGAGGGGGGAGAGAGCAAAGGAGAGGGGGAAAGAGAGCGCAAAAGAGAGGGGGTGAGAGAGCAAAAGAGAGGGGGTGAGAGAGAGCAAAAGAGAGGGGGAGAGAGAGCAAAAGGGAGGGAGAGAGAGAGCAAATGAGAGCTGGAGAGAGAGCAAAAGAGAGGGGAGTGAGAGAGCAAAAGAGAGGGGAGAGAGAGCAAAAGAGAGGGGGGAGAGAGAGAGCAAAAGAGAGGGGAGAGGGAGAGCAATAGAGAGGGGGAGAGAGCAAAAGAGAGGGGGGAGAGAGAGCAAAAGAATGGGGGGAGAGAGAGCAAATGGGGTGGTGAAAGAATCCACCTGGATGGCAGGGTGGTGAAAGAATCCACCTAGCTGACAGAAGTCTAGCTGATGTGGGCTGCTCCGACTTTAAATGCCGGGTCTATTTTTGTTCCCAGTCTGGTGCTGAATGGGTCACATATTCCCTCCTGTAATTTTGCCCTCACTCTTTTGATGCATGAAGTTACCATGTTTAAAATAAAGTGTAGCCTATGGGTACAACAAGCAACTCTCTCATGCTGCATATGCTGCACTAGTATTATGTTTGGGGCATTTTTTGCCCAGGTAAAGATTTCTGTTGTGACTCATGTTTCACGCTTATATGCTAGAGCAGTTTTGAGTGTAAAGGTAGCAAGGTACACACTTAATGTGATATCTTTTTAAATAAAAACCCTTTTTTAATTATCTAAAAATATTAACAGAGAAGTAAATAACCTATAGGTAACTCTGCTTAGCAGAAAGCCTAATTGAATAAGAAAAAAGTAAATAAGAACTTTCTGTACTAGATCTTGTTAAATAATGCCAGGGCATTAATAGCTTGCTAATGGAATAAAAAAAAAAAACAGCTACATTCTCTTAAGATTAATGGGTAGACCAATTACAATAGTCTTTTGCCAGAGTAAATTACATTTACTAAATATAACAAGGAGGAATAATTTGAGTTAATTAATTTCTTTTGGTTTAGCTTTTTTCCATTTACATGCTGACACACCAAGATACACATTGCACCAAAATGAAAAGCACTATAATGTATTCCTGCCTAGCATGGCTACTTTTCTTTTGGTTTGGACAAATATATGAAGCTTTCATTGATAACACATAGGGATAGAGTACAAGTGGCTCACTAATGTTACTAACTAATGCACATATTACAAGTTAAAAGTAAACGGTTGTGCTTGAGTACAAAAAAAAAAAGCGATTAAAGTATTAGCGTGCCTTGAGGTCTAGCATAAAGTGTAAGGGTTAAAAAGAAAGTTGCACAAAACACATCACAAAAACATTTCAATAAACTATAACATATATATATATATATACCTCCTAATAAAAAAATAATAATCATAAAATATATTTAAAAAAATGTTTTTTAAAGGTTAAAAGGGATATGTTATGTGACAAGGTATCTGACTGGGAAGGGCTATTATGTATGTGTATATCTATCTAGTATCTATCTATCTATCTATCTATCTATCTATCTATCTATCTATTCATGTCTAAGTATGTGTATGTATATATATATATATATATATATATATGTGTGTGTGTGCATATATATATATATATGTACATAAATGTATATTTATGTGTCCTTATGTGTAAATATGTATAAACTTACATAAATACTCATATGTATTGATTTTTACACGTGTGAATGTGAATATATATATATATATATATATATATATATATATATATATATATATATATATATACACACACACACACAGAGAGAAATGCACTCACAGGAACGAACAACCAGCTCAATACCATTGTTAACCTGTTCTATGGCGATTTACCACCTGGGTGCAACTTCTTTTAGCCCAGCAATGCTTTTCACAGAGTAGAACTTTCCTGTAGTATATCAGTCTGGTCCCGCCTATAACGGACAGTCCAGCGCCGAAATACCAGGCAATTCCTCTCTGAACAAGAAACACAGCAACCCCAGCTCAATACCATTGTTAGCCTGTTCTATGGTGATTTACCACCTGGGTGCAATAGTATTGAGCCAGTTGTTCGTTCCTTTGAGTGTGCTTCTCTCTGTGTGTATTTAGTCTCCCTATGGGAAAAAGGGGAAACCAGACATGGACTCCTTGCTCAGTGTGCTTAGAGGAATATGGCTACACCTCACTGTCAAGGCCCAACGATCATCTGGGGTTGCTGTGTTCCTTTTTCAGAGAGGAATTGCCTGGTATTTTGGCGCTGGACTGACTATAATAGGCGGGATCAGACTGATATACTACAGGAAAGTTCTTCTCTGTGAAAAGCATTACTGGGCTAAAAGAAGCTGCACCCAGGTGGCAAATCGCCATAGAACAGGCTAACAATAGTATTGAGCCAGTTGTTCGTTCCTTTGAGTGTGCTTCTCTCTGTGTGTATTTAGTCTCCCTATGGGAAAAAGGGGAAACCAGACGTGGACTCCTTGATCAGTGTGCTTAGAGGAATATGGCTACACCTCACTGATGAGGCCCAATGAAGGCTGAATCGATCGTCTGGGGTTGCTGTGTTCCTTGTTCAGAGAGGAATTGCCTGGTATTTCGGCACTGGACTGACTGTAATAGGCGGGATCAGACTGATATACTACAGGAAAGTTCTTCTCTGTGAAAAGCATTACTGGGCTAAAAGAAGCTGCACCCAGGTGGTAAATCACCATAGAACAGGCTAACAATAGTATTGAGCCAGTTGTTCGTTCCTGTGAGTGTGCTTCTCTCTCTGTGTGTGTGTATATATATATATATATATATATATATATATCCACACACACACGTTTGAGCCATTTCAAGTTAAAAAATTTGTTTTTTATTCAATTGTAATACTTTTAATGTGTTTTATTGTGTTTTGATTCAAAATATTTTATATTCCAATATTCTTCAAAATGTTCTTTTTATTCTTAAATATATATTTCTATATATCTGTAAATATAGCTATACCTGTATATATATATAGTATATCTATCTATAAATAAATATTTAATAATAAAAATATTTTTTTTTCTCTATGTGAAGGACATTGGAATTTAAAGTATTCATAGCTACCTCTGGCTTTAGCACTGTTGGTCTAATGCGGTGAAGGGTTAGCATGTGAGCAATAAGTGTTTTTTTTTAAAACAGTGTTCCAATTGAAGTCAATGCGGAGAAGAAGTTAACGCGGTCAACTTGTAATATGTGCGCTTACCCCGCCGCATTAAAATTTATTTTTTGTGCAGTTAGCCCCAGAGATGTGGACTTGAGTTGCATGTTTTGGATTTGACTTGGGCTCAAGTCACAAATTTGATGACATGTGACTCGACTCAACATAATCAAGGAAGACTTGACTTAGACTTTGACAGCAATGATTTGAGACTTGACTTGGACTTGAGCCCTATGACATGCCAAGTCGTTATACATTCTAAAGGTCAGAGTTGTAACCTAGGATGGTCCTTGGAGAATGACAACCAAAATAATATAATTAAAATATCTAACTCACTTTTGTCATCAGAACTTAAGCACCATCAAAGGGGGTAAGTAGCGCAGCAATGACATCAAATATAAATATATATATGTATATGCTGATACACATATTAACACATAAATATATATGTATATAAGCATATACATATATATTTACAGGGGAACACACAGTTCCCATAAACAGCAAGGTAAAGGCACTTTTCAGTGCCGTTTTTTTTCTAACACCCCATTCCCACCAACTTTAACCACAAAATACTGCTTAGAGCTGCTATCTTTATTTTTTAATAAACTACACTAAGGGTGGCGGCCCAGCTTAAAAAAAAATATATAATTTTTTTTAAATAAAAAACATTGACCTGCCACTGCCTGCACTGATATCATGTGAGTGTAACATGATACTTCACTAGTGTCTCTGACTACAGGGGTTAGTCTTTCTGTTTTACCCATTGGTGTTTATGTGTGTATGTGTGTGTATGTATGTATGTATGTATGTGACTGTGTGTGTATTTATGCATGTATGTGTGTGTGTATGTATGTGACTCTGTGTGTATTGTTGCATGTATGTGTGTGTGTGTATGTTTGTGGAACCAGCAAATTACAGACCTTGTTACTATAGCATGGGGGGGGGGGCATTGGTAAACAGTGTCACTATACAGTACCACTATATACAGTATGGGGGGGGCTGGACCATGTTACACACTACAGTGGTCACTTTATAAAGTACTGGGGTAGGGTCAGGCCAGCCAACTCACCGGCAGATTACAGACTGTGTCACTGACTCACTATATACAGTACTGGTGGGTTAAACAGTGTCACTATATACAGTAAAAGGGGTCCTGTGTTTTCTAGTTACGCCTCTGTATCGTGTGTCCACAAACGGCCAAATTGGCTAGTTTGCGGGAGAGCGATAAATTAGCGCTCCACTTGTAATCTAGCCTAAGGTCGGCTTCTCAGAGCAGTCCATGGAAAGTGAAACTGGGATAAACTAAGATGCTGCTCTTAGTCTGAAGTTTAAAGTAATATAAAATACAAAAGTACAAACAAAAGTGTAACCAAATTCTCATATTATACTGTTTTAGTTGCATTGAGCTTGTCTCTTTTTCACATAAAAAAATGCAGAGAATAGTCCTTAGAGAAGTATAGCAAAAATTGCCTGTGCAGAATCTTGTGAAAGATCTTGCATTACTGGAAAGATATTGCATTTTAAAAACTGCTGCACAGTAGGGTTTGTAATACTGAAGGTCAGAATGCTCTCTTGTACTGGGCTATGAACATGAAGACTCTTTACGCACTATTTAAAGTGGCCATCAGATTCTTGGCAGTTGCCTGCTTCTAGTGCTCTGGTGGATCATGTTTTCCACCATGGAGTCATCATACTACTGCCCCATCGTGCACAAATGTCTGATAGACTTTTGGCCAATTTAATCTTTTGCAAGTGCCAAAAGACTTCAAAGAAAAGAACCCTCACTCACACTGACTCTCACTCTGACAGCACAACATTTTTTAATTACTTGGGTTTTTGGGTACTTGGCAGTTGTGTTATTTCTATAATAATTTTGTTACTCTAATTTACCAATAAATACTGTTTTTTTTTCACTTTGTCATCATGTCACAATTTCAAATTTTAAATCTCACATGAATATGAACTGGGTAAAGTAAAACATATTTTAAACACCTCCCTGATATGAATTAGTATACATTATATACAGTAATTAATGCTCCAACACTATATTATACAAAGAGTACTAATGACTTATTGAACACTTAAAGCTTAAAGATGAGGACTTGACCTAGACTTGTCTTTGTTGACTCGACACTTGACTTGGAACTTGCCTGTCTTGACTAAAGACTTGACTTGGACTTGCCTGTCTTGACTCGGGGCTTGACTTGGGACTTAAATGCAAAGACTGGAGAATTACTTGTGACTTGAAAACCAATAACTTGGTCCCACCTCTGGTTAGCATGCAAACAAAAAATCTAGTTAACGTGCCACTTGTAATCTGACCTAAAATTTATCTGACGTGAAAGTGCTTGCATTTTTTTACTATTATTCTGTGTTTAAAATGTTACAGTGTGAAATAGAAGAGGATCATCTTTAACTGTTATCACAATGCAGATATTCATTTACAGTTTCTATAAAACAAAATGTTAACATGCGCACCAACTTAAAATAGTATATCTAAAAAAGTTTCCTATTAAAATTTAAAGGAAATTTGTACATGAATCAGATGGATATGCACTCCACATATTCAAGAGATTAATTGTATTGTAATTTAAAAATACATAAAAAATTAATGTTTAGGGAACACCGGCCCTTTTTTTCATTCAACAGAGGGCAGGGATTAAAATAAATTTTAGTGTTTTATTTATTTATTTTGATTTATTTTAAATGATACAATGCATATAATCTCTTGAATCTGTATTGTGCATACCTTTTGATCCATGTATTTAAACAACAGTTACTTTTTAATAGGGATTGGCTGTAATTTCTAAGGTATTCAATCTCCATTTCCCCACAATGGCACCATTACCAACTGACAATGGCATAAAAAGTTAAACACTTTAATAAAAATGAATATTGCATACATAGTATTTCTCATTTTTTCAGCTACTTGACTGCAAATATCTCCAATGCACTTATATACTGTATATGTCTACATATGTATACATATAATAAAATAAAACTCACAAATGGAAAAGTGCACAGAGAATATAGTCTCTATCAGGAGTGAACTTTTATAGTAGTCCCAGTGATGCAGTTAGGGATAGGGTCCACCTTCACCTTTTTTTCAAGTGCAGATATATCCCAATCAAAAAATGGCTATAAGCTTACCAAATATTACCTCAATCTGATGAGGTAAGGCAAATGCTCAATTAGAGGGAAGCGATAACACCCTTCATCAGCCAACCATCAGTTTCCGGCTCAGGTGAATTATCTTCTTGTTAGTAGATGATGTCCAAAGAGGTGTGTCCCAGATGAAAGAAACACAAATCACATACAGCTAGATTATAAGTCTGTGCGTTTGTCTTTGAACACTGAAAATATGGTATTTTCAGCATTAAAACAGCAACGCACCCATTACGAGTCTTGTCGGTATAGGTGTGCAGCAAGCCTTTTAGCCTGTAACGCAACGTCAGTACCGCACTCTTATAAATTACGTTTTTTCATGGGATTCCCATAGTGCTGGTATTACGAGTTTTGCGTTCTGGCAAAAAAAAAATGGCGTTACAGCCTAAAACGACAAGATCCATAACGCCATCTAAAAGCAGTAGTTAT
The DNA here is from genome assembly GCF_027579735.1 of Bombina bombina. Lineage (NCBI taxonomy): Eukaryota > Metazoa > Chordata > Amphibia > Anura > Bombinatoridae > Bombina > Bombina bombina. The sequence continues at coordinate 1,261,680,485 of NC_069500.1, forward strand.
GAGTTTTACGTTACAAATCTGTAACATAAAACTCATAACTAAACTGCTACAAAGTACACTAAACACCTATAAACGACCTATTAACCCCTAAACTGAGGCCCTCCCGCATTGCAAACACTATATCAAACTTATTAACCCCTAATCACCCCCCACTATACTAAAGTTATTAAGCCCTACACTGCCGCCACTATAATAAACCTATTAACCCCTAAACCACAAGCCCCCCACAATGAAATATACCCTTTTTACCCCCAGGGGTTAAACTCAGAATTTGATTTAAACCCTTTCATTCTAGATTAATGAGAGTAATATACATAATCAGTAATATTGTTTTTTATATCGCTTATAGTTTATTATAGTTCTTTGAAGCTATGTGAATACCATAGGCAGAAAGAACTTGCCTTCAGGGACACCACATATATATTAATAACTAAAAACCTATCCTCAAGAAACCTATATACTACAAGATCTTCTTTATAGAAAGATTTAGAGTTAACATCATTTAAAGTGAAAGTAAATTTTGTAGCTTTACAGCACATCCATGTATTGTATAACATTAACATATAAAGATCGCTATATTTTTTTGGTATAATTCTTTTAATTTGAAATCTTTTTTTAAGATATTATTTTCCTACCTTTATCATGCATGCTCCTCCCATCTTCAACTTCCTATATTTGTGTGTGTTGACATATAGAGCTGTCCCACCCGCTCTATACGTATCACAAATGCGTTTTCACAAGGACCAAGCGCATTGCGCATGCACGAATCGTCGATCGTTCCTTCAATGCGCATGCGATTCTATGATCGCATGCTTCAATCTAGTGGGAAACATAGCACTTAATGAATAACAATAATGTATTCATTCAGTTCTATGCTATTTGCGAAATAGTGCATGTTCTATGTTGCGGAGCTGCAGTCAAAACAGATGACGTTCTCGGCTCAGTTACTAAATTTTATGTGCATGCACGAATCAGGAACGTGCGTCCAACATAATCGTGCAGAAAAAATATTTGCCGCATGTGCAAAGCAATAAATAGGCCAGAAAGTCAATTGGTAAATTAAAAAACGTGATCAGGAAGTAAAAATGAATAAAAAAAATGGGTTGAATTGTTTGTAGAAAAAAATATACTTTAATTGCGGCAAAACTGGATTTACATTTAACTTTGTTAAAAACCATGAATGAAAGTCCTATTAATTTTAAACCAACTAAGTAACTGAGGATAGCAAAGCAGCTGACTTTACTTTCACTTTAATAATAGAGAGTACACAAAATAAGATTTAACAGATATTGGATTGCATATTGTACAAATCTCTGAAACTATATTAGTTAACTAAGCAGATATAATATGTTTTAGGAAAACTGCTCACATGCTAATAGAGAAAAGAAAATATTCAGCATTAACAAATTTAAACCACCTTAAAGAATATCAAAATACCACCTTTAAATGAAGAATCAGCATTACCCAATCAAAACCATCGGAGGGATATTTAAACTGATGAGATGCAACAGAGAAACCATTTTGATAAAGCCTGTGTACAGGTGAAACGCGTTGATGGCACAATATTGACGGACATTGGAATTGTATGAATAATTTGGAACACTGTGCAGAGTAAAACGTATACACTACGGTTTGCCGCATCTCATCCCCTGACAGCCTGCCTGTATAACACAGCCGAGAATTGGGAACACCGAGAGAAGCCGCATGTGACCATTACACGTCATACACAACACATCCAGGACCTACACAGATGGCAGAGAGACACCCAAAACTCCCATCGCAGTTGTGGTGTCTGGCTTGAAAAAGGTATTACCCAGACCGGAGAGTAAGGTATGTCTTAAGTGGAGCCGTGTAAGTTCTGATAAATCAAGAGGTTGGATGTTTAAAATGTGAAGGTAACAATACGGTACTTTGCATGTTTGAAACCCGCATGTTTGAAACCCCATGGTTTGAACAGTGTTGAAATTCACTACTTAAAGGGACATGAAACCCATTTTCTTTCTTTCATGATACAGAAAGAGCATGCAATTTTAAACAACTTTCCAATTTACTTCTATTATCTAATTTGTTTTATTCTCTTGATATTTGTTGCTGAAAAGCATATCTAGATAGGCTCAGTAGCTGCTGATTGGTTGCTGCACTTAGAAGCCTTGTGTGATTGGCTCACCCATGTGCATTGCTTTTTCTTCAACTAAGGATATCTAAAAAATTAAGCAAAATAAATAATAGAAGTAAATTGGATTGTTGTTTAAATTTGTATTCTCTTTCTGAATCATGAAAGAAACATTTTGGGTTTAGTGTCCCTTTAAGCTACCCATGCTGTAACTGGATCCATTTTTTGCTTATCCCAGATAAAGGTGGAACGGGACTTTCAAATTAGCCACTGTGAGCAGTGATTTTAAGGTCTATCTGAGGACTTTTTAAACCATTTTATATTGTTTTTCTACTATGGAAATAAAATTTGTTTGTTAGCGTAAGTGACCGGTCACTTGCAATAACCCTGTGTTTATTTTATGCAATTTTTTATATAAATTTTGGAGTTTATTATCTGTCGAATTATGAACTTGCTATAGGACATATAATTAATATATATTCTTTACAGAGATTGTACATTTGTACACTAGTAATTAATCAGGGCTATATGTATATAACATACGCCTTATATATTTAGCAAGAGAAGGTTTTTAATTTTATTTGGTTAAATTGCAAAAGTATATCATAATACAAGTTAATTGACACATTTATATACTTAGATCGCGTACCTTGCATTGAAGATTCAGTGTACGACGGCGACCGTATGAAGAGGATGCTCTGCGCCCGAGATGTCTTCAGGATGGACCCGCTCCACGCCGCCGGGATCAAGATAGAAGATGCCGCCTGGATGAAGACTTCTCACGGCTTGGATGAGGACTTCGCCGCCGGGATGAAGATTGAAGAGGTTGTCTGAATGAAGACTTCTTGTCACCTGGATGAAGATCGTTGAAGTGGGACTTCAAAAACTGTTAAGTGGATCTACGGAAGTTAGTTTTAAGGGGTTTTTGGGTGTTTTATTTTTTTTAGTTTAGGGTTTGGGCATGTAAATGTTTTAAATGCCCATCCAAATGCCCTTTTCAGGGCAATGGGTAGCTTAGGTTTTTTAGATAGTCTTTTTTATTTTGTGGGTTTGGGGGGGGTGGGGGTTTGTAATGATAGTGGGTATTTCCTTTTTTTTTCACAAAAAGAGCTGATATCTTTAGGGCAATGCCCTACAAAAGGCCCTTTTAAGGGTCATTGGTAGTTTATTCTAGCTTAGGTTTTTTATTTTGGGTTGTTTTTTTTAATGGGTATTAGAATAGGAATCATTTGTATTTTTTTTGATAATTTGTTTGTTATTTTGTGTAATGTATTTTTTTAGGGGCTGTTTGTTTTTTGTAGCAAAAGAGCTGTTTAACTCAGGGCAATACCCTACAAAAGGCCCTTTTAAGGGCCCCCAAAAGGCCCTTTTAAGGGCCCTTGGTAGTTTATTCTAGATTAGGCTTTTTTATTTTGGAGTGTTTTTTTTTTAAAGGGCATTAGAATAGGAATAATTTTTATTTTTTTTTGGTAATTTTGTTTGTTTTTTCTTTGTAATGGTAGTTTTTTTATTTTTTGTGATTTTAGTGTTTTTTTTATTTTTTGTAATGTTAGGTTTTAGTGTAAGGTAGCTTAGGTTTTATTTCACAGGTAAGTTTGTATTTATTTTAACTAGGTAGTTAGTAAATAGTTAACCTAAGCTAGCTACAATGTAAGTCTTAGTTACATTGTAGCTAGCTTAGGTTTTATTTTACAGGTAAGTATGTATTTAGTTTTAAATAGGTATTATTTAGTTAATAATTGTAAATTTAATTTAGATCTACTTTAATTATGTTAAAGTTAGGGGGTGATAGGGTTAGGGTTAGGTTTAGGGGTAGGTGTAGGGGTTAATAGTTTAATTTAGGCTGTTGTGATGTGGGGGACTGGTGGTTTAGGGGTCAATAGGTTTATTTAGTGGCAGTGATGTGGGAGGACAGAGGTTTAGGGGTTAATAACTTTATTTTGTTGCGTCGATGTCGGGGTGCAGCGGAATAGGGGTTAATAACTTTAGTATAGTGGTGACGATATCGGGAGCGGCAGATTAGGGGTTAATAACTTTATTTATGTGGCGGCAATATCGGAAGCTGCGGATTAGGGGTTAATAACTGTAGGTAGGTGTCGGCGATGTCGGGGGCATCAGATAAGGGGTGTTTAGACGTGGGGTTTATGTTAGGGTATTAGGTTTAAACTTTATTTTCTTTTTCATTCTGCGATCGCAGGTGTTAGACTTTTTTCTGACCCGCTCTCCTCATTGATGTCTATGAGAAAAGAATGCACAAGCATGTCAAAACATCACTTGTTTTTGGTGCAGTATGGAGCTTAAAAGCACCATATCGACCGCACAAGCCAGGTTTTGAAAAACTTGTAAAGGCAGCGCTATAGGGGATTAAATAACGCAACTTTTGTTGCGTTTGTTAATTTCCCTATAGTGCTCAAAACTCATAATCTAGCTGATTGTGTGATACGCTATAACCAATTACAAATTTATTATAAAATGACAGCTATACACTCACACATTCGAACCTCAATCCATAATGAGGTAAGTGAAAGGCAAAATATATCCAAACCAAGCTTCAAGATACAGGGCAGCTGGTCTATGTAAAATACAGCTCTATGCTGAGTAGTATATAAAACGGCACATAAGAGCCTAAAAGACGCTTGTAAAAAATCGCTAATTGAAACAAACTCCAGAAGATTGTAAAGTAGGACAACCAGTTCCTAGTAGCATAACAGCTTACTCAACATAAACTTTACGCGTTTCAAAGTATTTTGGTTACTTCTTCGTCAGAGGTAAATAGGCTGAAATGAACTCTGACTTGAGATTTAAAAGGGAGTCTAGTGGGCGGTATTTTTTCGGCGTGTGACGTGTTACGTTACGTGACTTGCGGAGTGCCAATAGGAACCGTTGTTTACATTTGTTGCCATAGCAACAGCTATTTGTAGCTTGTGTGCACTTTGTTAACTAAAATATATTGGTAGTATTCACTTAATTATTCCGATCTTGATAATAAGGCCTTTTCATTTTCAAAGGAGGTAGTAAACTAATCAAAACAAAACAATTATACACTCTTTGTTATATGACATTTGTTTTTAAAAAAAAATATATTTAGAGAAATGTGACTATCGAGTGATTGCTTTGTTTATATCAAGAAGGCTAGTGTGTCATCTCGACTTATGATGGATGGGAAATATATATAGAATATGCTAAAAATATCAGTATTCATTGTAGCCCTTTTCTAACCACAAGGCTTATTTTTAGAGAGGGCTTGTTTGTTTCATGTCTAATATCTATTTTGATAGGAGATAAGTTAAAATCTTATTATTGCAACCATAAAGGGGGAAAGAAAACCCATATATCTATATATTCTCCCCTTAGACATCTTAGATATTAGCTTTAAATTTTTTTATTTTAAAATGTAGAAAAAAGAAAAAAACATCTCAGAAAATCCAAACAAAATGTTACCATATATTAAGGTGTCTGTTTTGTGTGAAAGATAATATTCCCCATTGCACAGTCAATATATTCACAAAAAAAGCTACCACATCTATATCTTCATTTAGACCCATTGGATTCATCATTCTCATATAGTGATCCAATAGGTCTCCCTCTGTCTGAGTTTTAGAAATCTGTCTCCTCCTCTCCCTGCAATTTGAACATGTTCTAATATAGTGCCTTTGAGGCTGGAGGGGTCCTGATTGTGTTTTCTTTTGAAATGCTTAGACAGACTATGCCCCTCAAAACAAATTTCAATATTTTTTATGTCTTCTAGCAGCTGCTTCTTGTTTCGTGCACCCTATATACTGAAGATGGCGACTGCACTCTAATAGATTTACTACATAAGTAGTTTTGCAATTTGTTAGTCTGTTAATAGTACAGCTTTTATTTGGAAGGGCAGTGGAATGTACCATTTTAGTTGTTTTTTGGGGGTCATAGGTGTGTTCACAGCCTTTGTAATTTTCCCTATTGCATTTAAATAAAAACTTTGCTTTTCTCAGAAAACCAGCTGTTTTTGTGGTTTTTTGTTGTCTTAAATTGCTGGGGGCAAGAATCTGTTTACATTTTTTATTCTTTCTAAAAATAATGACTGGCACTGGTCCTAAACTCTTATATAGGTATTTGTCCTGTTGTAATGTAGGCCAATATTTCCTCAATATATTTTTAATCTTGGAGGCTGCCTCATTATACGTTGTAATTATTCCTAAAGAGGTTTTTTTTAAAAAAAATAGTTTTTTATTGAGGTAAAATGGCAAACAAACACAAATTTACAGAAGGAAAAATCATGGCAACATGCCCATTTGTCATACATCAGGATTTGCATAATTAGTTAAACAAGCATGTCTTCACATCTGTAGGATCAAAGCTTAACCCAATCCAAAGATACATTTTCCAGCCATGGGTATTACCTCATTTTACAAAAGTACATGTACAAAAGGACATATAACACAAAACAAACATCTAGCTTTCTATAAGCCTAAATGCAATAACTAATTCGTAACCTATGCAGGCTTGAGCGTGCCCTTGATATCTTCAGCAGAACATATATAACGTACAATATCAGTACTAAAACAATTCAACAAGAATACTAACACTATAGGTGTTCTATACTTTGTCATACACTCCCCCTCAAATATGCTAAAGTATGAATGAGACATACTTCAGTTTACATCTTAAGAATAAATACTGTGGAAGACGTGGGGGGTAAAGTTACAGGGGCCCTCTAGGACCCAACCTATTAGTGAATTCTATATAAACATTACTACAATTCAACAAGAATATTAACACTATAGGTGCTCTATACTTTGTCATACACTCCCCCTCAAATATGCTAAAGTATGAATGAGACATACCTCAGTTTACATCTTAAGAATAAATACTGTGGAAAACGTAGGGGGTAAAGTTACAGGGGCCCTCTAGGACCCAATCTATTAGTGAATTTTATATAAACATTACTGTCTGTGGTATAGGCCACCATGTAACTCAAAAAAGAGCTTATGAAAGGTATGATTAAGTGGGAATCCACATGCTATTAGTTCTCTTAACCTCCTTACTGCCTTAAGGTCACTCCTGGACCTTAAATATCTATTATGTGTAACCTAGGAGGCAGATAGACAACTGAATAAATAACATTAACCCACAACTGATCAAATCAAATCAAATTCCCCCCAACATTATATTTTCACATATGGGTCAAACTTAAGAGATAGCCGCTAATGTTACTCTGTGGCAAAGTGTGGGAATGATGTTCTGACACAGCAGCAGGCAGTTGGGCAGCTATTACATTATTATATACATCATTCACACTAAAGTTCCTGACTGCGGTAGCACCCATACGCATTATTCAATTATAAGTTGGGGGAAAGCATGCTCATAATAAATAAACCATAGAGTTTCTTAATTAACCCAAAAGAAGGGTCAGATACTGCAGTTCCTGACTGGAGCGTGTATAATTTCCAGAATAGTAAATAGAATCTGAAATTAAATGTTTAGTTAGTTTGGATAACAGCTTAAGAGGGAAAATGATAGGGTAACAATGCCAGGCTTTCGTGCTGAGTGCAACATTATACATGCAAGCATAGGAAGTTGAACTACAGGGATCAACATGTGTGTCGCAAACAAGCAAAACCGCTATTTTAAGCTAGGGGGATCCTGTACTCTATTGGAATGTATCGCTGCCAACCTTAACACCATAATTCAGTCCATGTAGTGGTTAACTTAACATAGGTGAGCCTCAAGGATTTATGTACTGTAAGGCATATACTCAGTTTTTATCCATCCCTTTAGTGCTCCCAAAAGTTACCGGTCTTGAGGTGTAGTGACATGTGGTAGTCCCAGAATGTCACTATCACGGAGCTTCAAAGCACCTCCGGTATCAGCCTTAACCGACACCAACTCTGTGTACCCGCAACCTAAATTGAGTAGCCGTCATAGCTGTGTGTGTTGCGATGGGAGTCTCAGAGCAGTGACAAACATGACGTATGAGACCCAATAAGGTGGCTCCCCCGGCTAAGCTGGATATGTACCTCTCGTGGTGCGAGTAGTCCCTTGTCTCCAGTAAGCTCTCAGTGTGATGCCCCGTGCTTTTCTCCTCTGCAGCGCTAATTAAACAAACAGATTCCATGCTTAGCTCAGGCGGGTCGGCCGCCCCCCCCCTGTGCAGGAACTATAGAGATATGTGAGGATTGGCCACGGGGATCTGTTGCTGTAGGTAGCTCTGCAGTCACCGGGTGTTGAGGGCTGTTGCATAGGCCAGCTTTGTGCCACTGAGTTGCAGATCCCATGGGTGATACAGTAGCGGGCTCAAAGGGGCTCCTCTTGTCCGCCATGTGTTCCATCATGAAATGTAAGCGGTCAAATCGATCTGACATGTTCCTCTCAAACTCATAAAACAATGCCTGCATGCATGTATACACAGACTCCATGTTTGCAGCCTGATTCTATTACCAGCAAATAAATGCAGAGGCAGGGTGGTTACTCTGCTTACCCCGGTCCCCCGGGGGGGGGGGGGTGCTGGAATCTCTGTCCTTGTAGGCCGCCCAGAGATCCCTGCGGTCCAGTCTGGGAAGTCCCTTTTCTCACAATATTAATATATTCCAAACCAGCCAAGCTTTATCTGTTACATACAGGTCAGTTTTGCTCTGGATGGATGCAGAAAGTGTAGATTACAAGGCGGATTGTAATAAATCTTTGTAGAGCTCCCAGTTTTGCTGCCATCTTAGGCCTTAGCCCGGACACGCCCCTCCTAAAGAGTTTTTATTATTTTTATTATTTTTATTTCCCAAAAGTCCTTTGTTTTGTTTGCTTTTTAGAGATCAACAGTTGTTCTCTATCAATACTTCTAACTTTATTATGAGAATCATCTATAAGTTTTCAGAATAATTTTTTTTGATCAGTTTCTTTTTAGTTCTTACGCTTCTCAGTCATAGTCAGACATTTTGGTACAATTTCGTCTCAGTCTTTGAAAGTGACCGAACGGGATATTTTTGATCCATGGCTGATGGTGTCCACTATCAGCCCTTAAATACCCATTGCAGTCAGTTTCTTTGCAATATAATTTTGTCAACATTGTATTTTCTCTGTGAAATAGTATGAGATCTAGAAATTCAATCTCATTCTGGGCAACTTTATGTGTAAATTTTAAATTTAGGGAGTTATTATTTACATATTTAACAAATTCTTCTATTTTAGCTTCACATCCATCCCATATCAGTATTATGTCATCTATATATCTCCCCCACCATATTATGTTTGTTTTAAAGGGGTTGTTTGTGTATATAGACTCTCTTTCCCATAGGCCCATATATTGTGAGGCTCGTGGGATACTCCTCTATCAGACCGAACTCAGCCAGTAGTCTTGTTATTCCGGCGTCGAGTCGGAAAGATAGGGAATATCCCAGAGCAGAGAATATCAGGAAAACAAGGAGAGTGGCACTCACCACAAGCAGGACAGCACAAGGCAAATAGGCAGACAGGATACAGCAACAGAAAAGCAGACCAGCAATTAGGGGTTAACCAGGTAGTGTAGTAAGACAGGCAGGGTTTCGGCAACAAGGTATCAGTCCAGCAGATTAGGGGTTAACCAGTTAGCGTAGTGAGACAGGCAGGGTTCAGTAACAAGTATCAGTCCAGCTGGTTAGGGGTTAACCAGTTAGCGTAATGAGACAGGCAGGGTTCAGTAACAAGTATCAGTCCAGCAGATAAGGGGTTAACCAGTTAGCGTAGTGAGACAGGCAGGGTTCAGTAACAAGTATAATCCAGCAAATTATCTGTCACTCCCAGGAGCACACGAAGTAGCACCTATACTTGGGCAGTGACAGGTCGTTTGCTGCCCGTTTAAATACCCTTGGCAAGGCACCAAGAGACCGGCCGGCATCAGGAGCATGCGGCAATGACGTCAGCGCCGCACGCATACTGAGCCGACACAGCCCTAGGCAACGAGCATGGAGAGGACGCCGCGCCCCTAGCGCTCCTAGTCGAACCAGGATGTCCAGAGAGTTTGCTATCATGAGCCCAGGCTAGCACAGGGATACAGAGGTTCCAAGGTACAAAGAGGATATCAGAGGCCATGGGGGCACCAGGAGGTTTACTAGAATGACCACGTTGCAATCTTTGCAGAAGAGTGGTATTGAGTTGAGCGATCACACAGAGGGGGTATTATGTTTTCAATAGGAGCTTCGGAGGAATCAATTGAGTGAGAGAACTGACGGGAAAGGGTGTCTGCCTTCTTTATCTTAGTCCCAAGAAGGTAGGAAATCACAAAGTGAAAACGGGAAAAGAACAAGGCCCACCTGGCCTGACGAGGGTTGAGTCGATGAGCAGTTTCTAGGTAAGTCAGATTCTTATGGTAGGTGAGGATTTGAATAGGATTGGCGGTTCCCTCCAACCAGTGATGCCATTCGGCTAAGGCTATTTTATTGGCTAAGAGTTCACAATTTCCCACATCGTAGTTCCTCTCAGCAGGAGTGAAACGTTTAGAAAAAAAGGCTACATGGTGTAATTTGGAAGTCAGAGGTTCTCTTTGGGTAAGAACTGCTCCAGCCCCTACCTCGGAGGCATCAACCTCTAAAGTGAACTGTAGGTCAGGATCAGGATGGCAGAGGACAGGAGCAGAACAGAAAGCCTTTTTCAGAGAAGAAAAGGCATTTATGGCCTCCGGAGGCCAATGTTTGCAGTCCTTATTCCATCTAGCAAATTCAGTGAGAGGAGTGACTGCTTGAGAAACGTTCTTTATGAGCTTGCGGTAATAATTGGAGAACCCCAAGAACCTCTGTAATTCCCTTAAGGAGGTAGGTAAGAACCTCTGTAATTCCCTTAAGGAGGTAGGTTGAGGCCATTCTAGTACAGCAGTGAGTTTAGCAGGATCCATGGCAAAACCCTCCTTCGAGATGACATATCCAAGGAATTGGATCCGGACTTGATCAAACTCACATTTTTCTAGCTTTGCTACCAATAAGTGATCCCTGAGATGAAGAAGCACCTGTGGAAGAGAAAACAAGGATATCATCCAAGTAGACAATGACAGTGTGGTTGAGGAGGTCACGAAAGACGTCATTGACAAATGCCTGGAAGACTGCAGGGGCATTACACAGCCCAAAAGGCATTACAAGGTATGCGTAATGCCCCGATCTTGTGTTGAAGACAGTATTCCTTTCGTGGCCTGGAGAGATGCAAATTAAATTGTATGCCCCACGTAAGTCCAATTTAGTGAAGAAGCGAGCATTCTGGAGTTAGTCATACAATTTGGTGATCAGTGGTATGGAATAGCGATTCTTGATGGTTATGTTGTTCAAGGCCCTGTAGTCTATGCAGGGTCTGAGCCCACCATCCTTCTTACCAACAAAAAAGAAGCCAGCCGCAGCAGGAGAAGAAGAAGGGTGAATGAAACCTTTAGCTAGGTTCTCTTGGATGTACTCCTCCATGGATTTGGTTTCAGCCTTGGAGAGTGGATACGTCCTGACTTTAGTAAGTGGGGCTCCAGGAAGGAGGTTGACTTGCAGTTATAGGGACGGTGGGGTGGCAGCACATCGGCTGCTTTTTTCTCAAACATATCAGCAAAGTCTGCATATACCAATGGAAGAATGGAGGGAGTCAGGATGCTGGCTATGGGAACGTGGAGCAGGGGAGTGACTTTAGCAAGGCAGGAGTGGAAACAGGAGGCACCCCAAGAAGCCAGTTGTTCTCAGCCCAGCCGAACTATGGATTGTGTAAGCGAAGCCAAGGGAGGCCAAGGATGACAGGCTGAGCTAAGGAATGAATTACCTCGAACTGCAGCTGTTCGGTATGAAGAACACTGACGGTCAGTGTCAGGGGTGCTGACTCCAAATGGATCAAACCTGAACCAAGGGGGGAGCCATCCAGGGTAGTTATCTTGAGAAAATGTATTTTCTGTAGAAGAGGTAGACCAGCTTGAATCATAAAATGGTGATCCAGGAAGTTGCCAGCTGCCCCCGAATTAATGAAGGCCTGAGTGTGGACAGTATTCTGAAGGAAGGTAAGGGTAACAGGTACCAGGATCCGAGAGGAGTGAGAGGGTTTGGTAGAGATAATGCTTAGAGGTACCCCTGTGTTATCCTCTAAACATTGGCTTTTCCCGGCCAAATGTCACAGTCATTTAGTTGGTGGGAGTTAGAGCCACAATAAAAGCATAGTCTCAGTCTCCTTCTTCTCTGTCTCTTGGACTCTGAAGGTTTGAAGAAGGAGAGGTCCATGGGTTCCTCCACTGAGGTAACTGGAGCTGCAGAAGGGGTAGAGGATACCACCTGAGCCGAACGAACAGGGGGACGCGAAGGGAGGACCCTCCTAGTTCAGTCTCTCCCTGCTTGTCTCTCCTGCAAGCGAGAGTCCAGGCTTTACAAAGTGCTATAAAGTCCTCCAAAGAAGGAGGAATATCCCGATAGGTGAGTTTATCTTTGATGCGTTCATGTAGGCCCCTCCTGAAGGCTGCCTTGAGAGCACTGCCATCCCAAGTGGTTTCAAGTGCCACGCTGCAGAACTCCACGGCAAACTGAGCCAGGGTCTGTTGCCCTGGAGAAGATCCAGGAGAGAATATTCCGCAGAGGAGGTATGGCCAGAAGTCCCAAACACAGCAGAAAAAGGAGAGAGGAAATCAACAGCATCATGCAGGGGTGGAGCATCCTGTTCCAGAAGAGGAGAGACCCAGGCTAGGGCCTTGTCTATCAGCAAGGAAATGATAAAGGTGACCCTTGACTGGGAGACTGAAAGGTGTGGGGATCATTACTGAAGTGCAGCCTGCATTGGTTAAGGAAACACATGCAATCCGTAGCACCTTCATACTTGTCAGGCAAAGGTATCCGGGGTATGCTTTCAGAAGCAGAGGGAGAAGCCACAGTACTAGGAGCAGGGACTGGCGGTGTAACAACAGGAGTGGTACTCCTTGAAATGACTAGTAAGGAGAGTTGAGCGGTGATAGCCTCCAGCTTGGAATCCATATTCTGCAATTGTGTAGTATGGGTTCCCAACATCTGTCCTTGGAGATAAACAGCTCATGCCACCTCATCTGGTTCCATGGCCCAAGTATAATGTGAGGTTCGTGGGATACTCCTCTATCAGACCGAACTCGGCCAGTAGTCTTGTTATCCCGGCGTCAAGTCGGAAAGATAGGGAATATCCCAGAGCAGAGAATATCAGGAAAACGAGGAGAGCGGCACTCACCACAGGCAGGACAGCACAAGGCAAATAGGCAGACAGGATACAGTAACAGAAAAGCAGACCAGCAATTAGGGGTTAACCAGGTAGCGTAGTAAGACAGGCAGGGTTTCGTCAACAAGGTATCAGTCCAGCAGATTAGGGGTTAAACAGGTAGCGTAGTAAGACAGGCAGGGTTCAGTAACAAGTATCAGTCCAGCAGGTTAGGGGTTAACCAGTTAGCGTAGTGAGACAGGCAGGGTTCAGTAACAAGTATCAGTTCAGCAGATAAGGGGTTAACCAGTTAGCATAGTGAGACAGGCAGAGTTCAGTAACAAGTATAATCCAGCAAATGATCTGTCACTCCCAGGAGCACACAAAGTAGCACCTATACTTGGGCAGTGACAGGTCGTTTGCTGCCCGTTTAAATACCCTTGGCAAGGCGCCAAGAGACCAGCCAGCATCAGGAGCGTGCGGCGATGACATCAGCGCCGCACTCATACTGAGCCAACACAGCCCTAGGCAACAAGCATGGAGAGAACGCTGCGCCCCTAGCAATGGCACGTCGTGACATATATAAGTTGGCATAGCTCGGGACCATAATGGTCCCCATTGCCGTTCCACTTATTAGAAGGTAAAAATATTGTTCAAATTCAAAAAAGTTTTCCTCAAGAACGAACCTCACACATTCCAGGATAAAATCTTGCTGTAATTATATAAGTTCCGTATCTTTAAGAAAGGCTTTCATAGCTGCAATACCCAGATTGTGAGGTATGCTGGTATTTAAAGAGGAGACATCTAAGTTTATTCACCTGTATGTTTCCTTCCAGTGTATATTCTGTACCTTAGTAATAGTATCACTAGAGTCCCTCAAGTAGGAATACAGAGTAGGAACAATGGGTTTTTAGAAAATAATCAACATATTCTGAACATATTGGTCGTCCAGGTGGTTTCTTAAGATCTTTGTGGATCTTGGGTAGGTGGTAAAAGATTGTTAATTTTGGATGCTCATGTAATAGATATTTGTATTCATTTTGATGTAATAGCTTTTGAAAATTGACTGTATCTATAAGGGATCTATATTCCTTTTGAAATATTTTGGTGGGATCTCCCTGTAGTTTCCTATATGTATTTACATCATTTAATAAGTTATGTGCCTCTTCTAAATAACTAGAGTTATCTTGAATTATTAGGCCTCCTCCTTTATCGGCCTCCCTTAGAACAATATTGTCCCTCATTTTAATTGATTCCAATGCTTCCTTTTCCCATTTTTTTTAAATTGTCATTTTTTATTTTTTATTCATCACACAAAATTTGAAACTCCTTTTGAACTAAATCACTGAATGTGGAAATGTAGTTCCCCTTTGATTAGGTAGGGAAAACATTGATTGGGGTTTAAAATCCGAATGATTTTTAAAAAAGGGATTCTGTTCCCTATTATGATTTTCACTTTCCATATTCAATTCTTCTAAAATATATACGGCTAGATTTAGAGTTCTGCGGCCAAAGGGGTGCGTTAACTACGCATGCTTTTTTCCCCCCGCACCTTTTAAATACCGCTGGTATTTAGAGTTCACAGAATGGCTGCGTTAGGCTCCAAAAAAGGGAGCGTAGAGCATATTTACCGCCACTGCAACTCTAAATACCAGCGTTGCTTACGGACGCGGTCAGCTTAAAAAATGTGCTTGTGCACGATTCCCCCATAGAAAACAATGGGGCAGTTTGAGCTGAAAAAAAACCTAACACCTGCAAAAAAGCAGCGTTCAGCTCCTAACGCAGCCCCATTGTGTCCTATGGGGAAACACTTCCTAAGTCTACACCTAACACCCTAACATGTACACCGAGTCTAAACACCCCTAACCTTACACTTATTAACCCCTATTCTGCTGCCCCCGCTATCGCTGACCCCTGCATATTATTATTAACCCCTAATCTGCCGCTCCGTACACCGCCGCACCTATGTTATCCCTATGTACCCCTAATCTGCTGCCCCTAACACCGCCGACCCCTATATTATATTTATTAACCCCTAATCTCCCGCTCCCAACGTCGCCTCCACCTACCTACAATAATTAACCACTAATCTGCCGACCGGATCTCACCGCTACTATATTAAATGTATTAACCCCTAAAGCTAAGTCTAACCCTAACACTAACACTCCCCTAAGTTAAATATAATTTAAATCTAAAGAAATAAATTAACTCTTATTAAATACATTATTCCTATTTAAAGCTAAATACTTACCTGTAAAATAAACCCTAATATAGCTACAATATAAATTATAATTATATTGTAGCTATTTTAGGATTAATATTTATTTTACAGGTAACTTTGTAATTATTTTAACCAGGTACAATAGCTATTAAATAGTTAATAACTATTTAATAGCTACCTAGTTAAAATAATTACAAAATTAACTGTAAAATAAATCCTAACCTAAGTTACAATTAAACCTAACACTACACTATCAATACATTAATTAAATAAAATACCTACAATTAAATACAATTAAATAAACTAACTAAAGTACAAAAAATAAAAAAGAACTAAGTTACAAAAAATAAAAAAATATTTACAAACATTAGAAAAATATTACAACAATTTTAAACTAATTACACCTACTCTAAGCCCCCTAATAAAATAACAAAGACCTCCAAAATAAAAAAAAAATGCCCTACCCTATTCTAAAATTAAAATAGAAAAGCTCTTTTACCTTACCAGCCCTTAAAAGGGCCCTTTGCGGGGCATGCCCCAAAGAATTCAGCTCTTTTGCCTGTAAAAAAAACATACAATATCCCCCCCCAACATTACAACCCACTACCCACATACCCCTAATCTAACCCAAACCCCCCTTAAATAAACCTAACACTAAGCCCCTGAAGATCTCCCTACCTTGTCTTCACCTCGCCGGGTTCACCGATCCGTCCACCGAAGTCTTGATCCAAGCCTCCGAAGTCTTGATCCAAGCCCAAGCGGGGGCTGAAGAGTGACGTCCATCCTCCTGCTGAAGTCTTGATCCAAGCGGGAAGAAGAGGACATCCGGACCGGCAAACATCTTCATCCAAGCCGCATCTTCTATATTCTTCAATCCGATGACGACCGGCTGATCTTCAAGACCTCCAGCGCGGATCCATCCATCTTCAACGACGACTTCCCGACGAATGACGGTTCCTTTAAGGGACGTCATCCAAGATGGCGTCCCTCGAATTCCGATTGGCTGATAGGATTCTATCAGCCAATCGGAATTAAGGTAGGAAAATTCTGATTGGCTGATGGAATCAGCCAATCAGATTCAAGTTCAATCCGATTGGCTGATCCAATCAGCCAATCAGATTGAGCTTGCATTCTATTGGCTGTTCCGATCAGCCAATAGAATGCGAGCTCAATCTGATTGGCTGATCGGATCAGCCAATCGGATTGAACTTGAATCTGATTGGCTGATTCCATCAGCCAATCAGAATTTTCCTACCTTAATTCCGATTGGCTGATAGAATCCTATCAGCCAATTGGAATTCGAGGGACACCATCTTGGATGACGTCCCTTAAAGAACCGTCATTCGTCGGGAAGTCGTCGGTGAAGATGGATGGATACGCGCTGGAGGTCTTGAAGATCAGCCGGTCGTCATCGGATTGAAGAACATAGAAGATGCGGCTTGGATGAAGATGTTTGCCGGTCCGGATGTCCTCTTCTGCCCGCTTGGATCAAGACTTCAGCCGGAGGATGGACGTCACTCTTCAGCCCCCGCTTGGGCTTGGATCAAGACTTCGGAGGCTTGGATCAAGACTTCGGTGGACGGATCGGTGAACCTGGCGAGGTGAAGACAAGGTAGGGAGATCTTCAGGGGCTTAGTGTTAGGTTTATTTAAGGGGGGTTTGGGTTAGATTAGGGGTATGTGGGTGGTGGGTTGTAATGTTGGGGGGGGGTATTGTATGTTTTTTTTACAGGTAAAAGAGCTGAATTCTTTGGGGCATGCCCCGCAAAGGGCCCTTTTAAGGGCTGGTAAGGTAAAAGAGCTTTCTATTTTAATTTTAGAATAGGGTAGGGCATTTTTTTATTTTGGGGGTCTTTGTTATTTTATTAGGGGGCTTAGAGTAGGTGTAATTAGTTTAAAATTGTTGTAATATTTTTCTAATGTTTGTAAATATTTTTTTATTTTTTGTACTTTAGTTAGTTTATTTCATTGTATTTATTTGTAGGTATTGTATTTAATTAATTTATTGATAGTGTAGTGTTAGGTTTAATTGTAGATAATTGTAGGTATTTTATTTAATTAATGTATTGATAGTGTAGTGTTAGGTTTAATTGTAACTTAGGTTAGGATTTATTTTACAGGTCATTTTGTAATTATTTTAACTAGGTAGCTATTAAATAGTTATCAACGATTTAATAGCTATTGTACCTGGTTAAAATAAATACAAAGTTGCCTGTAAAATAAATATTAATCCTAAAATATATACAATATAATTATAATTTATATTGTAGCTATATTAAGGTTTATTTTACAGGTAAGTATTTAGCTTTAAATAGGATTAATTTACTTAATAAGAGTTAATTTATTTTGTTAGATTTAAATTATATTTAACTTAGGGGGGTGTTAGTGTTAGGGTTAGACTTAGCTTTAGGGGTTAATACATTTATTATAGTAGCGGTGTGGTCCAGTCGGCAGATTAGGGGTTAATGCTTGAAGTTAGGTGTCGGCGATGTTAGGGAGGGCAGATTAGGGGTTAATACTATTTATTATATGGTTATTGAGGCGGGAGTGAGGCGGATTAGGGGTTAATACATTTATTATAGTAGCGGTGCGGTCCAGTCAGCAGATTAGGGGTTAATAAGTGTAGGTAGGTGGCGGCGACGTTGGGGGCAACAGATTAGGGGTTAATAAATATTATGTAGGTGTCGGCGGTATTAGGGGCAACAGATTAGGGGTACATAGGGATAACGTAGGTGGCGGCGGTGTACAGAGCGGCAGATTAGGGGTTAAAAAATTTTAATAGAGTGGCAGCAATGTGGGGGGGCCTCAGTTTAGGGGTACATAGGTAGTTTATGGGTGTTAGTGTACTTTAGAGCACAGTAGTTAAGAGTTTTATAAACCGGCGTTAGCCCAGAAAGCTCTTAACTACTGACTTTTTTCTGCGGCTGGAGTTTTGTAGTTAGATTTCTAACGCTTACTTCAGCCAAGACTCTAAATACCGGCGTTAGAAAGATCCCATTGAAAAGATAGGATACACAAATGGCGTAGGGGGATCTGCGGTATGGAAAAGTCGCAGCTGCAAAGTGACCGTTAGACCCTTTCGGCGGTGTTAGGGGCAGCAGATTAGGGGTACATAAGTATAACGTAGGTGGCGGTCGGCAGATTAAGGGTTAAAAAAAATTAATCGAGAGGCGGCGATGTGGGGGGACCTCGGTTTAGGGGTACATAGGTATTTTATGGGTGTTAGTGTACTTTAGAGCACAGTAGTTAAGAGCTTTATAAACCAGCGTTAGCCCAGAAAGCTCTTAACTACTGACTTTTTTCTGCGGCTGGAGTTTTGTCGTTAGATTTCTAACGCTCACTTCAGCCAAGACTCTAAATACCGGCGTTAGAAAGATCCCATTGAAAAGATAGGATACGCAAATGGAGTAGGGGGATCTGCGGTATGGAAAAGTCACAGCTGCAAAGTGACCGTTAGACCCTTTCCTGACTGACTCCAAATACCAGCGGGCGGTAAAAACCAGCGTTAGGACCGCCTAACGCTGGTTTTGACGGCTACCGCCAAACTCTAAATCTAGGCCTTAATGTTTCTAAATCCGCATCTGAGAGATTTTTTAGGAACTCTGGCCTTTGATTCATATCCATTTTTTCAAAATGTTTATATAAGGTGAGTTTTCTGATGAATTTGTTGAAGTCAATGTATAAATTGAATGGATTGGACCCTCTTGTAGGAGCAAAGCTAAGACCTTTTGAGAGTACTTCTAGTTCTTTTTCTGAAAAGAGAGATTAAAAATCTTTAATAGGGGCTCCCCTGCTTCCCTCTTTTTGTGATTCTGCTTTGATCTATGTCTCTTTCCATTTCTAAACATTCTTCCACCTCTTCTTCCTCTTCTGGTCCCTTTCTTTTTAAAGAGGTCCCCCTGGACCATTGGGTTCTGAGATCTATTTCTCAATCTGGTTTTGTTGGATGTCTGTTTGACATGGTCTCTATAGTATTTTATGTATACCTTGGAGTGTGATTTCTGACCCACCTTTGTCTAAAAAAGAATTTTCAGCAGTGTTCTAAGGTTTGTTGGGATACCTTTTATCATTCAAATCTTGGGGCAGGTAATTCTGATTATAGGATCTATTCTGAGGATATATTTTATTATTATTTATTCCCCATATATTGGTCCTACCTTGTTGATAGTTTTGTTTGTGTCTATATGTGTTATTTGTGTAAGATCCATATATTTGATTATGGGCATTTCCCTTCCATTTCTCTTGTCTGAAGGAATTGAACATTTTTCCGACTTTATTTCCATATTGGTTATTATAGGTATTGTTTCTCCTATCCTTTCTGTTTGAATTTGTACTTTCTATTCTTCTCGAATGTGAAAAGGAAATCTTTCTATTATTTGTACCCTTCCGTCTTGCTCCAAGGGTTTGATTAATACTTGGTTTTCTGTTTGTATTGATAGTATTATTACTGCTAGTGGTAACCTGTATATCCCTATCTGACAGTTCAACTTCTTCCCAAATATTATCCTCATTCTCATTTTCCTCCATCTCTATTTAATTTGCCTCATTTTGAATATCCAGGTAATCTCTGAGGAATTTTTTCTTCTTTTTTGTTTCTAAGTTATGTTCAAATCTATTTTGTTTTTGTAATGCTCGTGGGATACTCCTCTATTAGACCGAACTCGGCCAGTAGTCTTGTTATCCCGGCGTCAAGCCTGAATGATAGGGAATATCCCAGAGCAGAGAAGGTTTGCAAGATGGGGTAAGCAGTACTCACCACAGGCAACAGGCAGGAAACCAGAGAAAGGTAGTTCAGGGGCAAACTGCCAGAAAGGTCAGAGAGGCAGGACCTGGCAACAGCAAGGCAGTCCAGAGGCAAACCACTAGGATGGTCAGGCAGGCAGGGTTTGGCAATAGTAAGGCAGTCCATCGATAAACCACTAGGATGGTTGGTCAGGCAGGCAGGGTTTGGCAACAAGCAGAGTTCAGCAGCAGTATATTAATCTAGCAGTTAAAGGGTTAACAGGCAGAGTGGTCAGACAAGCAGAGTTCAGAAGCAGTATATCAATCGAGCTGTTAAAAGGTAAACAGGCAGAGTGGTCAGACAAGCAAGGGTCAACAACAATAATAAAACAGTCCAGCATAAAAATCAATAACACCCAGGAGAACAGAAAGTAACACCTATAAGTTATTTACATAGACGCCAGATTCGCGCCACAGGAGATCCTGACTAGCTTCTGAATGGGGAAGCGTGCGGCAATGACGTCACTGCCGCATGCAGAGAGGAGCCAACTCCCCCCTAGGCAATGAGCAGAAAGCAGGCGCCACATCCCTAGCAACAGCTAGAGCGGTGCCCCTCTCCAGAGCAGCATGGAATCTAGAGACCAAAGATGGAGCATGCACATCACGGGCAGGAACCCAGAAACGATCAGTCACAGATTAACCCTTCCAATGTACCAGATACTGCTACTATTGTCTGCACCTGTATCTGGAGTCCAGGATCTTCGCAACCTCATATTCAGGGTCACCACGGACCAGGAGCGGAGGAGGAGGAGCTCAGAGCCGGGTATATCTATTCTTTAAGTAAGGCTTGAGTAGTGAGATGTGGAAGACTGGGTGTATGCGCAGGGTTTTGGGCAAGGCCACTTTGTAGGCAACAGGAGACAGTATTTTCAGGACTTTGTAAGGACCAATAAACCTAGGCCCCAATTGGTGACAGGGTATACTGTAGATTAATATGTTGAGTTGAGACCCAAACACATTCACCTACTGAGATTGCATGTACAGAAGCTCTATGACGATCAGAAAACTTTTTATATCTAGAGACAGCTGAACATAGCTGAGAGCAAATACGTTGCCAATGAGTGGTGAGTTCAATAATGTGTTGGTCTGCAGCAGGAACCCCAGTGGACTGAGCAGAAAGACACAAGGTTGATACCCTGCTGCGGCTTGAAATGGAGAACATCGAAGAGAAGAGTGCCAATGAGTGTTTCTTGCCAGCTCCGCTAGGGGTAACAACTCGGACCAGTTGGTATGAAGAGCGTTGACAAAGGCTCTAAGATAAGCCTCAAGATCCTGGTTTACTCTCTCAGTTAGTCCATTGGTCTGAGGATGGTAGCCAGAAGACAAGGAAACAGTGGTTCCAATCAACTTGCAAAAGGCTCTCCAAAAGTTAGAGATTAATTGTGGACCTCTGTAGGAAACAATATTCACAGGAATGCCATAAAGTCGTACAACATGCAAGAGAAAAAGAGATGATAATTCTTGGGCAGAAGGCAGTTTTGTTAGGTGCACAAAATGAGCCATTCTTGAAAAGTGATCCACCTCAACCCAGATAACTCTTTGGTGGTCAGAAGGAGGAAGGTCCACAATAAAATAAATTGTTATGTGTGTCCATGGTGTTTGGGAATGGACAATGGTTGGAGCAAGACAGGAGGCAAGGATCGGGGAGTTTTGTTGGCAGCACAAGTTGTGCAGGCTTTTACATAATCCTGAGCATCAGACTTCATAGTAGGCCACCATACGTGTTGGGAAAGACGCTTAACAGTCCTTGTCAAACCAGGATGTCCTGAAAGTTTACTGTCATGAGCCCAGGACAGTACAGGAGTGTGTAAGTTCAGAGGTACAAAAAAGATATGGGAAGCCACGCGGGCTTCAGGAGGTTTACTAGACTGGGCATGTTGCAGTCTTTGAAGAAGGGTGGTATTCATTTGAGCAACCCTACAGGAGGGTGGTATGATGTGTTCAATATGAGCTTCAGAGGAATCACTTGAGTGAGGAAACTGATGGGAAAGGGAATCCGCCTTCTTGTTTTTGGTCCCAGGAAGATAAGAGACCACAAAGTTAAAACGGGAAAAGAACAAGGCCCAACTGGCCTGTTGAGGATTGAGTCGATAAGCAGTCTCTTGGTAAGTCAGATTCTTGTGGTCAGTGAGAATCTGAATTGGATTCATGGTGCCTTCCAACCAATGACGCCATTCAGTCAAGCAGAAAGAGCATCCTTACCACGGAGCCAGATGCTACGAGTTAAGAGAATCGTGGGTAATGATGACATTTCTAAATTGAGATTAACAGAAATGGGTGATAAATTTCTGAAACGTGGTTATCCCCTAGATCTGATTACCAAAACTATTCAAGATGTTTTACCTTTGCAGAGACAAGATCTTTTAAAATCAAAACCTCCTAAAACTGACCAATGCAGAATGACTTTTGTTTCTGAATATTGCAGACAAAGTAATTTAATTACAAAAATTATCCGCCGACATTGGGGTGTTTTACAGAGATGCAATACAGAGATAAAAGAATTCCAGCAATTTCCTATGCCCGCATTTAAAAGGTCTACGAATTTACGTGATATATTAGTCCAAGCTGATTTGGGCCCCAGTAAAACCTCTAGGCAGACTTACATCACTAAGAAAAATCTAGGTTGCTTTCCGTGTGTAGGCTGCAGCAACTGTGGGTCCATTATTAAAAGTCCCCATTTTTTACACCCACACACTGGTTACAAATTTATGTATAGAGATTTTTTCACTTGTAACACGAGATTCGTTGTCTATCTTATCAAATGTCCTTGTGGGCGTGTCTATGTGGGTGAATCAACTAGACGCATAGGGGACCGCATCACGGAACATAAAAGCAACATTAGATTTAAGGTTCAATCTGCCCCTGTAGCCCACCACTTTCTATCTGCAGGGCATCAGGTTAACCAGCTTAGGTTCCAGGTTATCGAGCAAATCCGTACCCCCAGGCGTGGGGGTAACAGGGAGCTATTGCTCAAACAGCGTGAAACATTTTGGATCTTTAAGCTCGATACCCTGGAGCCTAAGGGAATGAATAGGGAGATTGATTGGACTCCTTTCTATTAAGTTACTGTTTAAAGTTTAAAGTTATTTTTTAAGTTTTTACTTTGCAAAATTGTTATCGTTTATCACTTTATGTAACTTAATTGTTGCTTTTGTATTTTGTATCTTAGATCTCTATGACCACTGTTTCATCAGATTCCTTGAGTGGAAATTTGAAGTTGCTGATTTTGAAGCTATATAAGTATATTTCTTGTTGTATGCTTTTGGTCATTTATGTTATCAGCTGTAACAATGAGCCATTCTTTACAATATCTATCAATTTATGCTAATCCACTAGGGTTGTTATTGTTTACAATATTATAATATACATTAGCAATTTGATATTAAGTATATATATTTGAGTACATCTTAGTTGCTTGAGGCCTCTTAATAGTTGTTTTTAAATTTTCCACTCACACCTAATGGGACACAAGATGGCGCTATACACATGATGTGCAGTTTTGAGAATGTAAGTGTTAAAATTCCCAGGTACTTGCCTATAAAATGCAGGTGTGTAATGTGTGATACTATCACATGATTAAGGGGCACAGCCCCAAAACGTTGTGACTTTGTTTGTTCCTGTTCCTTTTGTAAAAATAAATTGAGGAATTTTTTGCAAGGAGACCACCTTGTCTGTGTGCCATTCAGTCAAGGCCATCTTAATGGCTAAGAGTTCATGATTACCCACATCGTAATTCCTCTCTGCAGGAGTAAACCGTTTGGAAAAAAAGGCTACAGGATGCGACTCAGAGGTTAAAGGATCCCTTTGGGTTAGAACTGCTCCAGCCCCTATCTCGGATGCATCAACCTCTAAAGTGAACTGTAGGTCAGGAGCAGGATGGCGGAGCACAGGAGCAGAACAGAAAGCCTTTTTTAGACGAGTGAAGGCATATATGACCTTAGGGGGGCAATGTTTACAGTCTTTGTTCCATTTTGTCAATTCCGTGAGAGGAGCGACTGTTTGAGAAAAGTTCTTTATAAACTTGTGGTAATAATTGGAGAATCCCAAGAATCTCTGCAATTGCTTTAATGAAGTAGGTTGAGGCCACTATAAAACTGCGGTGAGTTTAGCAGGATCCGTGGCAAAACCTTTCGAGATGACAAAACCAAGGAACTGGATCTGAACTTGGTCAAACTCACATTTTTCGAGTTTGGCTACCAAAGAATTGTCTCTGAGACTTTGAAGTACTTGTCTCATGTGTTTATGATGCTCCTCCAGAGTGGAAGAGAAAATAAGGATGTCATCCAGGTAGACAATGACAGTGCGATTGAGGAGGTCACGGAAGACATCGTTGACAAATTCCTGGAAGACTGCAGGGGCATTACACAGCCCAAAGGGCATTACTCTGTATTCTTAATGCCCTGATCTTGTGTTGAAGGTAGTCTTCCATTTGTGGCCTGGGAAGATACAGATCAAATTGTATGCCCCACGTAAGACCAGCTTGGTGAAGAAGCAAGCATTCTGTAATGAGTCATAGAGCTCGATGATCAAAGGAATGGGATAGTGGTTCTTGATAGTTATGTTGTTCAAGGCCCTGTAGTCGATGCAGGGTCTGAACCCACCATCCTTCTTACTGATGAAAAAGAAGCCTGCCCCAGCAGGAGAGGAGGAAGGGGAATGAAGCCATTAGCTAGGTTCTCTTGGATATGCTCCTCCATGGATTTGGTTTCGGCTTTGGAGATTGGATAACTCCTCCCTTTAGGAAGTGGGGCTCCTGGAAAGAGGTCAATTTTGCAGTCATACGGACCGTGTGGTGGTAGCACGTTGGCTGCTTTTTTCTCAAACACATCTGGGAAGTCCATATATACCAAGGGAAGGTTTGGAGGAGTCTGTATGCTGGCTATGGGGATACAGAGCAGAGGAGTGACTTTAGCAAAGCAGGAATGGAAACAGGAGGTACCCCAGGAGGCCAGTTGTCCTTCAGCTCAGTCGAACTGTGGATTGTGTATACAAAACCATGGAAGGCCAAGGATGACAGGCTGTGCTGGGAAATGAATGATCTCGAACTGCAGCTGTTCGGTATGAAGGACTCCCACAGTCAGAGTCAGGGGTGCTGACTCAAAATGGATCAACCCTGAACCAAGGTGGGTGCCATCTAGGGTAGTTATTTTGAGACAATGACTTTTCTGCAGGAGCGGCAAGCCAGAAAGTTTCCAGCTGCCCCAGAATCAATGAAGGCTTGAGTGTGGACAGTATTCTGAAGGAAGGTAAGAGTTACAGGTACCAGAAACCAAGTGGAATGAGGGGATTTGGTAGTGATCATGCTTAGAGGTACCCCAGTATTATTCCCTAAGCATTGGCTTTTCCCGGCCGAATGTTACAGTTCTTTACTTGGTGGGTGTTAGATCCACAATAAAAGCATAGTCTCAATTTCCTTCTTCTCTGTCTTTCAGGTTCTGAAGGTTTGAAGGAGGAGAGATCTATGGGTTCCTCCACTAGGGTAACTGGAGCTGTTGAAGTGGTAGAGGATACTGCCGAAACCGGATGAATAGGAGGATGGGAGGGAAGGACCCTCCTAGTTCTGTCTCTCTCAGCTTTTCTCTCCTGGAAGCGAGAGTCCAGACTGATACAAAGCATTATAAAGACATCCAAAGAAGAAGGAACATCACGATAAGTGAGTTTATCTTTGATTCGTTCATACAGACCCCTCCTAAAGGCTGCCTTGAAAGCACTGCCATGTCAAGTGGTTTCAAGTGCCAAGGTGCGAAACTCAATGGCGAATTGTGCCACAGTTCGATTGCCCCGGCGGAGGTCCAGGAGAGAAAATTCTGCAGCAGAGGTATGGCCAGAAGTCCCAAACACAGAAGATAATGCAGAAATGAAAGTATCAGCATCATGCAGGAGTGGATCTTTCTGTTCCAAAAGGGGAAAGACCCAGACTAGGGCCTTGTCTTTCAGTAAGGAAATGATAAAGGTGACCCTTGACTGGTGAGACTGAAAGGTGTGAGGATCATTGCGGAAGTGCAGCCTGCATTGGTTAAGAAAACCCTGCAGTCAGTAGTACCTTCATATTTGTCAGGCTATGGTATCCAGGGTATACTTCCAGAAGCAGAGGAAGAAGCCTCAGTGCTAGGAGCAGAGACTGGCGGTACAACAACAGGAGTGGTATTCCTCGCTGTAACTAGTAAGGAGAGTTGAGCGGTTATAGCCTCTATCTTGGAATCCATATTCTGCAACTGTGTGGTATGGGTTCCCAACATCTGTCCCTGAAGATAAACTGCTTGTGCCACCTCATCTGGCTCCATGGCCCAAGTATAATGTAATGCTCATGGGATACTCCTCTATCAGATCAAACTCGGCCAGTAGTCTTGTTATCCCGGTGTCGAGCCAGAGAGATTGGGAATATCCCAGAGCAGAGAAGGTTTGCAAGATGGGGTAAGCAGCACTCACAACAGGCAGGACAGTCATCAGTGGCAACAGGCAGGAAACCAGAGAAAGGTAGTTCAGGGGCAAACCACCAGAAAGATCAGATAGGCAGGACCTGGCAACAGCAAAGCAGTCTAGAGGCAAACCACTAGGATGGTCAGGCAGGCAGGGTTTGGCAATAGTAAGGCAGTCCAGAGGTAAACCACTAGGATGGTTAGTCAGGCAGGCAGTGTTTGGCAACAGTAAGGCAATCCAGAGCAATAGGGGTTAACAGGCAGAGTGGTCAGACAAGCAGAGTTCAGCAGCAGTATATCAATCCAGCAGTTAAAGGGTAAACAGGCAGAGTCGTCAGCCAAGCAGAGTTCAGCAGAAGTATATCAATCCAGCTGTTAAATGGTTAACAGGCAGAGTGGTCAGACAAGCAAGGGTCAGCAACAATAAAACAGTCCAGCATAAGAATCAATAACACCCAGGAGAACAGAAAGTAACACCTATACTTGGGCAGTGATAGGTAGGACTGAAGTTATTTAAATAGACGCCAGATTCACAACACAGGAGATCCTGACTGGCTTCTGAATGGAGAAGCGTGCGGCGATGACGTCATCGCCGCACGTAGAGAGTAGCCAACTCCACCCTAGGCAATGAGCAGACAGTAGGCGCTGCGTCCCTAGCAACAGCTAAAGCAGCACAGCACGACAGTTTTTCTTTATTTTTTATCGTCTAGTTCTTTATATAGAATATCACCTTTATGTGCTTCTAGATTTTTTCTTAGGTCATTCATTTCAGCTGTAAATATTTCTACCTTGTGATATCTATATTTAATTACTATGTTCATTAAAGCGTGCAAACTCTCTTCTAATGCTGTCTCTCACTCAGTCTGTTATTCTACATCTTCTTGGTCAAATATTGAGGTTTTATACAATTTAAGACCTTGTGGTATGACTTTATACTTTAGATATATTTCCAAGTTCAAGCTATCATACCAATGTGTGAGTTGTATTTTACTGAGTGTTTCCAGTTTTTCAAAGATTTCTTTGGCATCCATACTCTGATCTAATGCCAATCTACTTTCATCATCTAGACTGATAGATAAAAAAATGTGTTTGGTCATAGGAACAAAGCAATTCCCAAATTCAAACAAACCAGAGGCCATCTTTATGGTGTGATGTCACAGCTAGTTATTATAGTGAATTAGTATGCTTATGCAGAATAAAGCTGCTAGTTAAGGGTGAACCACTACAAGAGTGGCAAAACAATAAACAAACAGCAAGAAAAGGGCACCATCGATAATAGACTGCACAAAAATCCTCAATGATAGGTAATAGGCCCGTAAAGCCCAAAAAGATTCTCAATTTCTACCTAAATGGAATATATAAAAAACTTATGCAAAGGTAGGTACATACAAATATTCATAGAAAAACTTGTGCTGCTTTTAGAATGATGCAGTGTACCCCTTACACTGTAAAATGCAATAAAATAAAGAGAAAATCACAGATGGAAAAGCGTACAGATAATATAGTCTCTATTAGGAGTGAACTTTTATAGTAGTCCCAGTGATGCAGGGATAGGGTCCACCTTAACCTTTTATTCACGTGCAGATATTTCCCAATCAAAAAAATGGCTGTAAGCTTACCAAATATTACCTCAATCTACCTCAATAGGTCTCCCTCTGTCTGAGTTTTAGAAATCTGTCTCCTCTCCCTGCTATTTGAACATGTTTTAATATAGTGCCTTTGAGGCTGGAGGGGTCCTGATTGTTTTTTTTTTTTAAATGCTTAGACAGACTATGCCCCTCAAAACCAATTTCAATATTTTTTATGTGTTCTAACAGCCGCTTCTTGTATGGGTGTTTCATGCACCCTATATACTGAAGATAGTTTTCGATTGCCTAACCCACTTCTTGTCCTTCAACTCATTGCTTGACCCCTTGCAATATGGCTTCTGTCCCCATCACTCAACTGAGACTGCCCTCACTAAGGTTACTAACAAACTTCTTTCTGCTAAAAACAACGGCCACTACTCAATACTTATCTTACTTGACCTGTCTGCTGCCTTTGACACCGTTGACCATCCCCTTCTCCTACAGACTCTCAGCTCCCTTGGGCTCTCTGACACTGCCCTCTCCTGGATTCACTCTTATCTCTCTAATAGGTCCTTTTCTGTCTCCTTTGCTGGCGACTCCTCCTCTCCATTGCCTCTGTCTGTTGGAGTACCTCAAGGCTCAGTTCTGGGTCCTCTACTCTTCTCTATTTATACTTCCTCACTGGGTAAACTTATCATTAGCTATGGCTTCAACTATCACCTCTATGCTGATGATACTCAAATATACCTATCCAC
The DNA here is from genome assembly GCF_027579735.1 of Bombina bombina. Taxonomy (NCBI): domain Eukaryota; kingdom Metazoa; phylum Chordata; class Amphibia; order Anura; family Bombinatoridae; genus Bombina; species Bombina bombina. Next base: position 1,261,709,457 of record NC_069500.1, read on the forward strand.
CCATTCACTCTTCTGTCCTTTCTCACATCAGTGTCTGCTTATCTGGCATTTCTTCTTGGATGGACTCTCATCACATAAAAATCAACATGTTCAAGACTGAGCTCCTTCTAATCCCCCCTCTTATTCTACCTCGGTTTCCAACATTTCAATCACTGCTGTGGAATCTGTTGGCGCTCTACAAATAACCGATAATAATAATAATAATAATGTTGGTGACACCACTATCTCCCTATCAACCCAAGTCCCCTGCCTAGGAGTTATACTTGACTCCAATCTGCCCTTCATACCCCACATCCAATTGCTCTCTTCATCCTGTCACAACCACCTACGCAATATCTCCAAAATTCATCCGTTTCTGAGTGCTGAAACTACTAAATAGCTAATCCACTACCTGGTAATTTCCCGACTTGACTACTCTAATAACCTACTAACTGGCATACCTCTCTCTCGCCTCTCCCCTCTTCAATCCATCCTAAATGCCTCTGGTAGGCTAATCGACCTCTCCGGATGCTCTGTATCTGCTGCACCTCTCTGTAATTCCCTTCACTGGCTCCCCATTCACAGCAGAATTAAATTCAAAATTCTCATCCTAACCTACAAAGCCCTTACCAACGCAGCCCACCTCTACCTGTCCTCGCTCGTCAACAAATATACTCCAGCCTGCCCCCTAAGATCCAACAATGACCTGCTCCTTGCATCTTCTACCATCACCTCCTCCCATACTAGACTACAGGACTTCTCTCATGCGGCACCAACCATCTGTAATGCACTTCCTAGAGCTGTCAGACTTCCTAGACCTTTTTGTTCAGGGAAGCCTATCTCCAAATCAGTAACAAATGAATTCCACTTGCCTAATAGCTGCCCTCATCTAACTGCACACTAACATCATTCTCACATTTGCAGTCCCCACCTCCTGTTTCTCACCCGCCCTCAATTCCCCCTGTATTTGTTTGTTAAACTTTGTCTGGTGTCTTTTATATTGTATTGTACTGTACTTTTATCTTTATACCTATGGACAGCGCTGCAGAATCTGTTGGCGCTTTATAAATAAAGAATAATAAATAAATAAATAAATAAATAAATAGCAAGATGGCAGCTGCACTCTAATAGATATACTACATAAGTAGTTATGCAATTTAGACAACAGAATGTCAGTGACGCCGGAGGCTGACTGTTTGTAAGATAATCGGCAGGTGTGTAAATAAATAATTATTTTGCTATAATAAATGCAAAGGGGAACATTAGTTAAAAAAGGAGAGTATATGTCAGCCACTCAAGGATTATTTTCTACTTTAAAGTGATTATATTAATACAGGTTTGGCTAGCTAGTGAAATAGTAATTGAACATAATAAAATGAATAAGCAATACGGATCAATCAGTTGATTCAAAATATATACACATTTAATAAATGGTTCACAATAAGTTTAAAATATACATTCACACCGGTGTGTCGATAAAAGATTTAAATAAAAAATAGTAGATTTATCAGCAGACAACAATGCCTAATGTAATTCTTGTTGCTGTTTCAATTGAATAAAACTTGACTTCACTACAAATTTGTTACAAACTCAGTTGCGATTAATATAATGTCCCAATAGTTAAATTCGGCAACATAAATTGGGGTTTAGTGCTGTTTTGCAAACTTGTAAATTCCTTGAGTGAGTGTGTTGCAGTCTTTCCAATTGTCTGTTTAAATCCATAAAAAAAAAAAAAAAACATAGGGTGAAGAGCGGTTCACTTAATATGACAATTTGTTCAAGTTTAAGTCTGTGTCAAACTTTTAGCCGTATGATATACGGTGTGAAATCTTCAATGTATACACCAATTTGCTGTGTACTGCTTTCTTCATATGTTTGTAGTAGCGTGTGTGAAATTCGGCAACAGCAAGGACAATTCTTACTCACTTTTAGCAGCGTCCCTGCTTGTTTCACACGCCTCCTCAGTATGATGTTGAAGTGAAAGGATCCAGCCAATTTAGACCGTTAAAGTGTGCGCACTATTTTCAAACCTTGGCTTCTTTGAGAGGTGAGTACTCCTACCGACTCAGTTTGTGTATACTTTACACGTAGAAAGAGTCGGTCCTGGGAGTGAATACAATGTAGCAGGAGGACTCCTACCGGCTCAGTTTGTGTATACTTCACACGTAGAAAGAGTCGGTCCTGGGAGTGGATACAATGTAGCAGGAGCAATCGAATGCAGACGTCTACGCGTTTCAGCTGTATAAGCCTTTATCAAGATGTCTCCTTCATGTTGCTCCTTCATTTTATAGGCTAGTTTGACTCTTGCACACCTGGGCTATTAATTAGTATAAATCTTGTTCATACGATGTCACAAATTGATCGGATTTAAAACCATAGGCATTGTTGTAATTTGGTATCTCTAGAATATTAAACTCTATGTATGAAACTCTATATCAGGTACTGATTTATATACATTCAACTATGACAATTATATTACTTAAAAAGTGGATCAAGTTGAATACAGTTGACAATAGCAAATATTTAGCTTGAGTCCATTTAAACGGATTCGTAAAAATAATATATACTGGTGAATACTAGTTAGGTGCAATGGAAATTAAAATAAATATATCGGTATATATTTTTCCCAAAAACCTTAGAGATTGGATCTAGTTAAATACAGTCAACAATAACAAACAATTAGCTTGAATCCATTTAAAGGGAATCGTGTATACTAGTAAATACTAGTTAGGTGTAATGGGGATTTAAAATAAATATATTGGTATAAATTCATCCTAAAGACCTTAGAAAGGTCCCCAAATTTAAACTTAGGTATTAGATTTAATAAAATCAAAAAGAACTATTGAGGAATATCAGTGATGTGTACATCTTATCAAATGGAAATCTCTTATGGCCTGTTAATGGGATCGTAAGGGTAGATCTTAACTTATTCAATTTTATGTTAACCTACATTTTTGGGGTTGTAAAGTTAAAAATTGTTTGAAATAGACGGTTTTATTAAAACCTGATAGAGGGCTCTTAGAAACACACAGTTATGGGGATCTTGAAGTGCAAAGTGAGATCGATAAAAACAAATTGAAAACATAAAATCTTTGATTGTTTTCATAGTATAAGTAAGCGTGCAGCGTGTACAACGTATAAATATGATTGATGTTACCTAAGTTTACATCTGTACTTGTGAATATGAGTTAGATGAGTGGTATTACTGTGTACCCCCCAATTTATCTACAAGGGGTAAGATTAAGTTTACCATTGTGAATAAACAAATGATATAAATAAAATAATTACATATATGCTTGCAGTGTAAGCGTGAAGTATGTAAAATGTATCCATATGATTTATGTTACCTCAGTTTAAATCTGTACTTTTGAATATTAGTTAGATGAGTGGTATTAATGAGTACCCCTCAATTGTCTACAAGGGGTAAGATTAAGTTTACCATTGAGAATAAACAAATTATATAAATAAAATAATTACATATATCTGGATGTAGGGGATTATAGCTAATTCTAGCATTCCTATAATAATTAAGTTTGAGTAGATAATATTAAGTATATATAAAGATAGGCAGTAGTTGCTAGGTTAAAGGAGTAGGCACTATAGTGAATAATAATACTTAGATATGCTGTTGGGTTCTGATTACATAAAGGGATTCTTTACAGATTAAACTAGATGGAAAGGCTGGGAGGAGGACCTATAAATTTAATTTAAAATAAAATTTAGGTCTAACTCGCTATTTAGGCCTTTTGGGGCTAAAGTGTCAAAGTTAAAAATTAGCTCTGCCTCTTGTCTAAACCTTTACCTCTTGTAAAAACCATCTATTTCAAACAATTTTTAACTTTACAACCCCAAAAATTTAGGTTAACATAAAATTGAATAAGTTAAAGGGACACTGTACCCAAAATTTTTCTTTCGTGATTCAGATTGAGCATGAAATTTTAAGCAACTTTCTAATTTACTCCTATTATCAAATTTTCTTCATTCTCTTGGTATCTTTATTTGAAATGCAAGAATTTAAGTTTAGATGCCGGCCCATTTTTGGTGAACAACCTGGGTTGTCCTTGCTGATTGGTGGATAAATTCATCCACCAATAAAAAAGTGCTGTCCAGAGTACTGAAACAAAAAAAGCTTAGATGCCTTCTTTTTCAAATAATGATAGCAAGAGAACGAAGAAAAATTGATAATAGGAGTAAATTAGAAAGTTGCTTAAAATTGCATGCTCTTTCTGAATTACAAAAGAAAAAATGTGGGTACAGTGTCCCTTTAAGATCTACCCTTACGATCCCATTAACAGGCCATAAGAGATTTCAATTTGATAAGATGTACACATCACTGATATTCCTCAATAGTTATTTTTGATTTTATTAAATCTAATACCTAAGTTTAAATTTGGGGACCTTTCTAAGGTCTTTAGGATGAATTTATACCGATATATTTATTTTAAATCCCCATCACACCTAACTAGTATTTACTAGTATATACGATTCCCTTTAAATGGATTCAAGCTAATTGTTTGTTATTGTTGACTGTATTTAACTAGATCCAATCTCTAAGGTCTTTGGGAAAAATATATACCGATATATTTATTTTAATTTCCATTGCACCTAACTAGTATTCACCAGTATATATTATTTTTATGAATCCCTTTAAATGGACTCAAGCTAAATATTTGCTATTGTCAACTGTATTCAACTTGATCCACTTTTTAAGTAATATAATTGTCATAGTTGAATGTATATAAATCAGTACCTGATATAGAGTTTCATACATAGAGTTTAATATTCTAGAGATACCAAATTACAACAATGCCTATGGTTTTAAATCCGATCAATTTGTGACATCATATGAACAAGATTTATACTAATTAATAGCCCAGGTGTGCAAGAGTCAAACTAGCCTATAAAATGAAGGAGCAACATGAAGGAGACATCTTGATAAAGGCTTATACAGCTGAAACGCGTAGACGTCTGCATTCGATTGCTCCTGCTACATTGTATCCACTCCCAGGACCGACTCTTTCTACGTGTGAAGTATACACAAACTGAGCCGGTAGGAGTCCTCCTGCTACATTGTATTCACTCCCAGGACCGACTCTTTCGACGTGTAAAGTATACACAAACTGAGCCGGTAGGAGTACTCACCTCTCAAAGAAGCCAAGGTTTGAAAATAGTGCGCGCACTTTAACGGTCTAAATTGACTGGATCCTATCACTTCAACATCATACTGAGGAGGCGTGTGAAAAAAGCAGGGACGCTGCTAAAAGTGAGTAAGAATTGTCCTTGCTGTTGCCGAATTTCACACACGCTACTACAAACATATGAAGAAAGCAATACACAGCAAATTGGTGTATACATTGAAGATTTCACACCTTATATCATACGGCTAAAAGTTTGACACAGACTTAAACTTGCACAAATTGTCATATTAAGTGAACCGCTCTTCACCCTATGTTTTTTTTTTTTTTATTATTGGATTTAAACAGACAATTGGAAAGACTTAAACTTATTGTGAACCATTTATTAAATGTGTATATATTTTGAATCAACTGATTGATCCGTATTGCTTATTCATTTTATTATGTTCAATTACTATTTCACTAGCTAGCCAAACCTGTATTAATATAATCACTTTAAAGTAGAAAATAATCCTTGAGTGGCTGACATATACTCTCCTTTTTTAACTAATGTTCCCCTTTGCATTTATTATAGCAAAATGATTATTTATTTACACACCTGCCGATTATCTCACAAACAGTCAGCCTCCGGCGCCACTGACAGTCTGTTGTCTATTTGTTTAATTAATTCACAACTGTGAGAAGTGTGAATTTGTCAGTTGGCCAGCACTGTCCAATATCCCCAGTCCACTGTTAATCTGTTTTTTTCTCTTAGTTATGCAATTTGTTTGTCTGTAAGTCTGTTAGTCAGACAGAGGGAGACCTAATGGATTAACTATATGGGGAATATCTATCAAGCTGTCAACTTTGTTGCATTCAACGGCACCAAAACGCACGCCTAACATCATGGCCGTGGACCTGAATATGCTCTCCATATTTGTAAAAAAAGCCATCAAAAAGCAGAGCACCAAGTACGGGGCGATGAGCATCGGACTTTTGTTAACTAACAGTCATCGATCTCGCTGCTATTCGGCTTTTTACCAACTTTATTTAAACCCTGTCACTAAACACCGTCGCTATACTAAAATGTTTAACCCCTATCCCGCCACTCCCGGACCCCACTGCAACTAAATAAAAGTATTAACCCCTATTCCGCCGCTCCCAGACCCCACCGCAACTAAATAAAAGTATTAACTCCTATTCCACCACTCCCGAACCCCATCGCAACTAAATAAAAGTATAAACCCCTATTCCGCCGCTCTCGGACCCCACCGCAACTAAATAAGCGCATTTACCCCTAAACCACTGGCCTCCCACATCACTACCACTAACTAAACCTATTAACCCCTAAACCGCCAGCCCCACACATCGCCATAAACTAAATTAAGCTATTAACCCCTAAACCTAACAACCCGCTAACTTTACATTAAAATTACAACATCCCTATCTTATAATAAATTAAAACTTACCTGTAGAATTAAATTAAACTATATTAAATTAGTAATTAACCTACCCTAACTATTATACTAAAATTACATTAAACTACCAATTAAATTAACTATATTACATATTAAAAAAAAAACCTACTCAAATTATTTAAATCTACTATTAAAATTACTAAATTACAAAAACAAACACTAAGTTACAAAAACAAACACTAAGTTACAAAAACAAAACCACAGTATCAAAAATAAAAATGAATTACACCTAATCTAATAATCCTATCAAAATAAAAGGCCCCCCCAAAATAAAAAAAAACCCTAGCCTACAATAAACTACCAATGGCCCTTAAAAGGGCCTTTTGCGGGGCATTGCCCCACAGAAATCAGCTCTTTTACCTGTTAAAAAAATATGCAAACACCCCCCTACAGTAAAACCCACCACCCATCCAACCAACCCCTCCAAATAAAAACCCTATCTAAAAAACCTAAGCTCCCCATTGCCCTGAAAAGGGCATTTGTATGGGCATTGCCCTTAAAAGGGCATTTAGCTCTTTTACATGCCCAGACCCTACTCTGAAAATAAAACCCACCCAAAAAAACCTTAAATAATCCAAACACTAACCACCGATGATCCACTTACAGTTTTTGAAGTTCCACTTGAAGCATCCATCCAGCCGGCAAGAAGTCTTTATCCAGGCAGCCTCTTCCATCTTTATCCAGCCGGCAAAGTCTTCACCCATGTGGCCTCTTCTATCTTTATCCATCCGGCGCAGAGCGTGTCCATCCTGAAGACATACGGCGAGGAGCTCCTCTTCAATACGGTCTCCGCCGTAAACTGGATCTTGAATGCAAGTGACGTCATCCAAGATGGCGTCCCTTGCATTCCTATTGGCTGATTGGAACCTTTCCAATCAGCCAATAGTATTTGAGCAGCTCTCATCCTATTTTAATATGTAATATAGTTAATTGAATTGGTAGTTTAATCTAATTTTAGTATAATAGTTAGGGTAGGTTAATTAATAGTTTAATATAGTTTAATTTAATTCTACAGGTAAGTTTTAATTTATTATAAGATAGGGATGCTGTAATTTTTTTTTTAAAACTTTTATTTATACCACAGGAGGGAGAAATAGGCACCAAGAAAGGAAAAACAATAACAGCATTGAAATGCAATACATACATAAGAAAGTAAGTATATCTCAGCTTATACAGGACTCTGACTTTAGCATCGTATAAAGAAAGTCCATTGAGTATGACTTAATAGTCCTGTGTCAGGGTATCATAGAAATCAAAGTTCATGCCTCCTCTCCTCTCCTTTTTCCTCATTTTCCTTTAAATATTTACAATAAACAACAACAATAAACAAAGAAAAATAAATCAAAAAAGAGAAAGAAAAATTATAACAAACAAAGAAAAACTAAAGAAAATAAAGAAAGAAAGGGGGATACACCACCAAAGTCTGTGGTATCCCCTACTTACCCGGAGCTCCCTTGGACCGCCAGCCGCTTCGTGATATACTGGAGTAAGAGGTGTATGAGGCATATTGTGTTGGAATGTACCTATCTATTGCGTGATTATGTTAGAAAAACACCACTTTCCCCTAAGGTTTTCCTTCAGGATGAAGTCGCTGCCTCTAAATGGATATAGGACACGTTCCCTGATAGTGTCAGGCAGATGTAGTAGGTAAGGTTCCCATTTCTTTATGTACTTAGCTATCCTCTGTTCAATATTCCCCCTAACATCCGCTTGTTCTATGAGCATCTGTGTGTGTATCTTGGTAAGTAGTTTTTGAAAAGGTGGGGATGAACTATCTGCCCAGTGTTGTAGGATCACTTGTTTTGCAGTCAAAATAGACACAGAAACAAAAGTATCATAGGGGCGGACATTGTGTTCTGGGAGTAAGAACAAGACTCTTTGTGCGGAAAGGGAGACTCGAGTTTTTATGACTTTAGATATCCAGTAGGTTAATTTACCCCAGAACCACTGTAGTTTAGGACAGTCCCAGAATAGGTGAACCCAGTCAGGATTCGCATAGTTACATTTAACACATACATCTTGTGCTCCCGGGATCCATTTGGCCCTGAGAGCTGGGGTAATGTAAGCTTGTTGCAGTATTTTGATATGCGTCTCTCTCAGGTTTGCTGATAACGTGATGGATCTAACTTCAGTTAAACTGTTTAGGAGCCGTTCGCCGTCAATCTGTATGATTCTACATCTAGACCATTTTGATGTCAGTTTTTGAGTGGTAAGGGTGTCAAAATGCCTGAGTACTAGGCTATATGTGTTTGCCAGCTTATAAGTACCCTGTTTAGCCAGTGAGCATAATGCGGTCAGATTATTATTTTCTGTGTGTAGGAGACCATCAGCTTTTAATTGTGTGACATAGTGCCTACACTGTAAATAAGCAAATCTATGTGTGTTTGGGAGCGAGTACGTGTTTTGTAAATCTGGAAAGGGATGAACCGTAAGAGTTAGAGGGTTAAATAGTTGCCCGATTCTGGTGAGACCCTTTTCCTGCCATGCCCGAAATACTTCAGTGGTGTATCCAGGTAAGAAAGAAAGGTTACCCTGAATTGGGAGGAATTTGCTAGCAGTAAATTGTATGCCCCATAACTTGCCCAGCCTAGCCCATGCTCTCAGTGGGTCTCTAAATAGTATATGATGTTGGATTTTTGGAGGTAAAGAGTTAAGCCTGGCATGTGGTAGGAAGGCTAGATGCATCGGGCATGCTATGCTAGTCTCTAGAATAGGGGTGGTAAATTGTCCATTTCCAGTCAGCCAGTCCAGAACTATTTTCGTCAGTGTCGCCCAGTTATACCAGGCAATATTTGGAAGGCGTAGTCCTCCCTTCTCATACGGCATGGCCAAAGTCGTTCTATTTATTCTTTGTTTCTTACCTTGCCAGACGAATTGGCCTAAAGCAGATTGGAGTGTTTTAATGTCTTTGTGGGTCAGCAACAAGGGGAGCATTTGTAAGGGGTAGAGTATCTTGGGTAGAGCTATCATTTTAAAAAGATGTATTCTACCAGTCAGTGACAGTGGAAGTCCGCTCCATCCTTGTAATGTGTCTCTAACGTTCTGGACCATCCTGCCTATGTTTAGAGGGTATAATTTGGAGGGGTCAACGTGTACTTGTATGCCCAGGTATTTAAATGTGCCCTCTGTCACTTTGAATCCGCTGTTTAGTAGCGTGTTATGTGTAGTGTTTTTCAGCCAAGTTAACTCTGATTTATCTCTGTTAATTTTGTAACCGGAGAATGATCCGAAACTGTCAATGATTTCGATAAGTTTGGGTATACCGAACTCTGGGTTGCCTACAAACAAGAGGAGATCGTCAGCATAAAGCGAGAGGTGTTGTCTGATTCCGTTTATCTCTAATCCCTCACTGTGCTGTCGGATATAACAAGCTAGGGGCTCTATGGCCAAGTCGAAGAGGAGGGGCGACAGGGGGCATCCCTGTCGAGTTCCCCTTTGTAGAGCAAAGGAAGTAGATAGCCCTCCATTGATGATCAGTGAGGCTTTGGGAGCTGCATATAGCTTTTGGATGAGGTTAAAGAAAGCACCCGTGACGCCAAACTGTGTCATGGAGGAGTACAGGTGGTCCCACTCAATTCTATCAAAAGCCTTTTCGGCGTCTAGCGCCAAAAGGCAAGCATCTGGTAAGTTAGAGTCTGTGTCTGAGTGGGTACCATACCAATAATGGGCGGACACCGCCAGGGTCTTTCTTAGATTTACCACTGAGGAGCGTCCGGTAATGAAACCCGTTTGATCCGGGTGCACCAACAGGGGTAAAACCTTTGCCAGTCTGTTTGCTAGTATAGTCGTCAGTAATTTATAGTCGCTGTTAAGCAATGAAATAGGTCTGTAAGAAGGGGTGAGTGTGGGGTCTCTGTCCGGTTTGGGAATGATGCAAATGTTAGCTTCAGTAAAGCGACAGTTGGGGCGGGTATTATGTAGTAGATATTCCGTGTATAGGGATGCTAATATGGGGCTAACCTCTTTCTCCAAAATCTTATAGTACTCTGCTGGCAGTCCATCAGGGCCTGACGCTTTGTGTAGTTTGAGTCGTTTAATCCCTTTGGAGACTTCCTGCTGGGATATTGGGGCATTTAAATTTTCTCTTTGTTCGTCTGTGAGGGTAGGGACTACAAGATCTCTCCAGAATTCACTTTTTTTCCCTATATCTATGTGTTGTTGGGAGTACAGAGTTTGGTAATACTTAACAAATTCAGTCAAGATCTCCTCAGACTGTGTTGTCAGTCCCGATTCCGTCCGAATAGCAGTAATAAATGACTTAGGGTTGTGGGCTTTGACCAAGTTGGCTAGTAATTTACCCGCTTTGTTGCCATGTCTATAAAAGTGTCCTTGTCTGTAGATAGTATGTCTACTGTCTTGCTGCTCTAAAAAGGTATCTCTAGTTTTTTTTAGATCGTAGTATGTTTGTCTCGTTATATAGGAAGGTTTAGAAAGGTAATTGTTGTATGCCTCTGTTAATTGCGTCAAGAGGTCGCTGTCTGTCCGTCTGGAAATTTTATTAGTATGTGCTACGAAGGCAGTAATATGACCCCTCAGGACTGCTTTAGAGGTATGCCATAGGAGGTCTAGGTTATCTAAGTGTTGGTTATTGTCTGATAGATAATGCGTCCATGCCTGTGTAAGGCACTGACGAAAGCCTATATTATTATATAGGTGAGAGGGGAATCTCCAGGATTTACTTGGTTGTTTCTGCGGTACAGGTTGCAATTTTATATGTATTGGGGCATGATCCGATATCGTGACCTGACCTATCGTAGGTGAGTGAATCTGGGGTGACAGTGCAGCCGAGGTCAGGAAGAAGTCAATGCGTGACAAGGTATTATGTGACTTGGAAATGCAAGTATAGTCCCTCTGGTCTGGATTTTGTGTTCTCCATACATCGGTCAGGCCTAGTGTTTCCTTGAATGTATGTATTAGTCGAGTCTCCCTTTTATATCTGGATATGTCTTTATTGGTTGTAATCCCTAGGGAGGGGTCTCTAAACCTATCCAATGGCAGTGTTTGTGCTAAATTGAAGTCTCCTCCAATTATTAGACGTGAAGTGTTGTGAATAGCCAATTTCGCAAGCAAGGTGGTCCAGAATGTGGGGCAATACGCATTAGGGCCATAGACATTGCACAGGATATAGGTGGCCGTTTGTATATGCATTGTTGTAATTAAATATCTACCTCCGCTGTCTACCTCCGTATCTGTAAAGGAGATTGGTAGCCCTTTCCTAGCCAGGATTGCCACTCCTCTCTTCCTACCCTCTGTTGGTGTGTATAGAATTTGACCCACCCATCTAGATTTAAGTTTCTCATGTTCGTTGGCAGACAGTCTGGTTTCCTGAATCAGTGCTATATCAGATCTAAGTGTGTTGAGATGTTGAAGTATCATACTCCTCTTCGCTGGGGATGTTATCCCCCCCACATTCCAAGAGGTAACCTTATAATTTATTGCCATAGTGGTATACTTATAATGAGGAGTATGCGAGCCACCAAGCGGGGGGCTCCATAGTATTGTCTATAGTGAGTGATTGTGTGTATATGAGGTGGGTGTGGATAAGACTCACTGCGGATGTTAGACCTTGTAGATGCCAGCGGCTGACGGGTCCGTAGGTACCCCGAGTTCAATCTAAAAGAAAGAGGAACAACAGGCATTAGCAGTGCTTTATAGAGCATACATAGTGGTAATTTATTAGAGCAATACATCCTATGTCTCTTATGTCTAATTGGTTGGGCAGTGGAGCAGGAAATATTAGAACTAGGAAACAGGGTCATTCCTTCTCGTTGGTCGGTTTTGTCCCCTCTGCATAGGGCATATGGGGTCCAGTCGCTATAAACAGTATAATAAGAAGAGGGGGCACCTAAAGGGAGAATATCTCTCTTAGATATCTGGACATTATTCTGAGGGGCCAGACATGGTTTAATGGACTTAAGGGGGCAATTAGGCACAAAGCCTTCGTCTCCTCTAACTAGCGATAAGTCAGGTAGACTTGTAAACAGATCTGACACTATGCGTGTCGGGTGCCAACCAATAGTGATTAGGCTATGCAGGGCCACATATGTGCTGTATTCTACTATAAGCATGTGGTCCATAGGGGACCATGCATCTGTGAGGATATTAAAGGCTGGGGGTATAGGAGGTGACTGTAGTGTAGGCAAAACATAACATAAGATAAACATAATAACAGAACACAATAATATAGTGTAAACAGTTATGGTAAACAGTGCAATAACAGTAAAAACCGTAATAACTTTAGAAATATAAATTTTCCAGTCTATTCCACTTTCCACCTGTGTGGTGGGAGCGGTGGGGGTCATAGCCTCTTGTAAAGCGGTTGCCAAAATATGGCTCCAGGTACATGTGCACTTCCATTGTGCTCCTTCTGTTCTGGAGATTATCCAAGAATCTCTCCTTCCATGGGAGAGCAATTGCGTTGTTAGGTTGTCTATAGTAAGACAGAGGAAGGTTGGGAGATGGTTGTGCTTGGTCAGTGAACATCTCCTTGTTCCTCTGCATCCAAGTATGCTTGTAGGTCTTTAGGTGTGCGGAAGAACTTGGGTCCGGTCGGCGTCTGCAGCCTCAATTTGGCAGGGTACAGCAGGGAGGCCTGTCTCCCCTCCTTATAGAGGCGAGAGCAAAGAGGAGCAAAGTCCTTACGTAGCTTGGTTACTTCTGTAGAAAAGTCCTGAAAGATCAAGAGTTTTTTGCCTTCAAACATCAAGTCTCCCTTGTGGGCCCGGTAGGCTCGTAGGAGCGCAAGTTTCTCCTGATAATTGAGGCACTTAAAGATTGTTTGACGGGGTCTGGAGTTAGAGGTTTCTAGGCCATTATCTGGGCCTATTCGGTGCGCTCTTTCTATATCAAAAGGAAGGTGGTCTGGATTTATCCTGAGCATTTTAGGGAGAGTCATTGCTGTAAATTCTAGGAGATCCTTGCCTTTTACAGATTCGGGGAGTCCCACTATTCTGAGGTTGTTTCTCCGACTGCGATTCTCTAAGTCCTCCACTTTTTCTTGCAAGGCTTGGTTTTGGCGTAAGAGTTGTCGTACAGATGTGGTGGTAGATTCTTGTCTGTCCTCCACATCAGAAATACGCTGCTCTGCCTGTGTTAGTCTCGTAGAAAATTGGCGAACCTCGCTGGTAAGGGTGTCCACACCCGCCTGGAGCGACTCCATTTTTGGCAAGAAAAAGGATTTAAGCTCTTGCAGCAAGCCCGTGGGATCTATGATAGAAGTATCTGAGGCTCTGGGTGGAGTCGAGGGGACTGCATGTATTTCAGCCGTGGCCTTTCTTTTATCTAGCTGTTTGTTTCTGGAGGACATTTTCCCAACCAATGAATTGGGGATGGAAGGAAAATACTGATCCAACTTCATGCAAAGGCTCTGTAATGAATACTGTGTAATAGCAAGGAAAGTCAGATGTAATGCTGCTCAGTGACCACTAGATGGTGCTGTAGGTCTATGTTCACACAGTAGTCAGCTATTTTGCAGCTAAGTAATGGTTCCTATCAAAGTTCCAGGTCTTTCTTTATTATGCACGTTGTGGGAGCCACAGAGGTTTTCAAATGTAACAGGTCCCTCAGGTATTAAAATACAGTAATTAGGCTGTGGTATTGACAGTTCAGCATATGAAAGGAAATCTCCCTGCAGATGTGTAAGTTTAGCAGGTCAAAAACCGTGAACCGGGGCTTAAAATTAAACAATAACTGTCCCAGAGGAAGTCCCAGTGTCTGTCTGGGGTATATCAAAGGCAGTGGTGTCCCAGATGTTAATGGGCAGAGTAGGCGTAGCTTTTTCACCCCAGGTTCTCCCAAGAATCACCCTCAACAGTCTTACCAGCCTATTGCTGTGTCCGGCTCGGTCTGTGGATCTCGAGGGCACAAGCTATCCCTCTGCTGGCTTCAGCTACAGGAGCGGTTTTCCTTGTGGCTCCTTCAGAGCCCGGTAGCAGCGGCGGTGCGAGGGGGCTTTTTCAAGATGGCGCCCGCAGATAGAAAGGCTCTGCGCAGCGTTGTGTCTTATTCCGGTCCTTCCCTGGGCAAGGGCGATCTCCGGCCCTTCACGGTACTCGGTCGGCTGGGGGGGTTAGATGCCCAGCAAGACTTGATCGTGGGAAAAACGGCTGGCAGCGAGCAATATAGGTTTTATATCGTTTGGGTTGTGGAGCTCCTCTCTCCTGCTGCCATCCGTTAGTGCCGCCCCATCAGGGATGCTGTAATTTTAATGTAAAGTAAGCGGATTGTTAGGTTTAGGGGTTAATAGCTTAATTTAGTTTATGGCAATGTGGGGGGCTGGTGGTTTAGGGGTTAATAGGTTTAGTTAGTGGTAGTGATGTGGGAGGCCAGGGATTTAGGAGTAAATATATTTATTTAGTTGCGGTGAGGTCCGGGAGCGGCAGAATAGGGGTTAATACTTTTATTTCGTTGTGGTGGGGTCTGGGAGTGGCGGAATAGGGGTTAATAAATTTATTTAGTTGCGGTGGGGTCCGGGTGCGGCGGGATAGGGGTTAATAACTTTATTTAATTGCGGTGGGGTCCAGGAGCGGCAGGATAGGGGTTATAAACTTTATTTAGTGGCGGCGGTGTCGGGACGGCAGATTAGATGTGTTTAGACTCGGGGCTTATGTTAGGGTGTTAGGTGTAAACGTAACTGGTTTTCTACCATAGAAATCAATGTGATATCTAGCAGCATCGAACATAAGTTGTCGCTGCTTTCAGACTCCCATTGATTCCTATGGCATCCGAGGCCTCCAGGTGGCGGATTGAAAACCAGGTACGCTGGGCCGGAATAGCCACGAGCGTACCTGTTAACTATTTGATAACTTTTAATAAGTGTCAAATAGAGCCGAATGTGGATTCGGAACATCAATAATGACGTATGCATCGATCTGTGTCCGATTAAGACCGGCGGATCGTATGTTACGTCACAGATTTCAACTTTTGCTGGTCTGTAGGCTTTGATAACTAGGTCGAAACAAGCTTGCTACAATTACGCTGCAGAATTCCAGCGTATTTGCTGTTGACGGCTTGATAAATATACCCCATGACTCACACAGATGGAGACCTATTGGATTCACTATATAAGAACAATGAATCCAATGGGTCTAAATGAAAATATAGATGTGGTAGCTTTTTTGATAATATATTGACTGTGCAATGGGGAATCTATATTATCTTTCACACAAAACAGGCACCTTAATATATAATAACATTTTGTTTGGATTTTCTGAGATTTTTTTTCTTTTTTTCTAAATTTTAAAATTTAAAGCTAATATCTAAGATGTCTAAGGGGAGAATATATAACTATATGGGTTTTCTTTCCCCTTTTTGGTTGCAATAACATTTTAACTTGTCTCCTATCAAAATAGATATTAGACACAAAACAAACATGCCCTCTCTAAAAATAAGCCTTGTGGTTAGAAAAGTGCAACAATGAATACTGATAATTTTAACATATTCTATATATATATATTTCCCCTGCAACTTAAATCCAGATGACACACACTAACCAATTACTCGAGAGTCATATTTCTCTAAATTTATTTTTTTAAAACAAATGTCATAGAGCAAAGAGTGTATAATTGTTTTGACTAGTTTACTACCTCCTTTGAAAATAAAAAGGCCTTATTATCAAGATCGGAACATTAGGGGAATACTGCCAATATCTTTTAGTTAACAAAGTGCACACAAGCCACAAATAGCTGTTGCTATGGCAACAAATGTAAACAACGGTTCACATGCCGAAAAAATACCGCCCACTCGACTCCCTTTTAAATCTCAAGCCGGAGTTAATTTCAGCCTATTTACCTCTGACAAAGAAGTAACCAAAACACTTTGAGACACATAAGATTTATGTTGAGTAAGCTGTTATGCTACTAGGAATCGTTTGTTCTACTTTACAATCCTCTGAAATTTGTTTTTAGTTAGCGAAGCGTCATTTAGCCTCTTATGTGCCATTTAATATACTACTCAGCATAGAGCTGTATTTTACATAGACCAGCTGCCCTATATCGTGAAGCTTTTTTTGGATATATTTTGCCTTTCAGTTACCTCATAATGGATTGAGTTCTGAATGTGTGAATGTATATCGGTCATTTCATAATAAATTTGTAATTGATTATACAGTATCACACTATCAGCTAAATTACAAGTTTTGCATTGAAGCTTTTAACGCTGAAAATATGTCATTTTCAGCGTTAAAACAGCACCGCAGATATTACAAATGTTGTCGGTTTAGCTGTACCGCACACCTTTTAGCCTATACCGCAACGTCAGTCCCGCACACATAAAAATTACATTTTTTCATGGGATTCCCATAGCGCCGGTATTACGAGTTTTGCGGTGAGGCTAAATAGTGAGCGTTGCAGCCTATACCGACAAGATCTGTTCCACAATCTAAAGTCAGTAGTTATGAGTTTTACACTACAAAGCTGTAACATAAAACTCATAGCTAAAGTGTTACAAAGTACACTAAACACCCATAAACTACCTATTAACCCCTAAACCGAGGCCCTCCCACATCACAAACACTATAATAAATGTATTAACCCATAATCTGCCGCTTCTGACATCTCTGCAACGAAAAAAAATATTAACCCCTATTTCGCCGCTCCCTGACATTGTCACCACTATACTAAACTTATTAACCCCTAAACCGCCAAACTCCCGCATTGCAAACACTATTTAAATATTATTAACCCCTAATCTGCCGTCCGCCCACATCACCCCTGCTATATTAAAGTTATTAAGCCCTAAACCGCAAGCCACTATGCTAAACCTATTAACCCCTAAACCAAAAGCCCCCACAACTAAATATACTAAATAAAACTAATAACCCCTAAACTGAAAGCCCCCCCCACATCGCAATAAACTAATTTAAACTAGTAACTCCTAAACCTAATGCCATGCTAACTTTATATTAAAATTACAATTTTCCTATCTTAAATTAAATTAAATCTTACCTGTCAAATTAAAAAAACTAACTTTAAGCTAACAATTAAACTAATATAATTATTAAACTAATATTAAACTACCAATTAAACGCCTAGATTTTGAGTTCTGCGGTAGCCGTCAAAAGCAGCGTTAAGGGCTCCTAACGCTGCTTTTGGTCGTCCGCTGGTATTTAGAGTCAGGCAGGAAAGGGTCTAACGCTCACTTTCAAGCCGCGACTTTTCCATACCGCAGATCCCCTTACGCCAATTGCGTATCCTATCTTTTCAATGGGATCTTCCTAATGCCGGTATTTAGAGTCTTGGATGAAGTGAGCATTAGACCCTCTACCGACAAGACTCCAGCCGCAGAAAAAAGTCAGTAGTTAAGAGCTTTCTGGGCTAACGCCGGTTTATAAAACTCTTAACTACTGTGCTCTAAAGTACACCCATAAACTACCTATGTACCCCTAAACCGAGGTCCCCCCACATCGCCGCCACTATAATAAATTTTTTAACCCCTTATCTGCTGACCGCACACGCCGACACCTACATTATCCCTATGAACCCCTAATCTGCTGGCCCTAACATCGCCGACACCTACATAATATTTATTAACCCCTAATCTGGCCCCCCAATGTCGCCGCTACCTACCTACACTTATTAACCCCTAATTTGCCGACCGGACCTCGCCGCTACTCTAATAAATGTATTAACCCCTAAACCGCCGCACTCCCGCCTCGCAAACCCTAGAATAAATTGTATTAACCCCTAATCTGCCCTCCCTAACATCGCCGCCACCTAACTTCAAGTATTAACCCCTAATATACCGACCAGACCTCGCCGCTACTATAATAAATGTATTAACCCCTAAAGCTAAGTCTAACCCTAACCCTAACACCCCCCTAAATTAAATATAATTTTAATCTAACAAAATAAATTAAATATTATTAACTAAAGTCTTCCTATTTAAAACTAAATACTTACCAGTAAAATAAATTCTAATATAGCTACAATATAACGAATAATTATATTGTATCTATTTTAGGGTTTATATTTATTTTACAGGCAACTTTGTATTTATTTTAACTAGGTACAATAGCTATTAAATAGTTAATAACTATTTAATAGCTACCTAGTTAAAATAATTACCAAATTACCTGTAAAATAAATCCTAACCTAAATTACAATTAAACCTAACACTACAGTATCAATAAATAAATAAAATTAATTAACTACAAGTACCTACAATTACCTACAATTAAATAAACTAAACTAAATTACCAAAAAACAAACAAACACTAAATTACAAAAAATAAAAAAAGATTACAAGAATTTTAAGATAATTACACCTACTCTAAGCCCCCCAAAATAAAAAAATTTCCCTACCCTAATCTAAATTACAAAAGCTAACAGCTCTATTACCAGCCCTTAAAAGGGCATTTTGCGGGTCTTGCCCCCCAAAAAATCAGCTCTTTTGCCTGTAAAAAAAACACACAATACCACCCCCCAACATTACAACCCACCACCCACATACCCCTGCTCTAACCCAAACCCCCCTTAAATAAACCTAACACTACCCCCCTGAAGATCTCCCTACCTTGAGTCGTGTTCACCCAGCCGGGCACCGATGGACCAAAAGAGGACATCCGGAGTGGCAGAAGTCTTCATCCTATCCAGGCAGAAGAGGACATCTGGACCGGCAGACATCTTCATCCAAGCGGCATCTTCTCTCTTCATCCATCCGACGAGGAGCGGCTCCATCTTCAAGATCTCCGGCGTGGAACATCCTCCGAGGACTACCGGCGAATGAAAGTTCCTTTAAGTGACCTCATCCAAGATGGCGTCCCTCGAATTCCGATTGGCTGATAGGATTCTATCAGCCAATCGGAATTAAGGTAAGAAAATCTGATTGGCTGATTGAATCAGCTAATCAGATTCAAGTTCAATCGGATTGGCTGATCCAATCAGCCAATCAGATTGAGCTTGCATTCTATTGGCTGTTCAAATCAGCCAATAGAATGCGAGCTCAGGTTTTTTAGTTTGTGGGTCTTAGTAATTTTTTTTTAAAAAAGAGCTGATATCTTTAGGGTAATGCCCTACAAAATGCTCTTTTTAAGGTCCATTGGTAGTTTATTCTAGATTAGGTTTTTTATTTTAGGGTGTTTTTTATGGGTATTAGAATAGGATTTTTTTTTTATTTTTGATAATTTGTTTGTTATTTTGTGTAATGTATAGTGTTAGGGGGTGTTTGTATTTTTTTTTTAGTAAAAGAGCTGTTTATCTCAGGGCAATGCCCTACAAAAGGCCCGTTTAAGGGCCCCTGGTAGCTTGGGGGGGGGGGGGTTTGTATAGTGTTAGGGGGTGTTTGTGTTTTTTTGGTGTAAAATAAATACAAATTTACCTGTGAAATAAAAATAAAACCTAAGCTAGCTACAATATGACTATTAGTTATATTGTAGCTAGTTAAGGTTTTATTTTACAGGTAAGTATTTAGTTTTAACTAAGTATTATTTATGGCTAGATTACAAGTTTCGCGTTATGAGTCACTTGGTACTAACTTGCAAGTTATTGTCACCGCTCACCTCCCTATAGCGCTGCTATTACAGGTTTTCATAAACTCGGCGTCAGCAGACAATAAGTGAGCGTAGAGCAAAATTGAGCTCCATACCGCACTCCAATACCAGTGCTGCTTTGAGCTGGTTTTACGTGATCATGCACGATTTCCCCATAGACATCAACACCTGCATTAAAGGAGCATAAAACTTCGTAACGCAGCCCCATTGATTACTATGGGGAAACAAAAGTTATGTTTACACCTAACACCCTAACATAAACCCGAGTCTAAACACCCCTAATCTTCTGACCCCAAAATCGCCGCCACCTACATTATACTTATTAACCCCTAGTCTGCCGCCCCCAACGTCGGCGCCACTATACTAAAGTTATTAAGCCCTAACCCTAACCCTAAATCTAACCTTAACCCTAACTTTAACACCCACTAACTTTATTATCATTAAAAAAATCAAAATAAAAATTACTTTTATTATTTAAATAATTCCTATTTAAAACTAAATACTTACCTATAAAATAAACCCTAAGCTAGCTACAATATAACTAATAGTTACATTGTAGCTATCTTAGCTTATATTTTTATTTCACAGCTAAGTTTGTATTTATTTTAACTACGGAGAATAGTTACTAAATAGTTATTAACTATTTACTAACTACCTAGCTAAAATAAATACAAATTTACCTGATCCGGATTGGATCACCTTAAATATATTTTTTCACAGGATTTTATTTTTTATTTTATTTTTTACTTATGGTTTTTATATCACACTTTTTTATGAAGTCTGGTTGCATACACTATTGCTAACTAGTGTTCACAGCTTTTTGACTGTTTGGCTTATGACATTATTGTTTTGTTCACACTGAATTCTTCACATTTGAATTGATGCACAGGATTTTGGATTGACATTTGGATCACGAGGACATTGCAATTGACTTATAAATCATAAACTTTTAAATTTGTTTTATCTTTTGGATTTCCACATGTTTTACATTTTTTATCTTTGATATAACAACCCACATATTTTTGGTATACACACACATTTTTTTGGTATACACAATTTTTCCCTGGTTCCACAACCCTTATTCTCACTGTCTTTTTCTTTTTTAGAACATCCAATCCATTACTGTTTTATATTTTATATTTTATTCTATAACATCATTATACAGTAATCTCTCACTGTATCATATTGTGCACTGTTCTATTGTTAATATTTTTTTTTTTTATATCTGACTTTTTTACTCTTTGTTATTGAACCTGAATTATGTCATTATGGACTGTTTTTACTAAGTATTATGGATCCATATACTTTTAAGCTTTTTAAACTTGTGATCACCTGCTGATATTATATGTTATATTATACTTGATAATTATATGTTCTATTAAACTTGATAATTATATGTTACATTACTCTTGTAAATTTGGGTAATTTTAAGATACTTTCATTGTGTTGACATATTTCAGTTCACACACCTCATTTTAGACCCAGCCTTTCAATAGGCGCTCCTATACACATCCCCATTCTTTCTGACTCTCCTTTGGGTATCTAGAGACCCAATTGTTATAGGAGCTAGGGTATTGGTAGTTAGCGCCGTCGGACAGATCATATTTTATTCATTATCCAGTTGTCTTACACTAACACCTAACCTTACACTACAATTAAATAAATTACATTAATTAAATAAAATTAACTAAATTACAAAAAAAACAAAACACTAAATTACACAAAATAAAAAAGAAATTATGAAATATTTAAACTAATTACATCTAATCTAATAGCCCTATCAAAATAAAAAAGCCCCCCCAAAGTAAAAAAAACCCTAGCCTAAACTAAACTACCAATAGCCCTTAAAAGAGCCTTTTGCGGGGCATTGCCCCAAAGAAATCAGCTCTTTTACCTTTAAAAAAAAAATACAAACACCCCCCCCCAACAGTAAAACCCTCCACCCACACAACTAAACCCACCAAATAAAAACCTATCTAAAAAACCTAAGCTCCCCATTGCCTTAAAAAATGCATTTGGATGGGCATTGCCCTTAAAAGGGCATTTAGCTCTTTTTCAGCCCAAACCTTATTCTAAAAATAAAACCCACCCAATAAACCCTTAAAAAAAACTAACACTAACCTCCGAAGATCCACTTATAGTTTTTGAAGACCGGACATCCATTCTCAACGAAGAGGCAGAAGTCTTCATCCAAGCGGCAAGAAGCCATCAATGAAGCCAGGAGAAATCTTCATCCAAGCGAGCCGAAGTCTTCATCCAAGCTGGCAGAAGTCTTCATCCAGACGGCATCTTCTACTTCATCCATCCAGAGCGGAGCGGCTTCATCTTCAAGACATCCGGCGCAGAGCATCCTCTTCTTTCCACGGCAACTGAAGAATGAAGGTTCCTTTAAGGGCGTCATCCAAGATGGCGTCCCTTGACTTCCGATTGACTGATAGAATTCTATCAGCCAATCGGAATTAAAGGTAAAAAAATACTATTAGCTGATGCAATCAGCCAATAGGATTGAGCTTCAATCCTATTGGCTGATCCAATCAGCCAATAGGATTGAGCTTGAATTCTATTGGCTGTTACAATCAGACGTCGATTGAAGAGGATGCTCTGCGCTGGATGTCTTGAAGATGGAGCCGCTCCGCGCCGGATGGATGAAGATAGAAGATGCCATCTGGATGAAGACTTCTGCTGGCTTGGATGAAGACTTTGGCCCGCTTGGATGAAGACTTCTCCCAGCTTCGTTGAGGACTTCTTGCCGCTTGGATGAAGACGTTTTTATTTGGGGGGTTTGGTTGTGTGGGTGGTGGGTTTTACTGTTGGGGGGGTTGTTTGTATTTTTTTTTCAGGTAAAAGAGCTGATTTCTTTGGGGCAATGCGCCACAAAAGGCCCTTTTAAGGGCTATTGGCAGTTTAGTTTAGGCTAGGCTTTTTTTTATTTGGGGGGGGGTATTTTGATAGGGCTATTAGATTAGGTGTAATTAGTTTAAATATTTGATAATTTCTTTTTTATTTTGTGTAATTTAGTGGAGGTTTTTTGTAATTTATTTAATTGTAGTATAATGTTAGGTTTTATTGTAAGGCAGGTTAGGTTTTATTTTACAGGTTAGTTTGTAATTATTTTAGCTAGGTAGCTAGTAAATAGTTAATAACTATTTACTAACTAGTCTACCTAGTTAAAATAAATACAAACTTAGCTGTAAAATAAAAATAAAACCTAAGATAGATACAATGTAACTATTAGTTATATTGTAGCTAGCTTAGGTTTTATTTCACAGGTAAGTATATAGTTTTAAATAGGAATGATTTAGTTATTAATAATAGGTTTCATTTAGATTTATTTTAATTACATTAAAGTTAGGGGGTGTTAGGGTTAGACTTAGGGTTAGGTTTAGGGGTTAATAACTTTAGTATAGTGGCGGCTATTTTGGGGCAGCAGATTAGGGGGTTAATAGCAGTAATGTAGGTTGCGGTGATGTTAGGGACAGCAGATTAGGGGTTAATAATATTTAACTAGTGTTTGCGTTGCAGGAGTACGGCGGTTTAGGGATTAATATGCTTATTATAGTGGCGGCAATGTCGGAAGCGGCAGATTAGGGGTTAATAATTTTAATTTAGTGTTTGTGATGCAGGAGGGCCTCGATTTAGTGGTTAATAGGTAGTTTATGGGTGTTAGTGTACTTTTTAGCACTTTAGTTATGAGTTTTATGTTACGGCGTTGTAGCATAAAACCCATAACTACTGACTTTCAGTTTATGGTATGGATCTTGACGGTATAGGCTGTACCGCACACTTTTTGGTCTCCCAGGCAGACTCGGTATAGGCTGTACCGCACACTTTTTGGTCTCCCAGGCAGACTCGTAATACCGGCGCAAAGGAAGTCCCATTGAAAAAGGACTTTTTGAAAGCTGCGGTAGTTACATTGCTCTACGGCCAAAAAAGTGTGCGGTACACCTAAACCTGCAAGACTCGTAATACCAGCGGAAGTGAAAAAGAGCCTTAACGCTGCTTTTTCACTCATACCGCAAAACTCGTAATCTAGCCGTTAGTTAATAATAGTAACTTTAATTTAGATCTAATTTCATTATGTTAAAGTTAGGGGATGTTAGGGTTAGGGTTAGGTTTAGGGTTAGGGTTACGTTAGGGTTTGGTTTAGGGGTTAATATAGTTTAATTTAGTTTAGTTTATCAGAACTAAAAGGTGTTTTAAGTATAGGATTGTCTGAATTTTTTTTAACTAAAGATGAGTTTAATTTTTTATATAATGAACACCCTAGATTGGCTGTAATGTATCATCTTCCCAAGATACATAAATCGGTCTCCAACCCTCCAGGGAGACCGATTGTATCTGGGATAGATTCATTAACAGCCAATCTATCGAGTTATATTGATTACTTTCTTAATCCACTTGTTACTCAACTCAATTCTTATCTTAGGGATGGTGTACACCTAATACAGGAACTCAAGAAGGTAAATTGGAATAGTGACATGAGATTCATCACTTGTGATGTAACCTCATTGTACACCATAATACAACATTCAATTGGAATAAAGGCTAGTTCGTATTTTTTAAAGAAAAAAACAATCTTTCCTGACCATCAAATTAAGTTTTTAGAACATTGTATGAAATTTGTTTTAGAACATAACTATTTTCAATTTGAAAAGGATTTTTACCATCAAATATGTGGCACTGCGATGGGGACGAAATTTGCCCCATTGTATGCTAATTTATTTATGGGTTTATTTGAAGATGAATATGTTTGGAGAGATGGCCCTTTTAAACATAATTTAATATTTTATAAGCATTTTATCGATGATGTCTTTATAATTTGGGAGGGATCAGAAAGGCAGCTAATTTTATTGACTTTTTAAACACCAATGAGTTCAATGTAAAATTTGTTGGTAATATTCAAAACCAAATGATTGAATTCTTGGATCTATTGGTGTTTGTAGAGGACAATAAAATCTATACTAAAAATTATAGAAAATCAGTGGACAGTAATAGCTTATTGCATGCCACTAGTGGCCATTACAAAAAATGGGTGAAAAATATTCCCAAGAGTCAATTTATAAGGCTAAAAAGGAATTGTTCTAGAATAAGTGATTACCATACTGAAGCAGAAGTTTTAAAAGAAAAATTAATTTGTAAAGCCCATAATGGAGAACATGTCACATATATCATGGATGAAGTTGAGAATTTAGATAGGGAAACATTATTAAGCAAACAAAAAGGAAGATTTTGCGAACAAGAAAAACAGTCTGTCAAATTTATCACCACATATGGTGAGGGTATTATGAATGTGAAGAAAATATTGCATAAATATTGGCCCAACCTAAAGGGGGACCCCCTATTAAAAGAAAGTCTAGATATAAATCCGAAGGTAGTGTATAGGAAGAATACCAGTTTAAAGAATTTACTTGCCCCTAGTAAGCTAAAAGAGAGTAAACCAATACAATGTAATATTAATGATAACTTTTTGAGTTTGAAGGGCACATATAGATGCCATAAAGCAAGATGTCCTATGTGCAAATGCATTAATAAAGAGAGATCTATTTTTAGATCAGTAACAGGACAAGAGTTTAGGGTTAAACAATTTATTACCTGTAAGAGTATTTATGTAGTCTATTTATTAGAGTGCAGTTGTGGGCTGAAGTATGTAGGTCGTACGAAGAGATGCCTATCAAAAAGATATAGTGAACATGTTTACAACATAAAGAAAGCAATATTAAAACATAGTGTACCAATTCACTACTCTCAAAGCCATGCATGTGATCCAAAATGCTTGACTGTGAAAGGTATTGAAGTGGTTAAACCCAACCCCAGGAGTGGTAATAGACTTTTGGACCTTAGGCGCAGAGAGACATTTTGGATATATAAACTGGGGACTCTTGCGCCTAATGGTCTAAATGTTGATTTAGATGTGGCAGCTTTTATCACGTAGACAAAAAAAAATTCTTAAGGTTTTAAAGGTTATTAATAATCTGATAGAGGACTAGAAGGCTCAGTAATATATCAATCAATATGTATGAGTTTAGATTTTTATAAG
Source organism: Bombina bombina (assembly GCF_027579735.1). Lineage (NCBI taxonomy): Eukaryota > Metazoa > Chordata > Amphibia > Anura > Bombinatoridae > Bombina > Bombina bombina. The sequence continues at coordinate 1,261,735,551 of NC_069500.1, forward strand.
TATTGTAATTTTATGAAATTTTATTTCATGTGGTATTGTATGTAGTTTATTTATTTTATTTCAAAATATTTCAAATAGTGCTTTTAATAGAAGGTAATTTATTATAGAATTAATTATTTTTAAATAATATACGTTTTATAATATTAACCATTTGAGGTGAAATTATGTTATATATATTATCAATTGTTTTTATGGAATAGTAATAAGATAGGCATTTGTGTATTATGTATATAGAAATATTAATTGTATCTCAATGGTCATTCTGCTAATGAAAGCTAGATGGCGCTAGCAGAGTATGTATAAATAGAGTAGCAAAGGACTTGTAATTATTCCTCTTGAAAAAGCGCCCAGCAGGGGGCGAGAAACGCGTTGAGGCCGAGATTCAGAGAGCACTGTGAGTCAGTGTATGCAGACGTGCTAAACAGAATCAGCTGTTGTCGGGTGGTGACGTCACACGCCGACCGGGTACATCGCTGTTCACTTCCAAAGCGTGTACAGACCACAGGATTGCTCAAGTTCAGCTTTTATTTCAAAGATACCTTTATGTGATTTTAACCACGCCAGATATTGTGAGTATTTGGCTTGCTTGTTGTAAATAAAGAGTGCTTATTTCATACATTATTGCACTATTGGAGTCCTTCTTTTTTTCACAGACTGCGCTGTTTTTCTGGGAGAGAAGTGTTTGGTGATCAAACTGCAAGACAAGCAGTGTGTTTGAAATAGCTGCAGCTGGGTCTGAATGGAATATCTTTGGAACAACTACAATCAACAGTAAGACTGTGTCCACATTTGGATTTATACAAAACTCATTGGTTCCTATTTATAAGACTTTATTTCAGTATTATTCTTTTTTAATTCTCAATTAATATACATATTTTTATATATATATATATATATATTTCAAAAAGCTTTTTTTTTTAGGTATGAAACTATTTATCTTGGAATAGAATACTCATTCAATTATGCATATATATTTTTTAACTAATTGTTTTTAATTTTTGCTGGTATAGTATTGCGCTGTATCATTTGGTGGTAGTTTGTATAGTTTAATTTAGGTTGTTGCGATGTGGGGGCTGGTGGTTTAGGGGTTAATAGATAATATTTAGTTAATAATTGTAAATTTAATCTAGATCTATTTTAATTATGTTAAAGTTAGGGGGTGTTAGGGTTACGTTAGGGTCAGGGTTACGTTAGGGTTAGGGGTTAATAGTTTAATTTAGGTTGTTGCAATGTGGGGGGGCTGGCGGTTTAGGGGTTAATAGTTTTATTTAGGTGGCGGCGATATCGGGAGTGGCAGATTAGGGGTTAATGACTTTATTATAGTTGTGGCGATGTTGGAATGCGGCGGATAAGGAGTTAATAACTTTAGTATAGTGGCGGCAAAATCAGGAGTGGCAGATTAGGGGTTAATACCTTTATTTAGATGGCGGCGATATTGGGAGCGGCAGATTAGGGGTTAATAACTGTAGGCAGGCGTCGGCAATGTCAGGGGCAGCAGATTAGGGGTGTTTAAACTCAGGGTTTATGTTAGGGTGTTAGGTTTATACGTTAGTTTTATTTTTCCCATAGACATCAATGGGGCTGCGTTACAGAACTTTTGTTTCTATGATCACAGGTGTTAGACTTTTTTTTACTGATATCTATGGGGAAAGCGTGCACCAGCATGTCAAAACACTGCTGCTTTTGTGTACGTTATGGAGCTCAACGCAGCCATATCGCCCGCACAAGCTGTTTTTTTTTAAACTTGTAATGGCAGCGCTACAGGAAATTAAATAACGTAACTTTTGTTGCGTTGTTAATTTCTCTATAGCGCTCAAAACTCGTAATCTAGCTGATGTGATTTGTGTTTCTTTCATCTGGGACACACCTCTTTGGATATCATCTACTAACAAGGAGATAATTCACCTGAGCCGTACACTGATGGTTGGCTGATGAAGGGTGGAGTAGCTTCCCTCTAATTGAGCATTTGTCTTACCTCATGAGATTGAGGTAATATTTGGTAAGTTTACAGCCATTTTTTGATTGGGATATATCTGCACTTGAATAAAAAGTGAAGGTGGGCCCTATCCCTAACTGCATCACTGGGACTACTATTAAAGTTTACTTTTCCATTTGTGATTTTTTTCTTTATTTTATTGTATTTTACAGTGGAAGGGGTACACTGCATCATTTTAAAAGCAGCACAAGTTTTTCTATGAATATTTGTAGGTACCTACCTTTTGTATAAGTTGTAATTGTATATATTCTATTTTGGTAGAAGTGAATCTTTTTGGGCTTTAAGGGCCTATTACCTATCATTGAGGATTTTTGTGCAGTCTATTTTGCACTGGTGCCCTTTTCTTGCTGTTTGTTTATATATATACATATGTATTTATCTGTTTATATATGTCTTTAAATACATAAACATATAAATACATAAATACATATGTGCACACATATAAATATATACAGGGAGTGCAGAATTATTAGGCAAATGAGTATTTTGACCACATCATCCTCTTTATGCATGTTGTCTTACTCCAAGCTGTATAGGCTTGAAAGCCTACTACCAATTAAGCATATTAGGTGATGTGCATCTCTGTAATGAGAAGGGGTGTGGTCTAATGACATCAACACCCTATATCAGGTGTGCATAATTATTAGGCAACTTCCTTTCCTTTGGCAAAATGGGTCAAAAGAAGGACTTGACAGGCTCAGAAAAGTCAAAAATAGTGAGATATCTTGCAGAGGGATGCAGCACTCTTAAAATTGCAAAGCTTCTGAAGCGTGATCATCGAACAATCAAGCGTTTCATTCAAAATAGTCAACAGGGTCGCAAGAAGCGTGTGGAAAAACCAAGGCGCAAAATAACTGCCCATGAACTGAGAAAAGTCAAGCGTGCAGCTGCCAAGATGCCACTTGCCACCAGTTTGGCCATATTTCAGAGCTGCAACATCACTGGAGTGCCCAAAAGCACAAGGTGTGCAATACTCAGAGACATGGCCAAGGTAAGAAAGGCTGAAAGACGACCACCACTGAACAAGACACACAAGCTGAAACGTCAAGACTGGGCCAAGAAATATCTCAAGACTGATTTTTCTAAGGTTTTATGGACTGATGAAATGAGAGTGAGTCTTGATGGGCCAGATGGATGGGCCCGTGGCTGGATTGGTAAAGGGCAGAGAGCTCCAGTCCGACTCAGACGCCAGCAAGGTGGAGGTGGAGTATTGGTTTGGGCTGGTATCATCAAAGATGAGCTTGTGGGGCCTTTTCGGGTTGAGGATGGAGTCAAGCTCAACTCCCAGTCCTACTGCCAGTTTCTGGAAGACACCTTCTTCAAGCAGTGGTACAGGAAGAAGTCTGCATCCTTCAAGAAAAACATGATTTTCATGCAGGACAATGCTCCATCACACACGTCCAAGTACTCCACAGCGTGGCTGGCAAGAAAGGGTATAAAAGAAGAAAATCTAATGACATGGCCTCCTTGTTCACCTGATCTGAACCTCATTGAGAACCTGTGGTCCATCATCAAATGTGAGATTTACAAGGAGGGAAAACAGTACACCTCTCTGAACAGTGTCTGGGAGGCTGTGGTTGCTGCTGCACGCAATGTTGATGGTGAACAGATCAAAACGCTGACAGAATCCATGGATGGCAGGCTTTTGAGTGTCCTTGCAAAGAAAGGTGGCTATATTGGTCACTGATTTGTTTTTGTTTTGTTTTTGAATGTCAGAAATGTATATTTGTGAATGTTGAGATGTTATATTGGTTTCACTGGTAAAAATAAATAATTGAAATGGGTATATATTTCTTTTTTGTTAAGTTGCCTAATAATTATGCACATTAATAGTCACCTGCACACACAGATATCCCCCTAAAATAGCTATAACTAAAAGCAAACTAAAAACTACTTCCAAAACTATTCAGCTTTGATATTAATGAGTTTTTTGGGTTCATTGAGAACATGGTTGTTGTTCAATAATAAAATTAATCCTCAAAAATACAACTTGCCTAATAATTCTGCACTCCCTGTATATACAGTATATATATACAGTGTATATATATATATATATATATACAGTATATATATACTGTATATATATATATATATATATATATATTTATATGTGTGCACATATGTATTTATGTATTTATATGTTTATGTATTTAAAGACATATATAAACAAATAAATACATATGTGCACACATATAAATATATATATACATATGTGCACACATATAAATATATATACAGTATATATATATACAGTATATATATATATATATATATATATATATATATACAGTATATATATATATATATATAGATGTATTTATCTCTATGCTAAAGCCATTTCAGGCCATTTCTAACACCTGAGACCTCATATATTTGACTTCTTATAACTTTAAAATGCATTTTTTTTTTTAATCAGACAGTATTAATATGAGTGTAACTGTAATGGTAAATGTATTTTGTGATGTGTTTTGTGCAACTTTTTTGTCTCGCACAACAGTTCACCAGGGCACTAAAGTCAAGCTTAACTGAAGCGCTAACCCGTCGTGCGTTAAATTTGATTGCACTGAAGCATACGCGTTAACTTTCAAATCACAAAGCGCTATTTCAGTCACACAAAATACCAAATGTAGCTTGTGCGCTACAGTTAGCGCGTCACGTGTAATCTAGCCCTAAATACTTTGGGGCGATTTATCAATGTCTTCCCAATATGATACGCTGTCCGATAGACATCGCTAGCGTACTGCTTGTGCAATTCCGCCTCCTGCAGATTCACGGCCATTCGGCCACAAGCAGGGGATGTCAATCAACCTGATCGTTTAGGATTGGCTTAATTGTTGTACTCCGCTCAGAGGCTGAGAATACCGCAGCTTCTTAACTGCTGTTTCCGGGGGGCCTGAAGGCTGGCGCGGATACCGGGCCGAGATGGCCCCATTCAGGCCATCATAAATCGGCCCCTTTGTCTTCAAGATGTATTTTCTATATTTAATAATGATATAGGTGAACTAAAGAAAAACAAAACAAACAAATATGGTGCAGCACAGATGATAATCCCCTCTCCTTATATTGAGGGGATAAACAAAATTGATAAAAAAAAAATGCTTTCTCTATGTATTTTGTCAGTAACTACCCTTTTCTCAGGAGTGATAAGCAGAACAGAAATAAGAATGGTGTACCAACTTCTCTTCTGGAGCTAGTAAATTCATATTACACACATTTATTCTTATATTATATGTTCACAATATTGCACTATTAATTTCCTCTTGTCCTTTCCCTTTCATGTTTCTTATTTCATATTGGTGCTTGCTCACTAGTATATATAACATTTACCTGTATTATTCTATTGTAATTATTTTAAGAAATATTACTTAATGCTTCAAACTTTACATATTATTTAAAGTGAAGGTCAAGTCAGAAGCATTGCTTAACATTTTCCAATAGCTCACTTAAATTAAGAGTTATGTTCATTCATCAATTTATTTATATTTATTGTTAACATTATTTATTTTCACCTTTTAATTCCTCTCCATTTTCTTCGTATTAACCGCCCGCCATACTCCCGTTATTGAGTGACATTCCTGGTATCCAATATACCTTCTAACCCCGTGGCGTCCAGCCCCTTTTCTCTCGCGTCACTACGAAGTTCTGCACATGCGTTAAAAAAACGAGTCATCTTCCTCCTGCTCGTTCACGATACGCGCATGCGTTGTCCCTTCTCAAAATCACTTGGTAGATTGTATCCACGACAACGCTCGATCGCAGCAGAGGCAATATATTTTAAAAAAAGAGTAAGACAGATTACGATGTTTGCTGCATATTTTCCAAGCTATTGCAGTCATATATATTAAAGTAATATCCATCGCTACTGAGTGTACGAAACGCATGCGCATTTATAAGATACTGTTGTGCACGAGCGTAGTCCGCTTGTAGGAACTACAGCGACGTCACAACAGATAAATAAGGAAGTGTGGTAGGGGCGGAGCGAATAGCTGGAACGGAGGTATTTGATATATATATTTTTTGGGAAAACGAATAATTTTATAAAAATATAAACTTAGCGACTGCCATATTTGTATATTAAGGTTTGAAATGGTGGATTGCACTATGCCAAAATTGACCTTCACTTTAATATATTGTTAACATATTAATGTACTAAATACTAGAAGGGCTGCAATGTACTGCAGTATAAAACTTGCTCAACAGCTTTTATATTATGCAGATATCAAGTCTAGAAAGTGATAAATGTAACATTTTTCTCTGTCTTCAGCAAATCATAATGACCATGAAATGTCATTCATTCCAATAGTAAGCTTGACATTTAATATATTACAATTCTCTCTCTTGCAGATTTCATGCTTGTAGGGGAAAGTTCCAGACAAAATAGATTCACTGATCTTTCATTCTTTATAATATGAAAATTATTTCATAAAAAAATAAGGTTTACATTAAAATGTTTGCTGTGTCTTGGCTTTTGCTTATTTGGCAATGCTAAATGTCTAAATATATACTGTATCAGTAGAACTGAAGGCGAAAGAAGTGACCTGGAACAAGTCAAGTCCTGATAATGTATTAAGGAATAGATTGACCAAATAGAGAATATAGTGTTTCTAATAATAAAAGATTAATGTAAACAGTCGTTTGGGATTTAAATTTATGTATTTAAAAATGCAGTGATAAGTGAGCAAACTTAAGTTTGTTCTCAATGTCATTGTTTATATATTTCAATAAAAATGATTTCTGATCTCCTGCTAGTGAGCTCATCAAGACAAGATTAATCAGACATTTATTTACATATATATATATATATATATATATATATATATATATATATATATATATATATATATATATATATATATATATATATATATATATGAGATGTGCATAGACAAAACATTAATTTCGGATGAATTAATTGTTTTGGATTTTTAGAATTTTGGTTCATCGTAAATTTGTTTTTGTTTTTTTCAAATAATGAAATTCATTCATTTTACACTTTAATTGAAAATTCTTTCTATTTTTCCTTCACCTCACACACACACAAAGACAAAATGAACTGAATCAATTAATGGCAATATTACATGATAGTTAAATTAGTATGTGATTGAAATTACACTGATTGTCAACCTTTGTGAGATCAGGCCACTACAGACAGTAATAGTAAATTAGAAATAGGCAGTAATACAATGAGTCAAACAGTAGTATTATAGTGTGTGTGGCCGTGTGTTGTAGTACCACAATATTTGCTGTACTATTATAATGTTGTTGTTGTTGTGTAATATATGAGTGTGTGTTATATGTTTAATTGCTAGTGCATGTTTGTATGTATGCACTATGTATTATGACTATGGATTGTGTGTATATGTAAGTATATTAGTTCAATATACCACTTCAAAAATTAATAAAAACAATAGTGTGACCAGATTCACTACTGCTACAACTAAGTTATTAATATCAGCTTTTAACTCACTTGAGAAGTAACACCACGCCAAGACTTTCATCCTTGTTACTGTCCATTCATACCCCTTTAATTACATTCACACACCTTTTATCTCCATTCACACTAAGGACCTGATAATTTTAAGGTCTCTAAGCTGGCGAGTTTATTAAAGAATGCTCACCAGTAGGGATGGGCGAATTTTTCGCAACATTCGAAAAATGAAACGAATTTTAACACATTCGCTCGTTCGAATCAAATTTCAAATGTTTACATAACATTCTAACATTCGATTTTCGAATGTTCAGTTTCGAATTTTGATATATTTGTAATAGTATTTCTATAATGCTTTATTTAAATGTAATATTCGAATTATGCATTATTTGAATTTGAAAAATTCAAATGTATATATTTGTAATAGTATTTCTATAATGCTTTATTTAAATATAATATTCGAATTATGAAATATTCGATCGAAATAGAAACATTCAAATTGATATATTTGTATCTATAATGTATCAATTTACTAGATTCCTACCACATGAACTATTGAACTTCTGAATAGTATTTGTTAAATAGAATGTTAAATTAAAAATTTCGAATGTGGACATTCGATCTAATTATAAACATTCGAATTCGAAAGTGACATTCGATAACTGTGTATAGTATTCAATTATAGAATTTTTAAGAATATTCGTTCGTATCAACATTCGGATATGTAATTCGAATTTCGGTAATAACATTCGTTCTAACATTCAAATTCGGAAATTTACACATTCGCCCATCCCTACTCACCAGTACTTCTATTTCCCTGGTGGAATGATCTAAATCCACTTTTTTCCCTGAAAACAGTGTGTCTCGTTAATTGGCGTATACTGCATTTTCATATAGGGAGGAGATGCATAGATTACAAAAGTGCACAATAACATTTGTATTTTAAATATCTTACAAGATGAATAATTCAACCATTCCCACAAACATTTAGAAGAAAAAAGTAATCAAAATCGTATTTTATCAAAAATGTAAAATGTACAACACTTGCTCAGAGAGCATAAGGTCCTTGTACTATCGGATAAGGATTTAATTTGTTAATTGCTGATATAATACAAGTCCCCTCTGGTTCTCTGAGCAGCTGAAGTATTTTAAATCCTGGTGCACTGATAATATCTAACTATGTTTTACATGCATGTGCAGAGAAAAATGTTAACACTAAAACAGTTATAACTTTTACTAGAAGTATTTTGATAGAGGAAAACCCTGAATGGGCTTGGAACGCCACTAAGGGTTAAGGCTTAGAGGGGATGGTAATGGAGTAGATGTATGAGAGCAACAATGCAGTGGAGGATGGTCTTACTAGCCAGTTAAAAGGTGATGCAGGAATGTTCCAGTCCTCTTCCTGATTCCTGTGAAGATCCCTGAAGTTTGCTGTCACTGGATTATCCAATAATGGAGCGTGCAAGACGGTGATCGGTCTCACCAAAGAGATTTCCTGAGGAGTCTCCAAGGAGGGTCTGCCATTCAAGAAAGAGGCTGAGGGGAATCGGTGGCTATAATCCCTCCCACCCCTAGTGGGGTTAGATCCGCTAGGACCAGGCCAAAATCTGTGGGTGGTATACAGGCCCTATCCCCTTCCCCAAAGGTTACAAGAGGCAGTAATAGGCCTATGCAGGAGGGGATGCACCCAAGTCAAGCAAGCATTAGTTAGCCATCAGGGCCTAACCCTCACATGCTTCCCCAGACTAGTCAGTCCCCGTCTGGGCTGTCTGTGAAGCATCTACCATTGGCGGACCTAGTAGACCTCTCACCGGATGCGTCCGCGGCCGTCGCGTCACTGCTGTAATTGATAGCATTGATGGTGGGCTCTGGGTCATCTGTGGTCACTTCTGGTGATGCCTCTCTGAGTATGGGGCTGAGTGTCATGGCGGTGATGTCCACAGATCCCCAAGCTGCCTCATCAGTGTCCCCTTCCGGTGCTGAACTTCCGGTGCATCATTTGGCTGGGGTGGCGGTCAGGGGCGGACGCAGCAGAGGTGTGAGGGGTGCGGGCTCCCAGCCCAAAGGTAAGACAGGAGTTCTGGGCCCCCATGGGGTTAAATACCTAACAAAAGGGCTTTGGAGTTAAGGCCTTTGAGTGTGTTTGTGGTCCATGGGCGGCAACAAATGGCTATCCAGTGGGTCTGTGATTTAAGGGTGAGAGGGCCTCCTGTTAGGCGGATGTTGGATGTGTCACACAAGGGGGCAGGGGAGCTGGGTGGAGCTGGAAGATTGGATGGGCGGAACCAGAGTGCTGGCAAGATTGAAATTCACATATCTTAATGGTAGATGGCAGCATGTATGAGCAGAAAGATTTGGCTGGGCTTAGGGAAGAAGTCAGGGGAGGAAAAGCCTTTTGAAAGAGGAAGAACATTGAGGTCTCCGCTTCTGTAGCGGGGGGGTGTGATAAATATGAACATTGGTGCAAAAGTAAGCTGGAGTGCTTGAGGAGGATTTGTTGTATGACCATGCTGGTGAACAGTTTAATGAGGAGATGAATGTTACTGGCATGCCCACAGTTAGTGGAGCATGTCTGTGATTTTTGAGAGGTATGAGTGTGCCCAACAGGTCCGGTGGGCTGAGTGCTAGTGATGATACATGTGGGGCATTGCATGTGTCTGGGGGCTCAGGTACTCTTGGCTGTCCTTCTGTGTTGCAGGCCAACTTCAGAAACATGGTTTCAACACCAGCAGCCAAATTGCAGTCTACTCCCTCACAGATGTCGACGGGCGTCGCTACATGGCACCCTTAGACAGATCTGGAGAGGGGCATCAGTAGTCCATGGTGGGCGGCCAAGGCCTAGATGTGTTACTGATTCATAGGGCTAGTGAGTCTGTCAAGGTATCTTACGACCACACTACACACTCAGACACTACATCAACATCTGACTCAGATAGTGACAGGTGGCTTGGATTAGTGGGCATGGGTCAAAAGGGCATGTTTAGGATGCTAAAAAAGTTATGGTCCCAAGAAATTCAATCTAGCTAACTCCTACAAGGAGTGGCAGCACTGAATCTGTGTATTTTCCTCATGTTTCCTTAAGAAGCATCCTGACCAAATTCATGGGGTAATTAAATATACAGATACCATTGATTTCATTCATAGGAGGTTTCGAGAGGGAGCATGGAGAACGTTGGCCAAGGAATAAACTGAGGGCCCCTGTATGCTTTTGACATTCCTCGGATTGAGATTGATATGGTAGTGCAATTATGTCGGCTACCAGATGAGAAAGTAGTTAAGATTTCGGAGGCGGTTCGAGCGGTTGTTTCTGTTTCTTATTTGTCATTGAAACAACTTCAGTTTCTACTTGGGTTATTACATTTCGTGTGTTGGGTGATCCCAATGGGCAAGGTTTTCATTCAGAGGTTGGAGTTCCCACTTAAAGGGGGGTGGGGTCAGTGTAACAGAATTGGTCTGGATAGGGAAATGCACAAATATTTGCAGGTCTAGGAAAGGTTTTTAATTCACTTCAATGGGGTGAGGTTGTGGCCGAAGATTGTGGTCTCTAGTCAGGCTCTCCACTTGTTCATGGACGAGACAGGAGTATGTGGCTTCAGAGCCTTTTTTGAAGAAGAATGAGTGGATATCCCTTTGAAGAAGAATGAGTGAATCATTGGAGGACTGACTAGGAATCTCACTCTTTTAGAGCTGTTTCCCATAGTAGTGGCATTGGAGATATGGGCAGGCAAGCTAGCTATTAGGGCAGTAGTCTTTTGGTGCGACAACCAGAGTGTGGTTGACTCTATTAATAACCTGTCAGCTGCATCCCCAGTGGTAGTGCATTATCTCAGGTTACTAGTCTTGCGCTGCTTAGAACAAAATATTCAGTTCTTTGCACAGCATGTACCCAGGGTGAATATTGGTATCGCTGATGCCCTATACTGCTTTAATTGACACAATTTAGATTACTTGCCCCCAAGGCAGCGGCTAAGAGACTGATCTGTCTGCCTTTTCTCTGGCAGCATGCAGAAATTGGTCACCCCTTCTTCCCTTAATTCGGTCCGCGCTGGCTCCAACTACATGGTTAGTGCTTACACTAGACACTGGCAGGAGTGGGAGGCTTTTTGCACAAGTCAGGGCATAGCAGTTTCGCAAGGCTCCCAAGCAATGCTGTTAGACTGGTTGGCTAATCTAAAGACAGGTCAGTGATGAAAAGTGTGGTTGTGGCAAAACTGGCTGCTGTTTCCTTTTTTAACAAACTGCTTTAACCGATTCTTCAAAAACTCTTTTGGTTAGGCAGATAGTACGTGGCTGGGGAAGGGTTAAGGTCAAGAGGGCCAATATCTTTAGAGAGAAGGAAGCTGGCAGTGTTGCAGGCCATCTGTAGTTCGGAGTATGAAGTGGCTTTATTTAGGGTAGCCTTCACTCCATTCTTTTTCTGGGGTCTTACGAGTAGGGGAATTAGTGGCTCCATCAAAGTTTGAGAGAGATAAAGGGGTACATGGGAGACTGTGCGCGTATGTACAGAAGCTGTGCTGTGGTTTGTCCCCCGGTCTAAAACGGACCTGGATGAAAAAGGGTCATGGCTAGCTTTGCCAGCAAGAGCTGAGGGTGATTGTTTTCCTGTGCGCCTGCTGGGTTTGTTTGCTGCTAAGCGTAATAAGCAGGGCAGACAATTTTTAATTAATGAAGATCGGTCTGCTCTTACTAAGTTTCAGTTCAGGAAGATTTTGGGAAGAGCGACCATTAGCATTGGCCTGGACCCTGGGAAGATTTCCCCGCATTCGTTTAGAATAGGTGCGGCTACATCTGCAGATGGTATTCTAACAGATTCAAATTGTATGTTAGGCCGTTAAGTAACTCATAGACAAGTTAGGCTGGTTCAGAGTCTGGGTTTTTATTAGTTTGTATTAACAAACAGTGTGGGTGTGAATAGTTGGCCATTCATTTGTTCTCTGGGCAGCTATCAGGGCTCTGACATGGCCGGGAGGTCAAAAATTTGGATTTCATCCAGCTAGAGCTTCATTAAAGGGACACTGAACCCAATTTTTTTCTTTCATGATTCAGATAGAGCATGCAATTTTAAGCAACTTTTTAATTTACTCCAATTATCAGTTTTTCTTTGTTCTCTTGCTAGCTTTATTTGAAAAAGAAGGCATCTAAGCTTTTTTTTTGGTTCAGGACTGTGGACAGCATTTTTTTTATTGGTGGATAAATTTATCCACCAATCAGCAAGAACAACCCAGGTTGTTCACCAAAAATGGGCCGGCATCTAAACTTAAATTCTTGCATTTCAAATAAAGATACCAAGAGAATGAAGTAAATTTGATAATAGGAGTAAATTAGAAAGTTGCTTAAAATTGCATGCTCTATCTAAATCACGAATGAAAAATTTTGGGTTCAGTGTCCCTTTAAGGTGGTTGGGGTGCAGGGTTATCTGTTGGCACAAGTTGCCAACCCTGCTCAAGGATGTATTGCAGAGATGGGGGAAACATAATATTGTTATTTGTAATCTGTATATATCTGACAGCGCTAAACTAAAAATATGTCTATAGCTCCTTGTAAAAAGAGGCTGCCCTTAGCTCTAGTTAGTACAAGTTAGGATTCAAAGAGTGCCTTTTATAAAGGCAAAGACAATTCCAATAATTATAAAATGTATATATATAAAAAATATATAAAAGAGATTGAAATATACCTAAAAATATTTAATGAACATTAAAAAACTCTAAAAGATGGTAACATAGATAATAGTGGATCCACTAAAAATGACAATACACAATAATGTTAAATGAAAGAACACGCATGAAATAGTCACTGTATGGTTAGTCCTCTGATACAAAAGTTCCAAAATGATCCTCTGTGTGATGATGTGATCCCAGTGTAATTTAAATTCCTATAATGTCAAGTGGAAAGCGTCAAAGACTTTTATCCTTAAAAATGGTGGTGTAAAAGAGAAAGGTGTTAATCCAATCTCGTGGTGAAAAATAAAAAATACAAATGGAAGTTATTAAAAGTGATGAAAAAATGTGGTAAAAAATGTAAAAACATTGAACAATAAAAAATGCAAAAACACTAAGTAGTGATACAAAGTGGATAAAAAGTGGAAAAAATGAAAAAAATTATGAAAATAATGAAATATATATATATATATATATATATATATATATATATCCCTAAAAATTAGTAAAAAAACAGATATCTCCTAAATTGTAATCCCTTTGGATATGTGGAGAATGCTGTAGTAAATGCTGTAGAAAAGATCCTGTTTATCCAAAACTTGTCTCTTCAATAATAAAACCTGAAATAAAACAAATATAACATAGTGCAAAACTACTAGAAACTCTTACGGCTAGATTTGGAGTTTGGCGGTAGATGGGTTGCTAACGCCACGCGTGTTTTATGTCTAACGCACGGCATTGTTTGACTCCGGTATTTCGAGTACAAAAAAGACCATCTAACGATGCTCCTAACGCGTGTATATCACACGCGGTATCCTGCCCGCGTTAGACAGTCTCCCATAGAGATCAATGGAAAAGCAAAATAATAGCTTTTTTCACCTAACACTCGATCTCGCGAGAATACGCACAGCTCGGTCATATGACGCATACCACATCATGCACAACAATAACACGCCGCAAATGTCACAACAACAATCAATCAACAAAGCACACAAGCATTACACATTCACAAGCGGGGGGATTTGAAAAAAATTTTAATACGGGGAATACGCATATACTTTAAGATGCGGAAATTCGCAAAATAACAACAAGGAATAAAAAATATATACATACACTAGAAAAATAATCGCATTCAATATCACTATATATTCGGACAAACATACATATACAACACTTCCCTAATACCACACCATCGCAAATTCACATTTAAACAGAATACTATTGGACAATGTTAGAGAAAACGACCACTATGACATCATCGCATTCTACACATTCCACAAATACTAACTCCAAATGAGCATGCGCAAATTCACACACCTAATACACATTGCACAAATATTAATTGCTAATAAAGCACACCTGAACACAATTTACAACGGAAATTGGTACATCATTAAACATTTACACAGGGTATATAAGCACCACACAAGCATGGCTTCTTTGACTGTGTTGCTGGTGGGTCTTTGGAGATTGGAGGTTTAAGATTAGAGAGTTTGTGCATTATTGTGAGTGAGTTAGTGTTAGCGTGAGAGAGTCAGTTGTTAGTGTTATCGTGAGTGAGTTAGTGGGAGTGGGAGAGAGTCTGTTAGTGGGAGCGTGAGTGAGTTAGTGGTAGTGGGAGTTGTTAGTGAGAGTTGTTAGTGGGAGCGTGAGTTAGTGGTAGTTAGTGAGAGTTAGTGGGAGTGTTTGTTAGTGAGAATTAGTAGTAGTGTGTTAGTGAGAATTAGTAGTAGTGTGAGTTAGCGAGCGAGTGATTTTTCTGTACACTTAACACATTTACACGCAAACACATTCAATACATACATACACTTATCAATAACACTACATACACTCCATACCCCCTACCCCCTCATACTACACTCCATACCCCATTCCCTGTAGTCCCATTCCCTTTCATCCCATTTACTCTTATCCCATACCCCATCCCCATCCCATACCCATCCCCTAGTTACATTTAGTTTACATATCCTCCTTTTAGTCTTCTTCTTCTTTTGGTTTATTTAAATACTCCTTACCCTCTTTGTTTTTTTACATCCTTCTCACACTTTCAAATTTTTTTTGGTCTTTTTAGTTCTTTATTTTGACCCCCTTTCATTTCATCACACTCACTTTTTGTTTGATTATTTGGGGTTTAGTTTAGGGAACAGATGGAGGGCAGGCAGGGGAGAGGTAGAGGGGGGAGGAGAGGGAGGGGGAGAGGAACAGGGCAGGAAGGGGGCAGGAAGGGGGGCAGGAAGCGGGGGTGGAAGCGGTGGGTGGACCCAGCCACTTGGTTCAAGATGAACAAGTGGCTGGGCCCAGTGGCGGACAGAGTAGAGCTTCACAGTCCGGGAAACAGAGGGCATCATCACAGGGGAAGGCCAAGGCGACTAGGGACGCAAGGTTTTCGATGGAGGAGAAGGAGGCCCTCGTAGAGGCCTATATGGCCAGGTATAGGAGGCTGCAGCACCAGAAGACTACCCCGACTGACAAGAGGAGGCTCTGGAATGAGATAAGGAATGCAGTCAATGCAGTGGGTGGCCGGAACAGAGATCTGGATTTGATAAAACATCGCTACCGGGACTGTAAGATGGATCTCAAGAAAAAGTTAAGCCTGGAGGCCCGACATTCCGCAGGAACCGGTGGCGGACCTGCCCTGGAAATAGAGTACTGCCGATGGGAGTAAATGTTGCGGCCCAGCATCTCCGAGGTGGATGTAGTCGGTATCGGAGGAATTTTTACTGGGAACCTGCCATTCTCATCTGACGGTAAGCTCATTGAACAATAAATTCACATACGAATGTATTTCAAGGGACACTATACGCAAACCTTTACTTTCATGATTGAGGTAGCGAATACAATTTGACAAAACATTCAAATGTACTTATATTACCTAATTTGAATCATTCTTGAGATATATTTTAATGAAGAAATAGCCATGCACACGGTGAAACAATCACAGGAGGCAGCTATATTCATCTAACAATCAGCATCTTATAAGCATATTTAGATATGCTTTTCAGCAAAGAATATCCAGAGAATGAAGCTAATTAGATAAGAAAAGTACATTAGAAAGTTGATTATAAATGTATGCTTCTAAATCATGAAAGATAAAACATTGGGTTTCATGTCCCTTTAAGGATCAGATTAATGCTATTACGCTGTTTACACGCATTCACAATTACTTTGCGGTTACATCAGTATCTAGGCTATAGGTTAGGTGTGCATTTAAACAGACTGAAAACAAACGCTAAAACATTCAGATTGACCACAGATATCACAAACATGGTTTAGAAAATGCGGAAATCGTATTGATTGTTAGATTTCAAAGTGGATTAATGATTCTGCATTTGTAATTGTATCGTAAGCTAAGTCATTTAAAGCTTGATTTGCAAATATGCTAATATATACATTTTTTTTATTTTTCTAATATACAGAGTCTGGGGAGGAGGCAGCACAAGAAATACAGCCTCCTCCATCTCCCCGGGATGAGAGTGGTGGGGAGGAATTTCCACTTCGGACGGAAGAGGCCCCCCGTGACGAAGAGGGCACGAAAGCAGATGAAGAGGCCCCGGAAGCAGAGGAGGAGTCCGCGGAACCAGAGGCCCCTCAAGGACCCGCACACCGCCGAGCACGGGCACCCCGCCGTGCACGGGTACCCCGCCAAGCACAACAAGAGGAAATAGCGGAGGTGCGGGTTCTACTGGACTACATAGACCAGATGCGTAACTCCCGGATACAAAATATCGAAGGCCGAACTCGAATTATTGATGGACAAAATCAAATAATTGAAGGCCAAAACCAAATAATAAACATACTTAATAGAATCGAACAAGGGCAAAACAGAATCATTAATCTACACCAAGAGATGTTCAATTTTTTCCGGGAGGCGCATGCTGGTCTGCCTCCTGGTCCGCCTCCTGCTGCTGGGCCTCCTGCTGCTGGGCCTCCTGCTGCTGGGCCTCCTGCTGCTGGCCCATCTCCTCCTGCCGGCCCATCTACTCCTCTTCAGCCATCTTCTCCTCCTCAGCCATCTCCTCCTCTTCAGCCATCTTCTCCTCTTCAGCCATCTTCTCCTCCTCAGCCATCTTCTCCTCCTCAGCCATCTTCTCCTCCTCAGCCATCTTCTCCTCCTCACCTTGGTCGTCCCAGTACTCTCCTTCCACTCTTCCCACAACATCTCCAAGGAGAACTCTTCGGAGTCGGCAGTTGCCCCTCCCAGAGCCTCAGCCCCGTGGGAAGAGGGGAAGGAAGAGGAAGTAAGTATTTTTTTTCATCTTTAATGTTTTTTTTTAATTTAATGTGTAATGGATAGGTATGTGATAATGTGGTTTTCATACACTTGTGGACCACACTCTGTATATAATCTACTTCTATGGGACCGGGTCCATGGAGGCAGATTGTTTGCAGAGTGTGGGTTATAAGTGTGTGAAAACCACATCATCACATACCTATCCTTGTTCATGATATTGATTGGTTTCTGTGATGTGATGTCCAACCAATGATGGTATATTACTGTTTGAATGCCAATAACACAGCTTAAAGGGACAGTCAGAAAATTATTGATTACAAAGAAAACACTGTATTATGCATTATCAAGTTGTAAACAACAAAACATGGAGAAATACGTGTGACTTATGTGCTTACCCTTGTATCTATGACTATGAAAAATGACCACTTATTTGTTGTTCTGACATAACAACATTTTAGATATCAATGATCATACCTATCCTTGTTCATGATATTGATTGTTTTCTGTGATGTGATGTCCAAACTGTTTCCCGAATCGCAAACAAAATTACCATTACAATTATCCATGATGGTATATTACTGTTTGAATGCCAATAACACAGCTTAAAGGGACAGTCAGAAAATTATTGATTACAAAGAAAACACTGTATTATGCATTATCAAGTTGTAAACAACAAAACATGGAGAAATACGTGTGACTTATGTGCTTACCCTTGTATCTATGACTATGAAAAATGACCACTTATTTGTTGTTCTGACATAACAACATTTTAGATATCAATGATCAATACATGGTAAATAATATGCTGTATGAGCACAAGGTTTTACATATACAAATGCTATCCAAATGCCCTCTAGTGGTCAAATTGCATAATGATTACATGCACTCTTCAAGCTCGAAGAAATGAGCACACGAACCTCATAGGTTTAGCTAGCAAATTTAAATAAACACAGACAAATGATTAATTGGTGAGAAACATTTGATATTACAAAATTGACTTTTAGAATAATGCTAAACATTATTTGTTTTCTAAACTGTCCCTTTAACAAAATTACATATGCTAACATATATTTGAAGATTGTTGGTATATCTAAATGTACTTGTTCAAACAATAAATATTGAAATCAGATTTATATTGACGTGTTAAATAAAGTCTATTTTCTTAAAGAGACATTATTGTGTTAATTTTTTTTTAGAAAGACATTTGTTTTAACAATGAATATGGTTTAAAGTCCTTTTAGGAGTGGGGGGTTAAAATATGCTAACAATAATATATTTGAAGATTAACCAATGTGGAACTCATACATGATACAAAAATCAACATTTGCATTAAAGGGACAGTATACTATATTTTTAACAGAACTGTATGTAATAGACACTACTAGAAACAACAAGATTAACATATACTGATATCAATATTACAAAGCTTCAAACACTTTCAAAGAAAATCGGGTTAGCTCTATTGAAAATATAGATGAACCACCATTACAACCGTAAAACAAGACAATACACCATCATACACAAAACAGGAGAAAGCTGGAGATGGTACTCACATGAAACTTAGAGGTTTGGCGAGGAGTCTGATAATTAATTACATTTTATTTGAACAGAAGCAAAATGAAACGTGTATTTGTTAAACAATGGACTATCTAACTAGAGACCAAATTAAAATATTTCATTTATAATGTGAGTGTCTAATGAACCTTTAATAAAATATACAACGAAATTACATTTAGAAGAAGTCGGCATCATATATTTAGCATATGATAAAGCTAAATGCATATTGATTACTTTATTCTAACACAATAGCGCATATTTATTAATTAGATATCTTTAACATTAAACACAACAGTCATTTTTCTGAAAAAGGAACATATTGTTGACAAACATATTAAACAACATGGACTATAGAGATTTGCACTTGCCTCGAAATATCATATGCATGAAAACATTTTGCTTTCGTTCGTTTATTCAACCAGACATCCAGCGAAAGAGAATGTGGTGGTCTTTATCAGCTACGGGTCAACAATGTAACATGATGCAAATAATACATATTCTCAAGGTTTTTAAAATTGGCTGCAGTCACAAACGTGTTTAACGTGCACAAACAAATATTGCGGGACTAAGTAATACAATCAGACGTTTTTTTACCTTTGCATGTGACATCTTAACATGTCGCTTCCTTGATCACGTAAGAACGCCATCCAATAAAAGGCACATTCTTGATCACGTAAGAACGCCCCAAAAAAAAGGCGCATCCTTGATCGCGTCAAAACGCCATCCAATAAAAGGCACATTCTTGATCATGTAAGAACGTCAGTCAATACAAGGAATCATTGGACAGCCTGGCAGGTGACGTCTTAAGCAACATGGCGCATCCGAGATCGCTGAAAAACCGCAGCCAATCCAAGGACTCAGTTGACAGCTTGGCATATCAATAAGAAACGTATTTATATTTTAGGAACTAGTATGTGTCTAGATTGCTATCTAGGAATGTCACGAAATCATGAATCATCTTTTCGGACTTGACTGTCCCTTGAACTATAGCTATGGTGTATATCTTTAACATTTAAAAGATACACATGAGAAATACATATGCCATTGATGTTTTAAGATATGTTTTGATTGTTTTGGAATAACAATAATGATACATGTATTGATTAAACGTGTCATTTATTCAAGTTTAAATATGGTCAGCCTACCTATAGCCATATATGGGAGGATAAGTATTTTGTTAACATATTTGATAAAAAATATTCATCATCTAAAATATTTGCATTACACACAGAGATTTATTTGGTTACACTTTTACAATAAGATAGAATTGAAAATGAAATACATGTGCTGTCAACATTACAATAAGATTGTTTATTAATAAGATTATATGTCCTTGTTCATGTAAAAAGGACAAAAACGCTTTAAAAATGGAAATACATTCATTAACAATTGTGCTCACCATCACTTAAAGGGACATTATTTTGTTTTTAAAAAGAGGATACACATAGACAATACTATTTCAATAAAATGAACACTTTACAGGGATTATATCATTGTATCAATCCTCAGATCATTTGTTAAAGGTGCATCAATTCATGCAGAGTTTCTAAATACACACATGGATGTGAAAATTGAAATATACATATATACACAAATAACAATCTATATATACATATATAAAACAATTACTATGCTAATCATAATCATGCAATGATAAAGCTTTGAGAAAAATATATAAAGACAAATAATAAGATTACATTGGAGATGTTAATCTTAAAGTCATTTACAATTGTCTTACATATATGATTTTTGAAAAACCATTATTTTTGGTAGGTCCCTTTAAGGATCAACCAGATAAAATAGAGCTTTCAAAAAATAACATGAAGAATGAGGACAAAGAATCGTGCAATGACATGTCTTTTATTAGTATGTAAGAAAACATCAACAACGTTTAGAAATAATCTTGTAAAAATAAGGAATATTTGAGCCATATGACAAGGTAACACAGTGCATCACAGTCCATGAAGAGAGTTGCCAAGGGCCACCATAGCCCCATTGGAGGCATATGACAAGGTAACACAGTGCATCACAGTCCATGAAGAGAGTTGCCAAGGGCCACCATAGCCCCATTGGAGACATATGACAAGGTAACACAGTGCATCACAGTC
Source organism: Bombina bombina (assembly GCF_027579735.1). Taxonomy (NCBI): domain Eukaryota; kingdom Metazoa; phylum Chordata; class Amphibia; order Anura; family Bombinatoridae; genus Bombina; species Bombina bombina. The sequence continues at coordinate 1,261,756,528 of NC_069500.1, forward strand.
CATGAAGAGAGTTGCCAAGGGCCACCATAGCCCCATTGGAGACATATGACAAGGTAACACAGTGCATCACAGTCCATGAAGAGAGTTGCCAAGGGCCACCATATCCCCATTGGAGACATATGACAAGGTAACAGAGTGCATCACAGTCCATGAAGAGAGTTGCCAAGGGCCACCATAGCCCCATTGGAGACATATGACAAGGTAACACAGTGCATCACAGTCCATGAAGAGAGTTGCCAAGGGCCACCATAGCCCCATTGGAGACATATGACAAGGTAACACAGTGCATCACAGTCCATGAAGAGAGTTGCCAAGGGCCACCATAGCCCCATTGGAGACATATGACAAGGTAACACAGTGCATCACAGTCCATGAAGAGAGTTGCCAAGGGCCACCATAGCCCCATTGGAGACATATGACAAGGTAACAGAGTGAATCACAGTCCATGAAGAGAGTTGCCAAGGGCCACCATAGCCCCATTGGAGACATATGACAAGGTAACACAGTGCATCACAGTCCATGAAGAGAGTTGCCAAGGGCCACCATAGCCCCATTGGAGACATATGACAAGGTAACACAGTGCATCACAGTCCATGAAGAGAGTTGCCAAGGGCCACCATAGCCCCATTGGAGACATATGACAAGGTAACAGAGTGCATCACAGTCCATGAAGAGAGTTGCCAAGGGCCACCATAGCCCCATTGGAGACATATGACAAGGTAACACAGTGCATCACAGTCCATGAAGAGAGTTGCCAAGGGCCACCATAGCCCCATTGGAGACATATGACAAGGTAACACAGTGCATCACAGTCCATGAAGAGAGTTGCCAAGGGCCACCATAGCCCCATTGGAGACATATGACAAGGTAACACAGTGCATCACAGTCCATGAAGAGAGTTGCCAAGGGCCACCATAGCCCCATTGGAGACATATGACAAGGTAACACAGTGCATCACAGTCCATGAAGAGAGTTGCCAAGGGCCACCATAGCCCCATTGGAGACATATGACAAGGTAACACAGTGCATCACAGTCCATGAAGAGAGTTGCCAAGGGCCACCATAGCCCCATTGGAGACATATGAAAAGGTAAAAGAGTGCAACAGGCACAACAATAAACTTTGAAAAAGGCCAAATGGCAACAATAAAAAAAACATCAACATGTGGACGGAGGATTCTTATCTGCGACCTTGGAGCATCTCCAGATCCTCCACTTACTGGTCATCCTCTTCATCGTCCTGTGCATGTCCAGCTCCAGATTCAGGCCTTGAAGTTAATCGCATGATTTCACGCAGAGTCAAGTCCTGAACCCGGAGCTGGGCCTGCATGGTGTCGTTCATCCTTCTCAGGACAGCTGCGTTCCTCAACATGGCCTGCTCTACTCGTGCTATACCTTCTAGCATGAGCCATGCTGAGTCACAGCCTAAAATAAAGAATAAATAAAATATTAAGGATAATTACACAACAGAAGAAAAAATAAGCAAAGATACATTGTCATCATAAAGACAAATCATTCTTTACATCAATTAGTTTAAATTGATTCTTTACACATGAAATATGTTATTCAGACCGACCGAAATCATTAAAGGGACAGTTGACTCAAACATGTTGTCCCCTTTAATTGGTTTTCGATGATCCACTTATACAGCTTGAGTGTATCAAATCTTGTTAAAGGATTTACATTATACTTACATTAGCAATTTAAATATTTTAATTATACTGTGGTAGGCACACCTATCCTTAAACATTTTGGCGTTGAGGACAAGCTGTGTAAACATAGCAACCTGAAGAAATTACATTCCCACTGGGTTAGACAAGAGATAATGTATCAACATTTGTACATAAATTGTTGGATCCAAGTAGTGGTGATTGGTATATGTAGTGATATCAAATTAAAGGGACACTGAACCTAAATATTTAATTGACTGATTCAGATAGAGCATGACATTACAAATATTAAAAAAATAAACATATTCTTTAAATGTTAGAATTCTCTAGCTAGATTTTGAATGCAAGAATGTAGGTTTTTAGGGAAGGCCATATTTGTTTATCAACTTTGGTTGTCCCTGCTGGTTGATGGATAAATTCATCCAACAATAAAGAAATGATGTCCACAATTATTTTCAATTTAAAATTAATTCTAGGCATTTCTTTGTTTCAATAAAGATAGCAAGAGAATGAAGAATAATTCATAAGAGTAGTAAATTATAAATTTGATTAACATTGCATGCTCTATTTGAATCACAATAGAAAAAATTTACCTTCAGTGTACCTTTAAGTATCTTATAATGTTGATTTTGAATGATACTTCAGCTGTGCCTGGGAAGGACAATCCGACACCCAGGACAATGAAGGTTGAGACAGGGGGGAGGGATGGGATTGGGTTGGGGAGGGATGGGATTGTGTTGGGGAGGGATGGGATTGGCTTGGGGAGGGATGAGCTGCTGCTCCGGGGTAGGCCGTACAGCTGGGGAGTGGTGAGTTGGGGTCTGGGCAGCTGTACGGCCCATAATACGGGGAGAGCGGCGAAGGGGAGGGACAGGAAATGACAAATGGGAAGGGCCGGCAGGGGTCTGGGCCTGGGCAGTGGTCTGGGCCTGGGCAGTGGTCTGGGCCTGGGCAGTGGTCTGGGCATGGGCAGGGGTCTGGGCCTTGGCAGTGGTCTGGGCATGGGCAGGGGTCTGGGCCTGGGCAGTGGTCTGGGCATGGGCAGGGGTCTGGGCCTGGGCAGGGGTCTGGGCATGGTCAGGGGTCTGTGACTGGTCAGGGGACTGGGCAGGGGTGGAAACCAGATGACCAGAGGTGGAGGATCCATCTGAAAAAAATAATCCAAATATATTAACATCTCATACATCATGAAATCAAATCAACACATTTCAAATTGATTATGTTTTCAATATACTTCGAAGTGTGTTTGAATTTCCAAACAATTATGAAATGAGGATATGGTTTGCATATAGGCACTCAGATGAATATCAATGACTGTCTGTACAATTATAACATTATTATTGTGTTTTGGCCTGGACTATGCATGTGACATAATGATGGCATGAATTATAAATTTAAAAATTAAATAAAAAAAAGAAAAATTGTCATGCTGCCTGATATAGAAAGGGGGCAGTAGTGTATTTGAACAGACAAATAATCTTCCTTTTTAAAGTGCAAAAGCTGTAGACTTTGAATGTCTTCAATAAAATGATTTCCAATAAAGCAACATGTTGGAAACATGATAGATATATTTCACATACCATCAGACTTCAAGGCAGCCTCTTCCTCCTCCATCACACATGTTACATCAATCTCTGTAAAACATAACATGTTGTGTACACGTTAAGATCAGATATTATAACATATGTTACTGTTGATAAAAGACACACATCAATGTTGCATTAAAGATATACACACCCAAAGTTATGATTTACATCATTTTGATGGAGCATACAAATTACATTAGATTTGTTATTCTCAATGATTCATATTTTCGATGTATTGTTTGTATTAATTTAAAAATCATAAAAGCATAGTACATAGAACATTTAAGATTTCTCATGTGTGTATCACTTGATGACTGTTGTCAAAAATGAACATGGAAACAAACATATGCTATACATCTTCTGAATAACAAATGTGTAGACTAATAAAGTTTTAATTATTAATCTTTCAATATTCAAAGAAAATTAATATATAATCAGAGGAGAAAATTATATGTTTGTTTCAAATGTTATGCTTCATCAGAATCATGCTCATAATATTGATTACCAATACACCTTCAATGACATATAAATGAGTCAATGGACTTACCAGGAGACCGCAAAGGCGGCTCTGTGTCACTGCTGGATTCCTGTGGGCTCCCCACACCAACTCTCTCTATGAATGATATAGATATATATTAGTGAACACATTTGGGATATCACTAAATCACATCTGTAGCGAATTTTAAGAATAATCAACTTGAAAATGTGAAGAATAGAGCAGTCATTAAACCAAAAAATGCTTAATTGAATCAAGGGGATTCTGTTAAAAATGATGTATTGAACATATGTTTAATTTCTGACTATATTAGACATCAAACTCATCTCATACGATGCTATTGCATATCTAAATATACCCATTGATCAATGTTCTTAAAAGAATACACACAAACCACATTTTGAAGAACAGCTGTTGACAAATATAAACAAAGACATGTGGCACATCGAGCCATTTGTGCAATGTACAGTAATCTTGTTTAGGACACAACACATATTTATCACAATACAAAACCAAATTGATTAGTACAAATATGTAACCATGGTGCTGTTAGAGTATGCTGATATCTATAAAGTAACTCCAACAGTGAATATGTGAATTATATATCAATATTGTTTAATCCAAAGAATGTAAAGATGAATGAATCTATTGTTTATAAAAGGGACACTGACATGATTTATTTAAATAATTGATTTCACTGTTCAAACTGTTCCAAATGATTTAACATTGACTCCTATTATAATTTGAATGTTGCTACATTTTAATCTTAAAGGCAGATAAGCAATATTGGATTCAATAAATATTGTTTGTTGAAGGTATCCACCAATCATCAATCAAAACCCAGGTTGGTCAACCAAAATTGAGATGCAGATAAACGTACATTCTTGATTTTAAAATACATTTAGCAATAGAATATTTCACATATGATTATAGTATTATATTTAAATGTTTATTAATATTGCATACTCTATCTGAATGACAACATTAATAATTTTAGCTCAGTATCCCTTTAATATAAAATTATATTGATTTGACAATGTTGGTGTTAATGAATTCTCTACTCCATATGTTGATGTAATGAATGGGATTGAGCATGCAATTCCAATCTAATATGTTTTTTAAGGATATCCGAAGAATTATTTAATTTTCATCAATTAAAGGGACATTACATATAAATATTGAACAATGTGGATTTAGTATGTAATGTTTGGTCCATGTTTCTAAGACAAATGTCAATTAAAATGAGACATACCATACTGTGACAAGCCCTGCCTTAAGGATCCAGCAGCAACATCCATATCTGTAATATATTAAATGAGGATTGGATATCATTAATACAAATCATGCCATGTTTAAAATCTTTACATTATTAGCAAATCAATTTAAAAATATTAATCCTTTGGTAGTCCCATGAGTTAATTGTTTCCTCAATTCAATTCATGATAAATATATTCTGTACTCTTATTTTCAATCAGTTGTGTTGTTTACTGCTTTAATTATTTTTTGGTGTTATTTCATTCTCATCAATTGATGGGCATATGTTATAATTTATTTGGATTCTTCTTTTTTTATTATGTATAATATTGAAAATAAGAATACTGTATTCTTCACATATATAATAATTCACATTTCATTTTGACCAACATGTATAAAGCAATGCCACTTACAGCAAACCCATGTTAACGTGTATGCGAAATTCCTTTTTTGCGATCATTGCGCAATGATTCAAAGCGGAATTACGCATCCGTCATTTGACCAACATGTATAAAGCAATGCCACTTACAGCAAACCCATGTTAACGTGTATGCGAAATTCCATTTTCGCGATCATTGCGCAATGATTCAAAGTGGAATTACGCATCCGTCATTTGACCAACATGTATAAAGCAATGCCACTTACAGCAAACCCATGTTAACGTGTATGCGAAATTCCATTTTCGCGATCATTGCGCAATGATTCAAAGCGGAATTACGCATCCGTCATTTGACCAACATGTATAATGCAATGCCACTTACAGCAAACCCATGTTAACGTGTATGCGAAATTCCATTTTCGCGATCATTGCGCAATGATTCAAAGCGGAATTACGCATCCGTCATTTGACCAACATGTATAAAGCAATGCCACTTACAGCAAACCCATGTTAATGTGTATGCGAAATTCCATTTTCGCGATCATTGCGCAATGATTCCAATGCGGAATTACGCATCCCTCATGTGACCAACATGTATAAAGCAATGCCACTTACAGCAAACCCATGTTAACGTGTATGCGAAATTCCATTTTCGCGATCATTGCGCAATGATTCAAAGCGGAATTACGCATCCGTCATTTGACCAACATGTATAAAGCAATGCCACTTACAGCAAACCCATGTTAACGTGTATGCGAAATTCCATTTTCGCGATCATTGCGCAATGATTCCAATGCGGAATTACGCATCCGTCATGTGACCAACATGTATAATGCAATGCCACTTACAGCAAACCCATGTTAACGTGTATGCGAAATTCCATTTTCGCGATCATTGCGCAATGATTCAAAGCGGAATTACGCATCCGTCATTTGACCAACATGTATAAAGCAATGCCACTTACAGCAAACCCATGTTAACGTGTATGCGAAATTCCATTTTCGCGATCATTGCGCAATGATTCAAAGCGGAATTACGCATCCGTCATTTGACCAACATGTATAAAGCAATGCCACTTAAGCAAACCCATGTTAACGTGTATGCGCTATTCCATTTTCGCTCTGTGACGCATATTCTGTAGAGCGCAAGACACATCATTTCTATTTCATGTGTCACTAATCTAAAATCAGATATCTAAACATCATATGTAGTGTATGTTGTGAGATCTGTATAGGTTTAGTATCTGACTATATACACATTTTTTTTTTCAAAAAACAAATATTAAGATATTATATGAAGTTGGATAATTACCTGGTTCAGATTCTCCATCTCCTCCCAGGCCACCGGACGGAGAAGCAGCTGCCCTGGCCCCCGCGTCAGGACTTTCAGATCCCGCAGCTGGGAGGGAAGAAGAGGAGGCCGAGGATGGCGAGGATCTAAATCTTTTGGGGACCCAGAGATTGAGGAGCTCGCATAAAGTCACCTCATAAGGGAGTAGGTACAGTTTCCGCGAGGCCTCTCTTTTGCCACCTCTTTTACGGGCTTGTACCCAGTCCCTTATGAGGTTGACTTTTTTTGTTAACCACAACCTCATATCTCCGAATCTCCTCATGATCTGATCCTGGGTCCTCTGGACGTCACACACCAATGTAACCGCATTGGTGATAGACTCCCAGAGGGCCTTCTTAACATGCGCATCTGTCAACCTCCTCTTGTTCCCAAACAGCTGGGGATAAAAGTCCTTGACGGCGTGGACCAGTGCAGCGCTCTCCTCCTTGGTGAACCTGGGAGCTGACATGCCTGCTGGGTTGTAGATTTTTTTGTATAACAAAATCAGATATACTGCCTGCAGGCATTAGAGAACTGACAAAGATGGCAACGTGTAATGGACTTTTATATGGTGAAGTAAACATGAGATGCATCATGGGACAAGTTATCTGTACATCTGATTGGATAAAATTTTGAAATATTGTTAGAATGTCTGTGAGACCATCCTGACTCAAGTTGTGTTTGTGTGATGAATTCTGATTGGCTGTTCCTTAATGTTTCATATCTTATTAACTTCCTTACACATACCTCATGGTGGTGCTGTTACTTCATTTTTCATGTCGACTTATTTGTAACTCATGGGCCTGTCATGCGGATATGTGTGACGCAGATTTAATATCCATGATCCGTTAAATATTAATGATTAAATTCTCTTTAAAATCTAATACTGTCACATTATTAAATGTTGTAGACATTTCTCGGTTTAATAACGGTCTGTTTCTTTAATACAAATACACATTTAATATTGTATGTCTTTATTGTTCATAAAATCCATTTATTGACTTATTGTGAAGTATTGATATTGCTCTATTAAATGTATTTCATAATGCACATTGATTGTGTGCTATTGCGTGACATTAGACTCTAATGTTTAAAGATGCTAATCTGGTGTTTCAAGATGCGTTTCCCACTCAATATTTCTGAATGTTCAAATTCAGGTTACAATGTCAGTAACTTGGATAGTCTGTTTATAGATGTTAAACTACAGGTTTGTTTGTTATTAGTAAATAAACCTCGAGCTTGTATTTGTCTGAAGTGCTCATATATGTTATTGTGCAATGGCGTCTTTATTTTTAAATAGACATTACAAACAAACAATTGTATCAAATGATCTGTAGAGATAGAAAATTGTTTAGACTTTAAAATGTAAATCAATTTATATTAGTATTTAGATATCCTCAACAGAAGAAATTTAAATGCACATGGTTGAGCCAATCACATAAGGCATCTCTGTGCATCCACCAATCTTCATCTACTGAGCCTATCTCGATATGCTTTTCAAGCAAAGTATGTCAAGATAGGAAGAGAAGTAAATACACTCTTTAAATCTCTTAAAGGGACACTGTCCAAACAAATTTAGCGTTGGTGATTCAGATTGAGCATGAAATGTTAATCAACTTTATAATTTAATCCGATTCTCAAATGTTAAGAATTATCTTGTTATCTTTCTTTGCAAATCAATAATGATATTTTAGATTACGGACAATTGTTGCAAAAAACCTGGGTTGTCCTTGATGATTGTTGGATAAATTAATCCACCACAAAAACCAAGTTCTGTCCAGAGTACTGAAGCAAATAAATTATCTATTTAATGCCTTATTTTTAAAGTAATGATAGCAACATCACAAGGAGCATTCATAATATGAGACAATTTTTAAAGTTGCTTAAAATAGAATACTCATTCAGAATGTATAAATCATTAATTTTTTAACTGTCTCCCTTTAAGTATATTTTGAGATCATGTCCCTTTAAATAAACATTTCACAATAATGCTTGAAATATCAGAAACCTAGGCACCTTCCTTTTGCTAAATTAGTATAACATATGAGTAAAGCAAATTTAGATTAACTTCTGGATTGTTTTACACACTGACTGAAATATATATTGTAAAGGAGGTATTTCGGAGTCTTCAGCTTAGAGGGACATTAAGCTATATGTTATGTATGCATTTTGGATAAGATTATAATATTTGAATAACTTAATATGTTTTGGTATTCAATCATTAGATTGTAATTATATATATTTTTGGATTAAATACATATCTACATAGGCTATTTTGATGCTGATTGTTGTTTGCACATAGATGCCTTATGTAATTGACTAAGATATGTGCATTGATGTATTTTTTTCAAAGTATATTTAAAGACTGAATGTAATTATATAGTACTTTCTAAATATGTTTAAATTATTTTATGAATTATTTAAAAATCAATACACAATATACTTTGTGAATGTCCCTTTAAGGACCAAAACATTTGGAATGTTGATTTAACATTGTCAAAATAAACTAAAGGGGAATGAAAATTATATATAGATATGTGATGTCTAACCCAAGAGGTAAGATTTTAAAAAATACATAATATTAATAACTATAGTTAAATGACTCCACTAGAAAATAAAATCGATTAACCTGGCATCCAATAACTAGCTTGTTAAAAATATCAAGTTAAATGACCTACCATTTATAAATGTAAAAATTAAAATAATTTAGCAAATAATGTTTTGAGATACCTAAGGAAGATACAAGATCTTATAAAATTAATTTTACATTCAACAACACTGTCACTTTAATGTAATTGAACCACTTCCCCTTCTTAAAAGTGAAAACAAATAATTTATGAGAAATTGACTACATATCCGAAATTATTTTAACATCTAAGAATTTCAAAAGAAAAGCATCGATGGATCTCACTCCCCAATTAATGTTAAAAAAAGATAGTTTAATGTAATATTCTCGGAATCAGTGGATTTTCTAAAATGAATGCATTATTTGATCTTATGCATGTGCTTGTCAAATAGACAACTACCAGTCATGGGAGTCAAATTGTTTTTTATTGACAGATTATATGGATATTTATTATAATCTGTTCAAAAGAGTGTATTTAATAATAAAATGTTTATTATTACCATTTAAAAAATTAAAAATTTCGGAAACAAAATAAAAAAAATATTCATGGAAGTCATCAGATGCCAATCTGAAATTAAAATTTTTTTTTTTAACAAAGTTAATACACACGTTGTCAAATATTCATAAAATACATTTACAATCATCTTGTGTCTATGCTCTAACTTTGTTCAACATTTTTTAAATATATTTATTAATTAAATTAAAAAAAAAAAAAAAAAATACACCATTATATTGTGTAATAAAAAATAAATTAAAATATCAGATTTTCTAATTATACATAATAATGTATATCACATTTCAATAATATATATGTTGAACATTAATGTCATATTTCATGTCCATTCAAATACCTCTATATCAACTATAATATGTATCTTTTTCTGATTGTGATCCCTAAATATCTAATGATGAAATAAGTATGACTAATGTATGTAAGCTACCAATAATCAACATTCTTCCTTTGATTCTTAACTAGCATGCATTGGTACACCAACCTGGATAATGCATGGTCTTTGAAAGTCAATTCAGGGGTAAACAGTTGATCTTCAATAGGTGTCTTATTCATCAGTTCAAAAATAGAGGACTGTGAAATCCTAGATCCCTAAATATCTAATGATGAAATAAGTATGACTAATGTATGTAAGCTACCAATAATCAACATTCTTCCTGTGATTCTTAACTAGCATGCATTGGTACACCAACCTGGATAATGCATGGTCTTTGAAAGTCAATTCAGGGGTAAACAGTTGATCTTCAATAGGTGTCTTATTCATCAGTTCAAAAATAGAGGACTGTGAAATCCCATCTAAAAAAGTAAAATCATCTAAGTGTCTGATTGTGATCCCTAAATATCTAATTAAGAACTAAATATGACTAATGTATGTAAGCTACTAATATTCAACATTCTTCCTGTGATTCTTAACTAGCATGCATTGGTACACCAACCTGGATAATGCATGGTCTTTGAAAGTCAATTCAGGGCTAAACAGTTGATCTTCAATAGGTGTCTTATTCATCAGTTCAAAAATAGAGGACTGTGAAATCCCATCTAAAAAAGTAAAATCATCTAAGTGTCTGATTATGATCCCTAAATATCTAATTAAGAACTAAATATGACTAATGTATGTAAGCTATTAATATTCAACATTCTTCCTGTGATTCTTAACTAGCATGCATTGGTACACCAACCTGGATAATGCATGGTCTTTGAAAGTCAATTCAGGGCTAAACAGTTGATCTTCAATAGGTGTCTTATTCATCAGTTCAAAAATAGAGGACTGTGAAATCCCATCTAAAAAAGTAAAATCATCTAAGTGTCTGATTGTGATCCCTAAATATCTAATGATGAAATAAGTATGACTAATGTATGTAAGCTACCAATAATCAACATTCTTCCTGTGATTCTTAACTAGCATGCATTGGTACACCAACCTGGATAATGCATGGTCTTTGAAAGTCAATTCAGGGGTAAACAGTTGATCTTCAATGGGTGTCTTATTCATCAGTTCAAAAATAGAGGACTGTGAAATCCCATCTAAAAAAGTAAAATCATCTAAGTGTCTGATTGTGATCCCTAAATATCTAATGATGAAATAAGTATGACTAATGTATGTAAGCTACCAATAATCAACATTCTTCCTTTGATTCTTAACTAGCATGCATTGGTACACCAACCTGGATAATGCATGGTCTTTGAAAGTCAATTCAGGGGTAAACAGTTGATCTTCAATAGGTGTCTTATTCATCAGTTCAAAAATAGAGGACTGTGAAATCCCATCTAAAAAAGTAAAATCATCTAAGTGTCTGATTGTGATCCCTAAATATCTAATGATGAAATAAGTATGACTAATGTATGTAAGCTACCAATAATCAACATTCTTCCTGTGATTCTTAACTAGCATGCATTGGTACACCAACCTGGATAATGCATGGTCTTTGAAAGTCAATTCAGGGGTAAACAGTTGATCTTCAATAGGTGTCTTATTCATCATTTAAAAAATAGAGGACTGTGAAATACCATCTAAAAATTAGAAAATCATCTAAGTGTCTCCAATAGGATGCCTCCACAGCCTTATTCTATCAAATAGTTGGCACTTACCATGTGAACATGTCTTTGTATGGTTTTCAAGGTCAGCAGATTTGAAAGATAATGCCAGACATGATCCCATTGCTATACTTCAATTTCAATCTTGGCTTTTTCCACTGTCAGTCTGGGCAATCTTCACTGTCAGGCTTCTAATTCTTCCCTTTCAGTCTTTAGATTAAGTCAGCTCCCTAATGGCAGAAAAAGTTTAATAAAAATTAATACAAGTGTGTGAATCATTTCTGTAGCCCTCTCCCACCCCCCATTTCATAAGAAATTTCTGTCACTAGCTTACTAAGCGTGTGTAGCATCTTGTGTTATGTTCTATCAAGTGTGAAGATGAGTCATATTGAGCAGAACAAACCTCTAATGTGTGACATTGAACCATAGTCATGCTAGAGGATCCCTTTCTGAGTATTTACATTTTAAGTAATGTGTAAACTAAATACTAGTTTAGAAAAAGTATGCCATATGATGTATTTGTGTACAATTCATGCCAGCAACAGTCCATACATTTATACTTACCAGGTGGCAAAGACTCGCTACAGGACCCAATGCCCAGAGCATCACCTATATTAATAAATGAAACACATTTTTAGCATTTGATGAACAATCCTAACATGTTTGCACAATTCTCTACTTGTCATTTCCCTAGAGTTCACATCTATTGACAATACTCCAGTCTAACTTCTATTATTTACCGTCTAAAGTTGCGGTTGATGATGTCTGCTCTGACATTGAGCCCCTCGTCCCGGAATGGCCCCTCTAGAACAGGATCATCCTCCTCATCTCTGAGGAGGTTTCTGTCCGGCCGGACAGCCTGCAGCATCCCAGCCCGCTGTGCAATATTATGCAGGACGCTACAGGCCACAACGATCTTAGCCACCTTCTTTGGGTTGTACTGGAGGGCTCCTCCCGACCTGTCCAGGCACCTGAACCTCATCTTCAGGAGCCCGAACATCCGTTCAACCACCACCCTGGTTCTCTTATGAGCCCTATTGTAGCGCTCCTCAGACACATCAGTCGGGCTACGCAAGGGGGTAATGAGCCAAGGCCGGCTCATGTACCCAGAATCATCTATAAATTATGAACAGAACATAATTCAAACAGAATCCTCAAAATAGTATTTTGAGTCCAATAAAAAGTTTTGTACACGATAATCCAGTAACAAATGTTTATTTTAAAATTAAAAAATCTAGTTCAATATTATTCTCTATCTTCCCATTTCATCTAAGACATGCTACATATGCTTATTTCTCCTAAATCAAGCCTTGTGTAAAATGCAAACTACATGGTTACATTGCATTCTCTATCTGAGCATTTAAGTTAAGACATGCTACATATCTGCATTGAACTAAAAGACATTAGCGGAAAGAGACAATGACATGGTTAAATTGCATTAGCTAATATCTTCCCATTTCAGCTAAGACATGCTACATATGCGTATTTCTCCTAAATCAAGCCTTGTGTAAAATGATAACTACATGGTTACATTACATTCTCTATCTGAGCATTTAAGGTAAGACATGCTACATATCTGCATTGAACTAAAAGTAGACATTAGCGGGGGGAAAATATATGGTTAAATTGCATCCTATAGCTGAACATTACGCTAACATTTTAAAACTACAGTGGCAATTGTCAAACTAATTAACCATGTTGTGCACAAATACTCACCAACAAGATAACCAGGGGGCATTTGTCTTTCCTCAAACAAAAAACGAAATTATGAAAAATAAAAATGAATTACTCCTACTCTAATAGCCCTATCAAATTAATAAAGCCCCCCCAAATAAAAATCCTTAGCCTACACTAAACTGCCAATGGCCCTTAAAAGGGCCTTTTGCAGGGCATTGTCCCAAAGAAATCAGCTCTTTTACCTGTAAAAAAAATATACAAACACCCCCAACAGTAAAACCCACCACCCACCCAACCAAATCCCCCAAATAAAAACCTATTTAAATAAAGCTAAAATAAACATTGCCCTGAAAAGGGCATTTGGATGGGCATTGCCTTTAAAAGGGCATCTAGCTCTTTTACATTGCCCAAAACCCTAACCTAAAAAAAAAAAACACCCAAAAAAACCTTAAAAAAAACTAAGACTAACCCCCGACGATCCACAGTTATCGAAGTCCGAACATCCATCCTCAATCAGCCAATAGGATTGAGCTCTCATTCTATTGGCTGTTCCAATCAGCCAATAGAATGAGAGCTCAATCATATTGGCTGATTGCATCAGCCAATAGGATGAAAGCTCAATCCTATTGGCAGATTGCAACAGACAATAGGATTTTTTCACCTTTAATTCCTATTGGCTGATAGAAATCTTTCAACCAATAGGAATTCAAGAGACACCATCTTAGATGACGTCACTTAAAGGGAACCTTCAGTTTACAGCGGTGACCATATGAAGAGGATGCTCCACACCGGATGTCTTAAAGATGGAGCTGCTCCACGCCAGATGGATGAAGATAGAAGATGCCGTCTGGATGAAGACTTCTTTCTGCTTGGATGAGGACTTCGCCGGCTGGATGAAGACTTCTTGCCGCTTGGATGAGGACTTCGCCGGCTGGATGAGGATGGATGTCCAGACTTCGATAACTGTAAGTGGATCGTCAGGGGTTAGGTTTTTTTGGGTGGGTTTTTATTTTAGGTTAGGGTTAATTTCGTTTTTTTTTTTGTAATTTAGTGTTTTTTTTTTTTGTAAGTTATAAAATTGTATTTTAATAATTTAATTTATTTTATTGTAATGTTAGTTTTTAGTGTAAGGCAGGTTAGGTTTTATTTTACAGGTAATTTTGTATTTATTTATTATTTATTTAACTAGGTAGTTATTAAATAGTTAATAACTATTTACTAATAACTAAGTCTACCTAGTTAAAATAAATGCAAACTTACCTGTGAAATAAAAATAAAACCTAAGATAGCTACAATATAACTATTAGTTATTTTGTAGCTAGCTTAGTTTTTTTTTTACAGGTAAGTTTGTATTTAGTGTTAAATAGGATTTTTTTAGTTAATAATTGTAAGGTTTATTTAGATTTATTTTAATTATATTTAAGTTAGGGGGTGTTAGGCTTAGGGTTACGTTAGTGTTAGGGTTAAACTTAGGGTTATGTTAGGGTTAGGATTAGGGGTTAATATATTTATGTAGAGTTAGTGATGTGGGAGGTCAGAGGTTTAGGGGTTAATAATTTATTTTAGTATATTTCATTGAGAGGGGCTTGCGGTTTAGTGTTTAATAGGTTTATTATAGCAGCGGTGTGGGTGGACGGCAGTGTTTGCCATGCGGGAATGTGACGGTTTAGGGGTTAATAGGTATATTATAGTGGCGGCAATGTCGGGGAGTGGCGGAATAGGGGTTAATAAATTTTAATAGTGGCGGCGCTGTCCAGAGCGGCAGATTAGGGGTTAATAAATTTATTATAGTGTTTGCGATGCGGGAGGGCCTCGGTTTAGGGGTTAATAGGTAGTTTATGGGTGTTAGTGTACTTTTTTAGTTATGAGTTTTATGCTACAGCTTTGTAACGTAAAACTCATAACTACTGACTTTAGATGGCGGTACGGATCTTGTCAGTATAGGGTGTACCGCTCACTTTTTGGCCTCCCAGGCAAACTCGTAATACCGGCGCTATGGGAGTCCCATTGAAAAAGGACTTGACGGCCAAAAAGGTGTGCGGTACACCTATACCTACAAGACTTGTAATACCGGCGTTAGGGAAAAAGCAGCGTTATGAAGCATAACGCTGCTTTTTCACTCATAACGCCAAACTCGTAATCTAGCTGAATGAAATGAAGGAATGAATGTGTTTTGGGTTTTTTTTCTGTTTCAGCTAGCACATTATTGTAACATTTTTAAAATTATTTTACATCTAATCTTCTCAGTTTCATAGTTGGGATGGAATGGACGTTGAATCTTACAGCTGACATGAGTAATAGAAAACAGTGGCGTGGTAATGTGTCTGCATTTTCCTGGCTGGTAGCAGGATAACCCAGCATCAGGTGCCAGACACAACTGAGCCAACCAGGCAGGATGTTAAGCAACATTTATTCAAAAGTCAGATGATTTTGTCACCTAGTAAGTCACCAAAGGTAATGCCCTTTTCTAGTGGACACAACATTTAAGCTATTCCTTCGGTATTTAACACCAACAGAGGAGGAGCAGCAGCAACATGGGTTGTATTGTTAAGTGTGGTGACAAAAGTCATCTTCAAGAACAGTAAATGACTCTTACCAGCATCAAGTCCCTGCAGTGCTTGCAGGCACAGGTACATAGTGGTATTGACTACGTGTGTGTGTGTTGAGAAGCTTGCTGGTTAAGTTGACAATTGGAGTGAGCCTGGACTGTAACTAGATACCCCGGTTTTGGGCATGACCTCACACAGACTAGACACATATGAGTTTCACAACTAGTCCCAGATGAAATATGTTTGTTTTGTTGCAGATTGCAAATTTTACTTGGATGTATTTGCAGCTTGCATGAACATGGGATGAGATATCAATTTAAATCCACACAATGACACATGTGGTGTGGTGATGTCTCAGTATTTTCTTGGCTGGTAACAGGTTATCAAAGCATCAGGTGACAGACAAAACTGGGTCAACCCCATGAACGTGTCTGCCTTGCCAGAGGCCGGAGATTAAGAAAGCAGCAGCATCAGCTTAAGTCAGATGATTTTGTCACCCAGTAAAATATCAAGGGTGGTACCCTGTTCCCATGGGTTGTATTGGTAAGTGTGGTGACAAAACTCAACCAGATCACTGTACTGACTGAACACTTATTATTTGTTCTAGTCAATCTCCATGTAGTAACTTGGAAAATCATTGTTATTTGTGCACTGAACTACTGGTGGGAAGATATTTTAAAGAACCAAAGAAATGAACTACCCCTCCCTATAGGGTTTAAGCCCTAAAGTCACATAGCATAGAGGTGTCAAAGATAATTAAAACTTTTTTACAGTGAGGCCTAGCCAATGATAGTGCAGGGGTGGCCTCAAACCAGACTCCTGTAACAGGAGGAAAATGACAATAAAACTGTGTGAACTTGTAAGGAAGTTTCAAATAAATATCTTATATAAATAAATGAACACAATTTATTATTAAACATTGAATGAGTTCTTCTCTTTAAAGGAATTGCAGCCACAGCCAGGTTAATGTTGTAGTTGTTGTTTAAATATGTTGTGTATCAACAACTTTTTTTTTTAAATCTCTTCCTCCCCATTATATATCTCGCAGAATTAAAGGTACAGTCTAGTCAAAAATAAACTTTCATGATTCAGATAGGGAATGCAATTTTACACAGATTTCCAATTTTACTTTTATCATCAATTTTGCTTTGTTCTCTTGGTATTCTTAGATAATAGCTAAACCTTGGTAGGCTCATACGCTATTTTCTGAATGCATATTGACATTTTTTTCACAAATAGAGGGCATTAGTTCATGTGTGCCATATAGATAAAATTGTGCACACACCCGTGGAGTTACCTAGGAGTCCGCACTGATGGGCTAAAATGCAAGTCTGTCAAAATAACTGAAATAAGGAGGCAGTCTGCAGAGGCTTAGATACAAGGTAATCACAGAGGTAAACTGTGTATTAATATAACTGTGTTGGTTATGCAAAACTAAGGAATGGGTAATAAAGGGATTATCTATCTTTTTAAACAATAACTATTCTGGTGTAGACTGTCCCTTTATGTTTTTTTTTTAAATAAAGCAGAAAAGCAGCAAGTAAAAAAAAAAAACAGTTACATTTACAATCATGTTTTCATCTTGCTGTCTTGTCATTGTGTCCCATATACTAACATGAGAGGAGACAAACAGATAAAAAGTGATAATGAGGCCAAGCCGAATGATAGTACAAGGCTCAGGCAAGGCCTCAGACTAGACAATGGTCGTACAACAATTTAATTTTTAAGAATTTTTTTTTCATTTATTCAATTTGACACAATTGGATGGTTAGCTGCAGCCATGCACATTGCACAATCACATTACACAAGAGAAGAGACAGTTCATTTGTTTTAAGAAATTGTGATTATCCACAGCCATTTGCTACCACACAAGTTTTTAGAAAAATAAAAGGAAATATCTCTTGAAAACAATGCCACAAAAGCTTCTGAAAATGTCTGTTTGTTGTATTTTTTTGTTATAAGTTCAGCTTGCATCAATTTACTACATTTTGAATTCTGAACAGCAGTGCAAAGGAAACAGAAATGGAATGTGTGGCATGTGATGTCCCAGCATTTTCCTGGCCAGGACACCCCAGCATTAGGGGAGAGACACCACTTTCAAACACAGACCACGCCTTTACCTATCTCCTATGCTGACACAAGTGAAAAGATTTAGAATAGTTGACTAGACACAAGCAGTATAAAATTTTAGTGACAATTGTATTATAATGTGGTAGTGCCCCTACCGGTACCTGTACTTAATTCAATCTGCCTGGAAATGTAATGCAGGGTAAACCCAGTTCCGACACATTTCATTTCAAGAAGGTCATCTGCTCAAAAAGGTTTGGTGTGAGCTGTGACCACTGAGGGTTGAGGATGTTGCCAGTGATAGAGAAAATTCTCTAACTTTGTAAGCTGCTAGGTGGACATGAAAGCAGCGCCTGTGCAACTAAATTAAAAGCATGCCAGGAACAGTAGTCTTCTGATCCCAGTATAGTAATGGATCAGAAGTAGGAGGCAATATAGGTTCAGCGAGGTAGGCTTTCACCATCTTAGAAGCACTACTCTTGATTGTATGTTTAAAGGTGGTCCTAGCATAAGACCCAAGGGCCTCATACCAAAATGATACTGCTCCAGTCCATTGTGTCTCACCACATCCATAAGGATGAGCAACAGAAAAATGAGGAGAAAGAAAATTGTGTAGTAGTGCTGCTGACAGAAGGAGCTTCCTCATGTTTCTGCTCTTCTCCCTCATCCTCCAAAAAAGGAGAGAAACTATAAGAGATATAAGCAGCAAGGAAATCATGTGCACTCGAAGTAGGGAAATAAAACCTTTTATTAGAAAGTTTGATTAAAATGGCATAAACATGCAGGGATCAAGGAAAAAAGAGAAATCCTGACGCGTTTCTTGCCGCAAATAGCGCTTAATCATAGGAACTATAAGAGATAAATGTGTGTAAATATAGAGAAAAGCTAATCAGATTTTCTCTCTCTGAAAGGTCAGTCCATTTCATTACATTGTGGTTTATATTAGCAGAGACAGCTATTTCATATACAATATTTACCCAAAATGAGCAATTTTGCATACCATGCTTATGGTATAACAAATAATTGTAAACACATTGGGCTAGATTACTAGTGGAGCAGTATCTAGCACTCCCACTCAAGCATATACTTTGCTAGAAGTAAGCTTTTTGCGTGTGTCTGGTACCGCATGTATTACAAGCTGAAAGTAATAGGTTTGCATGCATCCTCGCATACAGGAAATTTGTATTTTTATTGTAAATATATATTTCTATACAGATATATCTGTATACACCTATATATCTATTCCTATATGTGATAATGTTAATATTATATATATATATATATATATATATAGATAGATAGATAGATAGATAGATAGATAGATAGATAGATATGTATATATATAATATTAACATTATCACATATATATAGAAATATATATTTAATTTAAAAAAAAATCCGAACATGTACATGTACATAGTCACAATGGGCCCCATTTATTAATTGCTGGGCCATGAATCTTTCTGCCTGGCCTCGCAGCAAGCAGCTAGCATATGTTGCCCACATTTAACATTGAGCAAGCCACTGCATGAGCAATGCCATCCCCTGCCCGCATGGCCGATTGCATGGGAGCAGGGGCTGTCAATCATTCCGAATGGATCTTGATGACTTTACTATGCCACACTTTAGGTGGTAGAGAGGTCAAGTAGCAGCGGTCATAAAACCACAGCTACTTAACTAGGGCCAGATTACTGGGGGAACGCAAACATTTAGGGCTAACAGCAGTTGTCAAATTTGATGAATAGCTCAGAATAGATGGACACAGCAAAGATAACAGCAAACATGAAGTTAGTGACAGCATTTGTCCAAATGGTGATAGGACTATTGTGCTTAGTTAGAAGCTAGAATGTCTGTAGGTTAGGAACCCAGAGAAGAAGAAGCTTTGACATGACACATTTTCCTATTACCATATTGCAAATACTGTAACTAATTCTTAATTTTTAATAATTTTTAAGATCTACTTTCTCTACCTGACCAGTGTGCCTCACCTAAATTAGGCTGCTGTTAATAACCATCATAAAGTCCTTCAGGATCATCTCCCTTGCTGGTACAAAGCCTCACATTTTATTTATCTCTCCCTACTTCACTTACTCTATCTTTTTGCACCTCTCTAATTCCCTCAACCCATCTTCCTCCTCCACTATCAAATAAACTAAGATAAAACAAACAATGTAAGCTAGAACTATAAGAAGCTACTATTAAATATTAAAAATAGATCAAATTAAAATAAAAATATGTAGGGATTAATAAATGAAGGGGTTATATTGAGTAGGGTCAGTGATGCAAAAAATGATCCTGAAAGCTACAACTTGTGCTGCACACATAGAAGGAGTACCTTTTGAAGACTCCCATATAAACTCATAATCAGTGTTACAGATGTAGGGATAGCTGTTAAACTCATTTTGTATAGTGCCTCCATTTGTATAGTGTGCAAGAGACCTAGCTCACTTAAATATGTTTAAAAGTATAAATTACCAACCGGTGCTCTTCAGTTAATATGAAATACACTCTTCCAATACTTCTAATGAAAAAGAAAGAAAGAAAGAAAGAAAGAAAGAAAGAAAGAAAGAAAGAAAGAAAGAAAGAAAGAAAGAAAGAAAGAAAAGAAAATTCACTATAATGTAAACCATGGATTTTTTAGCTTTTCAAAACCAGACAATGCTAGTTCATGTGTGCCATATAGATAACATTGTGCTCACTTCTGTGCAGTTTTTCATGAACTAATTGACTAAAATGCAAATTTGAAAACCACTGAGATAAGTGGGCATTCTGTAGAGGCTTAGATGCAAGGTAATCATAGAGGTTAAAATTATATTAATATAACGGGTTGGTTATGCAAAACTGGGGAATGGGTAATAAAAGGAGTATCTATATTTTAAAACTATAACATTTTTAAGTAGACAGTCCCTTTAAAACAAACCACTTAAAAACTCTGTTGACTGTTTATTATATCTCCCTTGATTGTGGCCAAATGAGGTTAGCTGTAAATTATTTTACACACTGTTCTAAGCAATCACTGTGTAATATAAGCTGAGTCAGGAATAATTCATTTTTCAATATACATTTGTAGGAGCTCCAGTACCCCTAGGGAAAGGGGAACAAGCACAATTTTATGGCAAAAGCTAGCAAAATAAACAATGATCTCCTATTACAATGTTTTATTTTTATTAATAGAGATGTGCATTTGTTTTGTTATAAATACACATTCATAATGAAAATCAGATATTTGTTTTATTTTCACAAAATGCACCAATTCATTAATTTCCTTTAAATTTAAGGGCTAATACCTTTTGCGCGCTGGAGAGTGTGCTAACCCGATCCTCTGCTTGCCATAGCCCCCGAATTGCTATTAGGAGTCTTAGCACATTTGGTTTCCAGGACCTGTAATACGGATAATTATAAAGCTACAGGTGATTTTTTTACCTGTATTTTTTAACATTTACATTTGTTTTAAACTAAACAAATACCAAATAGTGCAGCCAACCAATATTTCCCCGGATATTCGTTATGAAAATTGAGTCCAAAACAAAATTTTCTTGGTGCACAAGTCTATTAATTAATTCATTTATGGAAGGTTAAATATTTAAATTTAAATGTTTAAGTCATTTTCAGCATCAGATGTATAATACATATTTTATTAAATTCACTGGGTAACATTAATCTGAGTCATAAACTAAGCAGTCAAAATTTCTCCTCAATGACAAAGTGATTAGTTATTGTATACATCGTTATAACTGTTCAGTAATGGAGCTTTTTATTTAACCACTGGAGTGAGACACCAAGGCCAGCTCATTTATTTTTAACAATCTGTAAATAATATAAACCGTTTTAATAAATAAAAAAAATATTTTCTCCTATTTGTCATTTGGCTCTGTTATCCACTGGACACATTAACCCTATTTAAATCAAAATATGAAAGCCTAATGAAGTGTTGGAATATAAAATTCAAGGAAGAATACAAATCCGTTGGCCACATTTGAGTTGAAACACATACTAATGGGTATCATTATCATAGACTATGGGACATCTATTTTCTCAAGAGAAGATTGCAGTTGAATAATATGTTGCATTTGTTTGTGGTATACTTTAATGACAAACTACAATATATTCATAATATTGATACACAGACACCAACACACAAACACAAGCAAACACACATATACATGCATACACATGTGCACTTGCATATACACAC
This sequence comes from Bombina bombina, assembly GCF_027579735.1. NCBI lineage: Eukaryota > Metazoa > Chordata > Amphibia > Anura > Bombinatoridae > Bombina > Bombina bombina. The sequence continues at coordinate 1,261,778,899 of NC_069500.1, forward strand.
ATAGAAACACAAACAGGCATGCATTCACATGTACACACACACACTAACACATACACACAGACACACACACACATGTACACACATGAAAACTCACATAGACCCACAAAGATATACTCACACCCACTTACACACATACCTGTGCACTCCCATTCACACACATGCACTCACAAACACTCACACACATTCACATACACAGACACACACATACACACTCTCAAATACACACACACACACACACACACGTGTACTCATATACACACACATTCACACTCATACACACATTCGCACACAAAGCCACACATACACATGAAGAAATGTACACATACACACATACATGCATAATGATCTAGCCATGTCATTTTTAGCTGATCAGTTGATTCATTCCTGTGTCATGCAAGAAGCATATACGCTTTATTTTTGTTCTTGACATATACATATGTTTCTGTATTGTACCAGTAGTACTAGCTGCTGTGTATGGATGACAACCACATATCATCACGTATCCACCCTTCTGATCCAGATCTTAAGGACCCCCCTGTACTGCAGCCAGGGAAGAAGACTGTTCTTTCAGTAAATGCCACTGTCAATATAAAAACATGTGTGGTGACATCCCAGACAACCAGGAACTTACTTTAAAAGCTCATATCTCAGTGCCCAAGTCACTCAGGGACAAAAGTCTGCTTTTTCAAATGAGAGGTTGCATCACATGCCCATGTAAGAAGCAGGTGATCTCCATAAAAACAACCTACATTACTGCTTTGCTGCAAAGTTTGCCTTGCTATTGACAATTATTGAAGAAATAATATATAGTAATAAACCAACCTTAATAAATAATAAACACATATTTGCAATAGCGTTAAACCGACATGAAAATATGAATATTTTATATTCCAATGTTATTTACGTAACGGAATATGTTCTATTATGCAATAACAATTTTGCTCAACTTGTAATATGAGCGCAATTTAAGCAGAGCGCAAATGATCGTGGAAACCCTCGCAAATTGCTCTCCACTTGTAATCTAGCCCTAACTAATTAAGTTACTGAGTTAGTAAAAGTTAGAGAAACCACTAATCTAAAAATGTCTGTCATGCGTATTTAACATTATTTTTATTTGCATTAAAATGGTTGCGCTAAAGCTGTTAATTTATACCTGAAAGTGCACGACTGATACAGCTGATGGTGCTACTGGTCCCTGAGAAAGAAACTCATTGATTAATATTGATGATTGTCATAGCTATATTGGTGGGTAGTGATACTTTGGTATTGATATTGTAAATTTGCTTCCATGAACATTTACAATAGCTTGTGACAACCTGCTTGAGGAGTTTTTCATACTACAGTTTCTTAAAGATTTAATATTCTTAAAAGATCTTCCTGTAATTATAGTAAAGAGATACTAAATCGAATTTTTTTCTTTCATGATTCAGATAGAACATCCAATTTTAAGTAGCTTTCTAATTTACTCCTGTTATCAATTTTTCTTCGTTCTCTTGCAATATAGCCACTAATAAGCAAGCGCTATCCAGGGTCCTGAACCTAAAATGGGCTGGCTCCTATGTTTTACATTCCAGTTTTTAAATAAAGATAGCAAGAGAACGAAGAAAAAAATGATAATAGGAGTACATTAGAAAGTTGTCTAAAATTGCATACTCTATCTGAATCATGAAGAAAAAAAATTGGGTTTAGTATCCCTTAAACTGATATGTGCAGTTTTACCAATTCAAACTATTCTAATATATTGCAGTGTGTAAAGGAAACAAGAAGTTAACGTGATTCCTTGTGCTACATCCAAGAGAGGATGTGACTTTATTTATTCTGAAGTTAGCAAACACAATGGAAACTTGTTGGTTTTCCTTGTCAGTTATTTTTTGTTTCTGTCTTCTTAGTCTGAAGTTATCTGATACTCTGCATGCATAGCAAAACAGAATGACTTATATAAGGGAGCCAAACATCACCCATGCTGCTATCTGATATGTTTGGATGAGCATTATGATGGATTGGAATAGAGAATATGTTGTCTTATTTACTTTGTTAAAATCCAAGTTAAAAAAAAAGTACTTAAATGTCACAAAAACAGTTTAAACTGTAAATAAAATTCTGCTTATTTTTTCTGTTGAAGCAAATCTCTATAACACATAAATGTAGAACATAAAACGTATTAAATCACTCGGGTAACATAAAGATCACTTCACACTGTTGAATCATATTAATACACCCCAGTCTCAGTAGTTCTATAATATGGGTCATAAATAATAAATTAATCTCAGTATGAAACACTTTCAAATGTATACTAATACAAGTAAGCAATGAAACTATTCCTAATCATCATATAAAAATATAAGGAGGATTTTCAGGTAATCATTTAAACATTATAATTGTTCTTAAACTATTAGACCATATATAATTATTTTGCTTGGAAATAATTAAATAGGATTGAAAATGTATAGACAAATGTAGATTTTAAAGCACTAAGCAACTCAAAAGATTTTTAAAAAAACTATTATCATGTCTTAATGAAATCTATATGAAAAAGTATGCATGAATAAAATGTACACAGAATGCCAGGGGGCATATTTATCAAGCACTGTGTTTCTGGCGAGCCTTCAGTCCGCCTGCTCTGACAGACATCGCCAGAAATCTCATACGATCGGGTTGATTGACACCCCTGCTAGCGGCCAATCTGCAGGGGGCGGCATTACACCAGTAGTTCACAAGAACTGCTGGTGCAATGATTAATGCCAAGAGTGTATGCTGTTAGCATTTATCGATGTGCAGCGGACATGAGCCGCAGTATCGGATCATGTCCGCTCGCACAATGATAATTCGGCCCCTTTATGTCAGAAAACAGATTAAAATGCTTATACGTGTAGATCTATGCCTCATTAATGCATCGTTTTCTACATAGTCTTTATTATTAAAATTATTATTATTTTTATTTAAATGGCATTTAAAAGGTGTACAATGTTTCCAGGCAAGGAACCTGTTTAGTGATTGTGGGAGTCCTCTGCTTAATGGAGCATTAAACACTTTGATATTATAATTTAAAATGTTCATTATGCATTGCAAAACAACTTTGTATTAGATGTAGGTCCATATGTATTTGGACACTAATAAGGTTATAGTTATTTTAACTGATAAAATATTGGAGTTAAAATTTCTAGAATGAATTGAGCTTAAAGTGAAGACTGCCACCCTTAATATTAGGTTGTTAAAGGGGCACCAAACCCATTTTTTTCTTATATCATACTATCTCATCATACTATTATAATATTAGCCTTAAAAAGCAGCATTGAGGGGTCCCAATGCTGCTTTTTAACGCCCACTGGTATTACGAGTCTGGCAGGTACAGATGTACCGCTCACTTTTTTTCCGCAATTTTCGCATACCGCAAATCCCCTTACGTCAATTGCGTATCCTATCTTTTTAATGGGATTTTCCTAACACCGGTATTACGATTGCTGAAAAAAGTGAGCGGTAAACCCTCTCCTGTCCAGACTCCTACCGCATATAAAAGTCAGTAGTTAAAAGTTTTATGGGCTAACACCGTAACATAAAACTCTTAACTAAAGTGCTAAAAAGTACACTAACACCGATAAACTACCTTTTAACCCCTAAACCGAGGCCCCCACAACATCGGAAACACTTTAATAAAATGTTTAACCGCTAATCTGCCGACCGGACATCACCGCCACTGTAATACATATATTAACCCCAAACCGCTGCACTCCCGCCTTGCAAACACTAGTTACATTTTATTAACCCCTAATCTGCAGTCCCTAACATCGCCGACACCTATCTACATTTATTAACCCCTAATCTGCCGCACCCAACATCGCCGCTACTATATTAAGTTTATTAATCCCTAAACCTAAGTCTAACCCCCCCTAACTTAAATATAATTTAAATAAAACAAAATAAAATTACTACAATTAAATAAATTAATCCTATTTACACCTAACACTACACTATCATTAAATTAATTACATAAACTAACTACAATTAATTACAATTAAATTAAATAAAGTACAAAAAAAACAAACATTAAATAACAGAAAATAAAAAAATAATTACAATTTTTTAAGATAATTACACCTACTCTAATCCCCCTAATAAAATAAAAAAGCCCCCCAAAATAATAAAATTCCCTACCCTATACTAAATTATAAATAGCCCTTAAAAGGGCCTTTTGCGGGGCATTGCCCCAAAGTAATCAGCTCTTTTACCTGTAAAAAAAAATACAAACCCACCCAACAATGGCTCATGTTCCAAACATCATCTGTAAAACCGGATGGAGGTCGTTTTTTTTTTTGGCATGGGCATGTATTGCTTCCAGTAGAACTGGGTCACTAATATTTATTGATGTGACTGCTGACAGAAGTAGCAGTATGAATTTTGACGTGTATAGGGCATACTATCTGCTTAGATTCAGTCAAATGCTGCAAACTAATTGTGCTTGACAGTACAGATAGACAATGACCCAAAACATACTGCAAAAGCAAACAAACCAATTTTAAAAGCAAAGAAGTGGAATATACTTAAACTGCTGAGTTAGTCACTGGACCTTAACCCCATTGGACATTATTTTTACTTGTTGAAGACAAAACTGAAGGCAGAAAGACCAACAAATTAGCATCAACTTAATACAGCAGAAAAGTCCTGGCTAAGCATCACTAGGGAGTAAGCCCAGAGCTTGGTGATGTCTATGTGTTCCAGACTTCAGGCCATTATTCACTACAAAGGACTTTCAACCAAGTATCAAGAATGATCATTTTAATTTTGATTATTTTAGTTCCTCCAATTACCTTTGAGCCCATGAAAATGGGGACATTATATTAAAATTGCTGTTATTTCTCTCAATTGCATCATTTAAAATCCTTTGTGGTTTTGTGCAAAGCCAAAAGCATAAAAATTGTGTCACAGTCCAAATACTTATTGACCTAACTATCGGCTAGATAATGAGTTTTTGTCGGTAAGGCTTGCGGTATTAAAGGTTTTTTTAAACCCGGAGTTAGCCGCAAAAAGTGAGCAGAGAGCAAAATTTAGCTCCACATCTCACCTCAATACCAGCGCTGCTTACGGTAGCGGTGAGCTGGCTGAACATGCTCATGCACGATTTCCCCATAGGAATCAATGGGGCTGATTTGGCTGAAAAAAAGTCTAACACCTGCAAAAAAGCAGCGTTCAGCTCCTAACGCAGCCCCATTGATTCCTATGGGAAAATACTTTTTATGTCTACACCTAACACCCTAACATGAACCCCGAGTCTAAACACCCCTAATATTACACTTATTAACTCCTAATCTGCCGCCCAGACATCCCTGCAACCTACATTATATTATTAACCCCTAATCTGCCGCTCCGGACACCGCCGCCACCTACATTATACTTATGAAAACTATCTGTCGACCCAACATCGCTGACACCTACATTATATTTATTAAACCCTATTCTGCCGCCCCCAATGCCGTCGCAACCTACCTACAATTATTAACCCCTAATCTGCCGCCCTCAACGTCGCCGCCACTATAATAAAGTTATTAACCCCTAAACCTAAGTCTAACCTAAGTCAGGGGGGATTTAAAATCAGCTCTTTTACCTGTAAAAAAAAGACAATACCCCCCCAACATTACAACCCACCACCCACACAACCCTACTCTAAAACCCACCCAATCCCCCCTTAATAAAATCTAACACTAACCCCCTGAAGATCACCCTACCTTGAGACGTCTTCACCCAACCGGCAGAAGTGGTCCTCCAGAGGGTCCGAAGTCTTCATCCTATCTGGGCAGAAGAGGTCCTCCAGATGGCCAGAAGTCTTCATCCAGACGGCATCTTCTATCTTCATCCATCCAGAGCGGAGCGGGTCCATCTTCAAGACATCCGACGCAGAGCATCCTCTTCTTCTGACGACTAACACTAAATGACGGTACCTTTAAGTGACATCATCCAAGATGGCGTCCCTTCAATTCCAATTGGCTGATGGACCCTCTCCGCTCCGGATGGATGAAGATAGAAGATGCCTTCTGGATGAAGACTTCGGACCCTCTGGAGGACCACTTCTGCCCGGTTGGGTGAAGGCATCTTAAGGTAGGGTGATCTTCAGGGGGTTAGTGTTAGGTTTTATTAAGGGGGAATTGGGTGGGCTTTACAGTAGGGTTGGGTGTGTGGGTGGTGGGTTGTAATGTTGGGGGGTATTGTCTTTTTTTATTACAGGTAAAAGAGCTGATTACTTTGGGGCAATGCCCCACAAAAATCCCTTTTAAGGGCTATTTGTAATTTAGTATAGGGTAGGGATTTTTATTATTTTGGGGGGCTTTTTTATTTTAATAGGGGGATAAGATTAGGTCTAATTAGTTTTAAAAAATTGTAATTATTTTATTTTTTCTGTAATTTAGTGGTTTTTTTTCACGTAATTTAGTTTATTTTATATAATTGTAATTAATTGTAGTTAATTTAGGTAATTTATTTAATGATAGTGTAGTGTTAGGTGAAATTGTAATTTAGGTTAGGATTTATTTTACAGGTATATTTGTATTTATTTTAACTAGGAAGTTATTAAATAGTTAATAACTATTTAATAACTATTGTAGCTAGTTAAAATAAATACAAAGTTGCCTGTAAAATAAAAATAAAGCCTAAGCTAGCAACAATGTAACTATTAGTTATATTGTAGCTAGCTTAGGGTTTATTTTATCGGTAAGTATTTAGTTTTAAATAGGAATAATTTAGTTCATTGTAGTAATTTTATTTAGATTATTTTAAATTATATTTAAGTTAGGGGGTGTTAGGGTTAGGTTTAGACTTAGATTTAGGGGTTAATAAATTTAATATAGTTGCGGTGACATTGGGGGCGGCAGATTAGGGGTTAATAAATGTAGGTAGGTGCTGGCGATGTTAGGAACGGCAGATTAGGGGTTAATAATATTTAACTAGTGTTTGTGAGGTGGGAGTGCAGCGGTTTAGGGGTTAATATATTTATTGAAGTGGCGGTGATATCCGGTCGGCAGATTAGGGGTTAAAAAATGTATTTAAGTGTTTGTGTTGTGGGGGGGGGCTCAGTTTAGGGGTTAATAGGTAGTTTATGGGTGTTAGTGTACTTTTTAGCACTTTAGTTAAGAGTTTTATGTTACGGCGTTAGCCCATAAAACTCTTAACTGCTGACTTTTAAATGCGGTAGGAGTCTTGACAGGAGAGGGTCTACAGCTCACTTTTTCCAAGATGACCGGCCGATGACGTCATCAGGTGGCATCAGCAGGTTAAGCTGGGTGCTAACAGGGGCTGAGACCTAGGGAGAAGCAGCGGGCCTATGGAGGGGCCATCCGGTAAGGCACGGGGTGGAGAGGGGAGGGTTATGGGCAGGGCGGGGCAAGACAAGGCCTGGGGGTTTGGAAACTCCTGTAAGTATAAGCATGAGTGTTCCCATTGCGGGGGAGTCCACTCTGGGGCGAGATGCTTCAAGAAAGGGAAACAGGGAGCCAAGCCAGAGGAGAACGCTGTTGCGGGCGTGGATGCCGGTGAGTGTCATAAAAATGGTCCCGTGGTTAGAGGTGTAGGGACGTAGGAGGGGCTATAGGTAGGACGCAGATTTATTGCTAACTGGCTTCAGCTCGGGGCTTGGAATACCATTCAGGGAGCAGGAGGTCAGGCGGTTCGGGGGGGATTTAAAATCAGCTAAGGAACATTCAGGGGTCCTGAGGGCGAAACTGGAAAAGGAAGTCACATTGGGGAGAATGGTGGGCCCCTTTTCCAACCCCCCTTCTCTAACCTGCGGGTGTCGCCTTTGGGAGTGGCTCCCAAGAAGGCGGCGGGACAGTACTGAATGATCCACCACCTGTCCTATCCTAAGGGCGCTTCAGTTAATGATGGAATTGACCTGGAGTTAGTATCAGTGAAGTATGCATCTTTCGACAGGGCGGTGGCAGTGGTAAAGGTTGGTTAGCCGGGGAGCATTGATGGCTAAAGTGGACGTGGAGTCTGCGTTCAGACTGTTACAGGTTCACCCTTCGTGCCACCACTTGCTTGGTTGTTTCTTTGAGGGTTTTTATTTTGTGGAGCTATGCTTGCTGATGGGCTGCTCGATTTCCTGTTCGTATTTCGAGAAGTTTAGCTCATTTGTGAATTGGGTGGTCAGGCAAAAGTCTGGGCTATCATCACTGGTTCATTACCTGGGAAATTTTCTGTTTGTGGGCCTGGCTGGGTTGGGGGAGTGCGAGAGGCTGGTGAGTTAGTTCGGCCAGGTGGCAAAGGAATTCGGGATCCCGGTGGCGAAGGAGAAGTCGGAAGGGCCGGTGACGTCCTTATATTTTTTGGGAATCCAGTTGGACACGTAGAGGATGGAGTATAGTCTGCCTGAGGATAAATTGAGGGATTTGAAAGCGACCATACAGGACGCCATGGGGGGGGAAAGCTCACGTTGCGGAGGTTGCAGTCGCTTATCGGCAAGCTGAACTTTGCTTGTAGGATTATCCCGTTGGGGAGGGCTTTCTGCTGGAAGCTGTCATTGGCCACTGCGGGGATCCCGGGGCCCCACCATCATGTTCGCCTCACCTCGGATCTGAAGGAGGATCTGTGAGTATGGGCCATATCTTTGGAGGAGTACGTAGGTTAGTCAGACAACAAGTTGTCTTTATTTACAGATGCATCGGGGGCCAATGGTTTCGGGGCTTTCTTGAATGGTAGGTGGTGTGCAGAGGCTTGGTCAGTGGACTGGGCCCGGTTAGGGTTGATGAAGAACTTGACTTTCCTTGTGTTTTTCTCCTTAGTGGTGGCTTTGTGCGTATGGGCTGACGTATTGCGGAACAAGAGGGTATGCTTTCATTCCGATAACTTGGGTGTGGTGTCTGTGATTAACAGGTTGTTGGCCTCGCCCCCCCCAGATGTGCGGCTTTTGAGGGTGTTTGTTCTGGAATGCTTGCGGAATAATATATCATTTAGAGCGGTGCATTTTGTGGGCAAGTTTCTCATTCATGGGGATGGGTCCTTACTCTCTAGGTTCCAATTTGTGGCAGTGTTTAGGAAAGCATTGCGGCTTTTGGGTTTGGAGGGGTCGGTATTTCGGGTCGCACTTGTTTAGGATTGGGGTGGCTACTGAGGCAGCATGTTTGGGTGTGGATGCGTCTGTAATTAAGCGTATTGGCAGATAGAGGTCTGAGAGATTCTGAGGATATGTGCGGCCTGGGCTATGGGTGTAAGGGTTACAAGATGGTATTATTTTGTTTTGGCAGTTCCGGTGATATGCTGGTTGGTGGGGCACTCGTACATTTACTGGGCAAGAAAAGCTGCGGCAGTGAAGGAGGATGGTATTCAACTGGGGTTGCCTAGGGAAAGAGTTCTGTTGAAATGGTTTGGAGTTCGGGGGATGAAATGGGATCAGGTGGTGGGCAAGGTGGTGAAGTAAGAGAGGTGCTTCTCCCCTCCTCAGATTCTTGTGGTGCATGCAGGGGGGAACAATTTGGGTTTTGTGTCGCAGAAAGAGTTGGTAGATAGAATGAAGGTGGGTTTGGATCGGCTGCTGCAATTGTTCCCTGGTTTGATTGTGTGGTTGGAGATCGAGAGTAGGGTTGTGTAGTGGTCAGCGTGGGATGTAAGGAAACTGGAGGCTTCCAGATGGAAGGTGAATAGGACTACATTTAGACATGTGAGACAGCTGGGTGGTTTTGGTTTAAGGCATGTGAAATTTGAGGGTGAGTCAGGGTGATGTTTCTATTTGCAGGATGGAGTGCATCCCAATGAGGTGGGGTTGCACTTGTTCAATTTTACTATCAAGGGGGGTATTGAGAAGGCCTTGGCGGGTTTGGGCGGTGCTCGGCTTATGGGCCGAGCTGTGGTGGGTTGCTTGCGCTAGTCTCTAGAGGCTTACGCCTAAGAGGAATTGAACGGTACCCCCTACTAGGATAGCAGGGGATGATTTCTTGAGGAAAGCCGTCCCTCAAGGTGGGGGCGGGAGTTTATGTTGAGGATTTAGGACAAGCACGTTGGTTGGTTTAAAGTTACAGTGTTATATTTATAAAAGATGTTGTTATTTAATAAACAAAGCTGCAGCCTTTTTCATACCCAAGTTGGAGTCTGGTGTGTTTATTGTTCAGGGGGCTAAGAATGAATTGAGTATGTGGGGTCAATGGTATATTTTAAACAGTACAATTTTGTATATGAAATATTTGTCTTAAAATCTTTGGATCACGGTTATGCCACCTGCAGCCCCCTTTTTTTTATATCTTACTTCCATTTTTACAGCTCGCACCACAAGTTTGTGTGTGTCATCATTTCCACAAAATGTTTTACTTTCATTTATCCAATAAGCAGGATGGCTGCATGCAGTGCATTGCTTACAGTAGAAATCTGGAACCTGTATCAATCATGTGACAGAGCATTTGAGCCGGCCTTGCAAGCAAAGCAAAGTGTGAGCTCAGCAGTGATGAAGCTGATTGACTGTTGTTTTTCATCATGCAGATGGCAGTAAAAGGTGTATCTGGAGGGTAACTTCTCCTAGCACTTAATCTAGTAAACTGAAGGAATTTTGAGGTAATTAAAATATCTGACATGTCCATGTGATATTTTTATTCAGCTTTTTGCAAATATACTGCATCACTCTATCACCTAGATTACGAGTTATGCTTGCTATAGGGAATTCAACGAACGCAAAATAAGTTGCGTTATTTTACCCTCTATAGCGCTGCCGTTCCTAATTTTCAAACAGCCAGCTTGTGTGTGCGATATGGTTGCGTTGAGCTCCATATCGGAAACCCTTTTCAAGTGCTGTTTTGACAAGCTCGTGCATGCTTTCCCCATAGACATCAATGGGGAGAAGGTGTCAGAAACAAAACCTAACACCTACGATTGCAGAATGAAAAGCTCCGTAACACAGCCCCATTGATGTCTATGCGAAAAAAAAATGTTACGTTTAAATCTAACACCCTAACATAAACCCCAAGTCTAAACACCCCTAATCTGCCGCCCCCAACATTGCCGCCATTTACATAATGTTATTAACCCCTGAAGATAGAAGATGCCATCTGGATGAAGATGGAGCCGTCTGCCGCCTGGATGAAGATGGAGCCACCGGGATGAAGATCCTTCAAGCGGGACTTCAGCAACTGTGAGTGGATCTTCGGGGGTTAGTGTTAGGATTTTTTAATTTTTTTTTGGGTGTGGTTTTTTTTTTAGTTTAGGGTTTAGGCTATTCATAAAAGAGTTAAATGCTCTTTTTAGGACAATGCAAAAGAGCTAAATGCCAGGTTTTTTTAGATAGTTTTTTTTTATTTTGTGGGTTTGGGGGGGTATGAGTTTGTAATGTTAGTGGGTCTTTGTATTTTTTATACAGGTAAAAGAGCTGTTTATTTAGGGCAATGCCCTACAAAAACCCATTTTAAGAGCTATTGGTATTTTATTGTAGGCTAGGGTTTTTTTGTGGGGGCTTTTTTATTTTTATAGGACTATTATCTTAGGTGTAATTCTTTTTTATTTTTGATAATTTCATTTATTATTTTTCATAATTTAGTGTTTGTTATTGTTTGTAATTCAGTATTTTTTATTTTTTGCAATTAGATATTTTGTAATTTTAAGAGTAATTAGTAGTTAGTTTCATTTTAGTTTTTTAACTTGACAGGTAAGTTTTAATTTAAATGAAGATAGGGAAATTGTTATTTTAATATAAAGTTAGGGGGCATTAGGTTTAGGGGTTACTAGTTTAAATTAATTTATAGCAATGTGGGGGCTTTCAGTTTAGGGGTTAATAGGTTTATTTCATTTATTATTTTTCGTAATTTAGTGTTTGTTATTGTTTGTAATTTAGTATTTTTTATTTTTTTGTAATGAGATATTTTGTAATTTTAAGAGTAATTGGTAGTTAGTTTAATTTTAGTTTAATAGTTAGTTTAAACTTAGTTCTTTTAATTTGACAGGTAAGTTTTAATTTAAATGAAGATATGGAAATCGTTATTTTAATATAAAGTTAGGGGGCGTTAGGTTTAGGGGTTACTAGTTTAAATTAGTTTATTGCGATGTGGGGGCTTTCGATTTAGGGGTAAATATGTTTATTTAGTATATTTCACTGTGCGGGCTGGCAGTTTAGGGGTTAATAGGTTTATTATAGTGGTGGCAGAATTATGGGTTAATAACTTTAGTATAATGGGGCGATGTGGGCGGATGGCAGATTAGGGGTTAATTATATTTAAATAGTGTTTGCAATGTGGGAGGGCGGCGGTTTAGGGGTTAATAACTTTAGTATAATGGCGGCGATGTCAGGGAATGGCGGAATACCTTAATTCCGATTGGCTGATAGAATCCTATCAGCCAATCGGAATTCGAGGGATGCCATCTTGGATGACGTAATTTAAAGGAACCGTCATTCGTCGTCTAGTCGTCAGGGAAGAAGGATGTTCCGCGCCGGAGGTCTTGAAGATGGAGCCGCTCCTCATCGGATGGATGAAGATAGAAGATGCCGCTTGGATGAAGATGTCTGCCAGTCTGGATGTCCTCTTCTGCCCGGATAGGATGAAGACTTCTGCCGCTCCGGATGTCCTCTTTTGGTCCATCGGTGCCCGGCTGGGTGAACACGACTCAAGGTAGGGTGATCTTCAGGGGGGTAGTGTTAGGTTTATTTAAGGGGGGTTTGGGTTACAGTAGGGGTATGTGGGTGGTGGGTTTTAATGTTGGGGGGGTTGTATTTTTTTTTACAGGCAAAAGAGCTGATGACTTTGGGGCATGCCCCGCAAAAAGCCCTTTTAAGGGCTGGTAAAAGAGCTGGTTACTTTTTAATTTAGAATAGGGTAGGGACCTTTATTATTTTGGGGGGCTTTTTTATTTTATTAGGGGGCTTAGAGTAGGTGTAATTAGCCTACTATTCTTGTAATCTTTTTTGATTTTTTGTAATTTAGTGTTTTTTTTTTTTGTAATTTAGGGCTCCATGTACTAAGCAGTCAGCGAGCTACCCGCAACAAATCTCGCGTCCAAACTCGCAAACTGATATGTACAAAGCCGTCAATTATGTAAAAACTCACATCTTTAAAATTGCGAGCGTACTTATCCGCCATACCTCGCTACCTCTCCATTTTTTACTGTAATTAGACACATTTGACCACCAACTCGCCAAAAACGAATGTACTAAAAAATCTATTTGTCCGCTCGCGTCAATCTCCGCCCCCACCTCGTTATTTTTGCCTCGCCACCTTTTAGGTGGCGGGCAAGGTACAAAACAATAGGAAAGCCACTAGACGCCAGTCTATACATATATAAAAGGCAGTAATATCAGCATTGTACTTACATTGTTCATTTCAGCAGCTATGGAGAGAATTCTGTTTTTGTTTATTCTCCGTTTGATGCAAATCCGGGCTAGAAGACAGAATACTGGAAATGTAGCTAATCGTATCGTTAGAAGAAGGAGAGTTCGAGTCCCCCGTGTATTCCTTCCACAGGTTGGTTTGCACGGCCTTTCTGACCGAGAGATCATACAAAGATTCCGGCTTGATCGTGAATCGATATTACACCTGTATCGAGAGATTGAAGATCATTTGGAGCCGATGACTGCTCGTTCACAAGCTATTCCGGGACTTCTGAAACTATTAGCGGCATTGCATTTTTTTGCAACAGGCTCCTTTCAGGCAGTTTCTAGCGTCATTATTGGAATGAGTCAATCTGCTTTTTCACGCCACTTATCCAAAGTAATAGGGGCTATGATGGTTATTTTTCATCGATATGTTTGTTTGCCATCTACCCCTGAAGAATGGCAATCTATCAAGTCAAATTTCTATAGGATGGCTGGGATGCCCAATGTCCTAGGTGCCATAGACTGTACCCATGTTGCTGTAAGACCACTTCAAGCTCGTGAGGAGATCTATAGGAATAGAAAGCATTTCCATTCCTTGAATGTCCAGATGGTCTGTGACCCCAACATGAGGATTATCAGTGTCCGTTCTAACTTTCCTGGCTCCTGTCATGATTCTTACATTTTAAGGCAGACTGGGTTATACCGGAAGTTCGAGGAGGGAAATATGCCTGACGGATGGCTTCTAGGTAAGCATAACTGGCGTCTAATATGTCTCTCATTTCAATGTACCAAAATTGCGCCCAATTTGTCGACTGTAATCTGTATAGTTTAATTGTATTGTATAGTTCTGAATCTTTAAAATTATTCTTATATTAATATTTATATTTATTATATCTTCTATTAGGAGATGGAGGGTACTCATGTACAGAATGGCTGTTGACTCCCTATAACAACCCACAGTCCAGAAGTCAAGTACATTTCAATGAAGCTCACCGATCTACCAGGGGGATTATTGAGAGGACTTTCGGTCTTTTGAAAATGCGGTTTCGATGTCTTGATCGTTCTGGTGGTGCTATGCAGTATGCACCAGAGAAAGTTGAAAAAATTATATTGGTTTGCTGCATACTGCACAATATTGCAATTAAAAGAGGCTGTCCATTAGAAGATGAAGATCCAATAGATGCTGATGATTTACCAGAAGAAATATGTGTAGAACAAGCTAATAGGCGTGGAAATGCAACAAGGGACATGGTTTCAGAACAATATTTTGTGTTTGAGGATTAAAGTTTCAGTTGATCAATAAAAAACTTTCTTTATTAACTTGTCTCCATTTTTTTTTAAAAATTAAGGTTATTAAAAATCACTCATGATAAACAGTTAAATACATAACAGTTGTTGCTCTTCAATTATCAAAGGTTTCAAATAAATAAAGTTTGTGATCAAAGTTATTACAGACAATATTATAGGTAATACATTGTCTTTGTGACATCACACTAGTGTCTACAGCTGCTCTCACTCTTTTACATATGTGATTATTGTAATGTAATCCCTCCATAGCTGATGCTAATTCATTGTATTGTGTCATTGAATTGTAGCTGTAACAAGCGACAGTATATTCAACAGTGCTTTATGTTATCAGATTGGATTTTTGAGTTAAAAAAGACTTGCTAATTTTATTTGTTTTATTCTAACCTCTATTTTTAACAGCTACTAGGTTTTCCCATATTCAAATAAATACCTTAAGGGCTTACTCTTAGCACTTATTTTCTTAACCTTTATAATATATTTTTGCATTCAAGATTTGTTAAAAGAATAGTGGCATATAGAAAATAATGGCAAAATAAATTATTTTATTACAAAATTATAATCTTTAAACATTATATATTAACAATTGTAAACCAAAGTAACTTTTAATACATATAAACACATCTGAAAAAAAAGGAAATGTTTAGAAACCAAATAACAATTGTAAACCAAAATAAATTCTAATACATATAAACACATATGAAACAAAGAAAATGTTTAGAAACAAAATAACAATTGTAAACCAAACAACATTTTAATACATATAAACACATCTTAAAAAAATTAAATGTTTAGAAACAAAATAAAAATTGTAAACCAAAATAAATTTTAATACATAAAAACACATCTGAAACAAATAAAATGTTTAGAAACAAAATAACTATTGTAAACCAAAGTATAAATGTTAATACATATCAACACATCTGAAACAAAGAAAATGTATAGAAAACAAATATCATTTGTAATAACTATAAACATCGATATTTACAAACCTTCATAAAATACATTAATCTACATATACATTATATTTTTCTCTATTTTTCGGGGATACATATCTATATCAATGCGCTAATGATTGACATAACGATTAATCACGTCATCGTCTAACATGTCGCGTCCTGAACCTTTTGGTGCTGGAGAATTGGTGATATTAGTTTATGCCATGGATAAATATTTCCCTAAACGGATTGGTGGTGTGAGGGGAGTGAGACAGGAATGCAGAGACAAAATTATATACGAGATGCTGAGAAGAATGCATCATATTTCAAAAATTAAAAGAACAAGACGACAGTGTCTTAGAAAATATAGTGATTTGAAGAGAAGAGAACCGAAGTACTATAAATCGATTCGAAGATTGATAAGGACATGTAAGTTTCAAAATTATATATGAAATAATTTTTAATTAAAAATAAAAAGGGTTTATTTTTGAACTGCGTCATCATTGACGAATCCAGGAAAATAATATTTTCTGAGTGTTACTTTGACTATATTAGTATATACAATTGCAAAAAGTTACAAAAGTAAGCATGCAGAACTGAGTTAGTAGATTAAAATTTAACTATATTACTATATACACTTTAAAGGTTAGAAAACTTAGCATACAAAAATGAGTTAGTAGAGTAGAATATAACTATATTAGTATATACCATTGAAACATGCAGAACTGAGTTAGTAGAATAAAATATAAATATATTACTATATAACATTGAAACATGTTAGAAAAGTAAGCATGCAGAACTGAATGTTTTGAAAACAAAAAATTACTTGGAATAATTAATTAAAAAAATTTTATTACAAATTTTTATTATATATATGTTTATAGATATGAGAAGTAGGAGAATGAAGAGTGCACACCCACCACGCTACTTAAGGTCAATGTTGGTGCAAACACCCAGAAGTGAAGCTCTTTCTCCACCTTTGCCAATATCACTATTGGATATTGAATTATCTCCAAATCCATATGAAATTTGTCATAAAAACACACAGACAGGTAATGACTTATTTAAATTTTAAATCATATATTTTAGGTTTTGGCTTAAAAAGTTTTAGCATGCAATATTAATCAAGTTGCTAATTTACTTCTATTATCATTTTTTTCCTCATTAACTTTCTATCTTTATTTGAAAAAGAAGGCATCTAAGCTAAGGAGCCAGCCAATTTTTGGTTGAGCACCATGGACAGCACTCTTTGATTGGTTCTGTCCAATTAGCAAGTACAACACAGTTGGTTCACCAAAAATGGGCTGGCATCTAAACTTAGATTCTTGCTTTTCAAATAAAGATACAAAAAGAATGAAGTAAAATTGAAAGTTTATTTAAATTGCATGCACTATCTGAATCATGAAACTTAGAAATTGGGTTCTGTGTCCCTTTTAATGATTATTATTATTATTGTTTTAAATAATATATACAAGGTTTTTGATTTAATAGTTTTCTATCTTTATCTTTGTAATTTCGTTCATAGATATTACCATGGAAGACATGGAAACTAGTATGGAAATGGAAGAATTTCAAAATCCTGATAGTGTGACAATATTTGAAGCATTGACTTCAGATGATACTCAACCAAGGATAGAAGTTTTACCAACAATGATGTTAGATAAAGGTATGTTTCATACTCAGTAATCTTAAATCTAAGAAAATCCAAGTTTTAACTAATACATATTGTATATTTCAAATAGGAGTTGGCTCAGATGAAAGCTTTAAAGGAGTGGACATAAGTGTAGAAGCTAATATAGTAGATAACGTAGATAACAGCACATCAGGAGGTAATATTAGTGATGAAAAACCCTATCATACATTGAATATGTATATGAAAATTGAATTAAAATTTGCTTTGCATTTATTTTTCTACAGATTTATCTTCAACATCAACTATTGAAACTGCAGACAAAAGTACTCAGAGTTGTCTAGAAGATCATGTTAAACAAAAAATTTCTAAAATTAGGGCAACTTTGGGAATGTTAATGGAGCAAGTAGATTTTTTATACCGTAAATATGTAATTTGATTTCATTTTTTGTTTTGTCATGATTAATAACTGAGAAAAACTTTTGTGCTGAAGAATCAAAAGTGAGTTTGAATTTATGTAAATAAACGTTATTTTCGGCCATAAAAAAATTTGTCTTTATTAAATAATAACATTTTAAACTTAAAGGGACACTGTATCCAAATTTTATCTTCTGTGATTCAGATAGAGCATGCAATTTTAATCAACTTTCAAATGTACTCCTATTATCAAATTTTCTTCATTCTCTTGGTATGTTTATTTGAAAAGCAAGAATTTAAGATTAGATGCCGGCCCATTTTTGTTGAACAACCTGGGTTGTCCTTGCTGATTGGGCAGCACCAATAAACAATTGCTGTCCATGGTTCTGAACCACACATTTGCTGGCTCCTCAGCTTAGATGCCTTCTTTTTAAAATAAAGATATCAAGAGAACGACGAAAAATTGGTAATAGAAGTAAATTAGAAAGTTGCTTAAAATTGCATGCTCTATCTGAATCACAAAAGAAAAAATTAGAGTACAGTGTCCCTTTAAAATACACAAAAAATAACTTAGTAAACAATATACAGATTAAAAAAATGAACAGTGACTAACATTTTAAACTTAAAGGGACACTGTATCCAAATTTTATCTTTTGTGATTCAGATAGAGCATGCAATTTTAATCAACTTTAATCAAAATTGCATGCTCTATCTGAATCACAAAAGAAAAAATTAGAGTACAGTGTCCCTTTAAAATACACCAAAAATAACTTAGTAAACAATATACAGATTAAAAAAATGAACAGTGACTAACATTTTAAAATTTGAGTACAGTGTCCCTTTAAAATACACAAAAAATAACTTAGTAAACAATATACAGATTAAAAAAATGAACAGTGACTAACATTTTAAACTTAAAGGGACACTGTATCCAAATTTTATTTTTTGTGATTCAGATAGAGCATGCAATTTTAATCAACTTTAATCAAAATTGCATGCTCTATCTGAATCACAAAAGAAAAAATTAGAGTACAGTGTCCCTTTAAAATACACCAAAAATAACTTAGTAAACAATATACAGATTAAAAAAATGAACAGTGACTAACATTTTAAAATTTGAGTACAGTGTCCCTTTAAAATACACAAAAAATAACTTAGTAAACAATATACAGATTAAAAAAATGAACAGTGACTAACATTTTAAACTTAAAGGGACACTGTATCCAAATTTTATCTTTTGTGATTCAGATAGAGCATGCAATTTTAATCAACTTTAATCAAAATTGCATGCTCTATCTGAATCACAAAAGAAAAAATTAGAGTACAGTGTCCCTTTAAAATACACCAAAAATAACTTAGTAAACAATATACAGATTAAAAAAATGAACAGTGACTAACATTTTAAAATTTGAGTACAGTGTCCCTTTAAAATACACAAAAAATAACTTAGTAAACAATATACAGATTAAAAAAATGAACAGTGACTAACATTTTAAACTTAAAGGGACACTGTATCCAAATTTTATCTTTTGTGATTCAGATAGAGCATGCAATTTTAATCAACTTTAATCAAAATTGCATGCTCTATCTGAATCACAAAAGAAAAAATTAGAGTACAGTGTCCCTTTAAAATACACAAAAAATAACTTAGTAAACAATATACAGATTAAAAAAATGAACAGTGACTAACATTTTAAACTTAAAGGGACACTGTATCCAAATTTTATCTTTTGTGATTCAGATAGAGCATGCAATTTTAATCAACTTTAATCAAAATTGCATGCTCTATCTGAATCACAAAAGAAAAAATTAGAGTACAGTGTCCCTTTAAAATACACAAAAAAACTTAGTAAACAATATATAGATTAAAAAAATGAACAGTGACTAAATAATACAAAATGTTCACTCCAGACGTGGCCTCTTTGGGTCTGTTGTAGCCTCCCTTTCACTGACAATAGCCAACAGAGATTGTAATGTCCTTTCGCTGATGGTTAAAGCTCTGTTAATTTGATGGTTTTTCTCTTCATCCATCTGCCTCTGCCACTGGAACATCTCTCTTTGCAGCTGTAATTTCTGCATCTCTATCTCATTCCTTTGCATTTCTATTTCCATATTTTTTTCTGACAGAGCAGCCCAGCGGTCAATATTTGTGTTAATAATATGTTGCATTTCTCTGTGGTCCTCTCTGTATTGCCTTGCCAGTGTCAACATTTCCCTCAATGCAACATCGCCCAATAGTCCTTCTGCCGGTGTATTGTCAATATTTACACCACCTGTTTGCAGTGCAATTGGTGGTGCCTGTGTTTCAACAGGTTCCTCAATGTTTTCTGGTGTGTGAATTTCATCCGGTTGCGCATCTCCCAAATCTTCAAGAATATCTGGAGTCTCACTTCCATCATTCCCTCCTGGTGGTTCATCTTGAATGAGATTCTCCACTATCGGCATGAGATTGATAGTGATCTCCCTTGATGAGTTTTCTTCTTCTAGATCAAGACATAACAAATTGTTAGTAAATAAAAATAAATTGTTATAAAAACACTTGCAGAAATAGAATAGAAGGAGAGAGCTGATACAACCGTCATACACCAATATATATTTATACATATGTGATACATACCATCAAATAATGGAGATGAATGTCCAGTCAATCGCTGGAAAAGACGTCCCAAATCACCTATAAAAAAATAAATAACATAAAAATAAATAAATAAAATGTTTTTTTGTCAATGTAACGATATATTCAAAATTATTAATGGAAATGTATTTTGCAATTAACTGGACACTGAAGCAAAAATAATCTTTTTGAGAATAAGATATATTGCATGGAATTTTTATCAGCTTTCTTATGTAATACTATGATCAATTCTCAAAAAGAAAATAATGATAAATTTTAAAACCATTAGAAAGTTGATTAAAATAGCATGCATGCTCTACACGAATCATCATTTAAAAAAATTGGTACAGTGTCCCTTTCATGAAAATCTATGATCATTGCTATTTGAACTTCAAATTACATTCCATCTGTAAAAGATCTCAAAATAGAATATGTCAATAATGACATTTGACATTTAAATGATAAAAGAGATAAAACACACAACATTGAAATTATTCATTTGTAAAGTACTTACCAGTTGCTCTACCAACACCAGTTTGTGGAGTGCTGGTCCTTAGATCAGGTAGTGTGTCCGCCGAGGAAGTTGTATGTGTAACATTAGATGATGAGCGTATTAATTGTCCATGTGTAAAACTGGCCGAAGGTCTGGAAACAGCTGCACTGGGTGGTCTTGAAACCGCAGAAGATGAAGTAGAAGTAGAACAAGTGGGCACTTCGTTACTCCTCACAGGCTCTGCTTGTGATGTTGGCATCGCTTTAAAAAAATAAATAAAAAAAAATTAGGTTTATTTTTATTTCTAGTTGAAACTGAAAGCTAAAAGTGTTAATAATAATAATTACAGCAGTGAATGCAGGCTCAATCATTAAAGGGACATGCCAACCACCTTTTTTTATGATTTGGAAAGAGAATGCATTTATAAACATCTTTCTAATTTAATTATATTATCTAATTTGTTTTATTCTCTTGATATTCTTTGTTGAAAAGCATTTGATTGATGCACAAAGAAGCCTCGTGTGATTGGCTCAACATGTGTATTTATTTTTCTTCAACTAAGAATATCTAGAAAATGAAGCCAAAGAAATAATGGAAGTAATATGTTGTTTAAATTTCAATTCTCTATCCGAATCATTAATAAAAGATTTTGGGTTTAGTGGCCCTTTAAAGGGACATGAACAAATATAATTACCTTTACAAATTGCATAAGAAAATGCTTTTTCAAAAATATTTAAATGTATTATGTTTTTGCATTCATTGGATTTTTATACTTTGAGGAAAAGCAAATCTATACAGGCACAGTAAATGATCATTGGTTGATGCACATAGATGGTTCATGTGACTGCGTCAACTATGTGCATAGCTATATCTGAAAAAAGTATGTTTATAAAGCGGAGAACAATTTGGAAAGATGTTAACAATAATATTCTATAGTCAAATAACGCAACAATCCCTTATACATATATGCGACATAAATGATTACAGTATTTGGGGCCTAAATGGCTTGTACAATCCCTTATACATATATGCGACATAAATGATTACAGTATTTGGGGCCTAGATGGCATATAGGATACTAAAGCGTAAGAAGTCAGATAATGTTATTTTAAAGAAATATATATTGGAGACAATGACCTATCATAACTTTAAAAAAAACATTTACGTCAACTATGTTGTACATTTACCTCTTAAATCACGGTCACAATCATCCGTTATGCCAGTGATGATCTCTGGTCCCAGACGCTGAACAAGCTTCTGCTCATAGTCATTGAGGTCGGCCACATATGCTGGTCCACCTCCGGTAGCACGTGCCGAATTTTTTTCTCTGGCCAATTTAGCTTTGGCGAAGCGTTTAATGTCGTTGTAACGCTTCTTCAGCTGATCGACATCCTTTTTTCCTGGACCCTGGGCACTAACAGCGTCGCTGATCCTTTGCAAGATCTGCTTCCTTCTAGAAAAATTTGTCTGTTTGACACGACATCCAAACAAATAATCATAAGAGTCAATAATCATGTCAATCAAAACGACGTTTTGCTGATGAGAAAAGTGAGGATTCTTGGATTTTGAAGCGGTTTCAGATCCAGATGAAGCCATATCGAAATTGTAAATAAAGATCACAACAACGAGCGCTCTGTAATTACTCTCCAAAAATTTTGGAACAATAATACAGTTGTTTAGAAAAGTTGTCCATTTATAGGAGCAAAATTCTATTCCCGCGTCTACTATGACGTTCATGACACCTTACATGTCACGTGTTAACAATTGGCCAGACAATTGAACTGAAAGTTAAGTACATCAGCTTATTCGCGGCGAGCGAGGCGTCAAATTTATCAATATTCCGCCACTGCTCGCGGCGGGCTAGAGGTGTCTATTTATTGTGGGATTATTAGTACATAGCTACAGCGGACACCATTTCGCCCGCGGCGAGTAACGGCGAGTTTAGCCGCGTCTAAAATGACGGATGAATTGACGGCTTAGTACATGGAGCCCTTAGTTTATTTAATTGTATGTAATTGTAGGTAATTTATTTAATTAATTTATTGATAGTGTAGTGTTAGGTTTAATTGTAACTTAGGTTAGGATTTATTTTACAGGTAATTTTGTAATTATTTTAACTAGGTAGCTATTAAATAGTAAATAACTATTTAATAGCGATTGTACCTAGTTAAAATAAATACAAAGTTGCCTGTAAAATAAATATAAATCCTAAAATAGCTACAATATAATTATTCGTTATATTGTAGCTATATTAGGGTTTATTTTACAGGTAAGTATTTAGTTTTAAATAGGAATACTTTAGTTAATAAGATTTAATTTATTTCGTTAGATTAAAATTATATTTAACTTAGGGGGGTGTTAGGGTTAGACTTAGCTTTAGGGGTTAATACCGGCGAGGTCCGGTCGGCAGATTAGGGGTTAATACTTGAAGTTAGGTGGCGGCGATGTTAGGGAGGGCAGATTAGGGGTTAATACTATTTATTATAGTGTTTGCGAGGCGGGAGTGCGGCTGTTTAGGGGTTAATACATTTATTATAGTGGCGGCGAGGTCCGGTCGGCAGATTAGGGGTTAATAAGTGTAGGTAAGGTAGCGGCAACTTTGGGGGGGCAGATTAGGGGTTAATAAATATAATATAGGGGTCGGCGGTGTAAGGGGCAGCAGATTAGGGGTTCATAGGGATAATGTAGGTTGCGGCGATGTGCGGTCGGCAGATTAGGGGTTAAAAATATTTATTATAGTGGCAGCGATGTGTGGGTACCTCGGTTTAGGGGTACATAGGTAGTGTATGGGTGTTAGTGTACTTTAGAGCACAGTAGTTAAGAGCTTTATAAACCGGCGTTAGCCCAGAAAGCTCTTAACTACTGACTATTTTTGGAGTTAGGAGTCTTGTCGGTAGAGGGTCTACTGCTCACTTCAGCCAAGACTCCAAATACCAGCGTTAGGAAGATCCCATTGAAAAGATAGGATACGCAATTGGCGTAAGGGGATCTGCGGTATGGAAAAGTCGCGGCTTGAAAGTGAGCGTTAGACCCTTTCCTGCCTGACTCTAAATACCAGCGGGCGGCCAAAAGCAGCGTTAGAAGCCGTTGACGCTGCTTTTGACGGCTAACGCAGAACTCTAAATCTAGGTGTTCATTTTTACGAGTTCGGGTCCGGGACTGACGTTGCATTACAGTCTAAAAGACTTGTGGTACAGCTATACTTGTAATGGCTGCAGTGCTGTTTTAACTGAAATGGCAATTTTTTCAGCGTTTAAACATGAACACAAAACTTGTAATCTAGGTGTATGTCCATTTAGCTGGTTGACATGCTGGTGCATCAATAAATATATTCTTATGGGGCTGGTGGTTCTTTTTATGGTCTTAACCTCTCATTATTTTTGCTTCAGTGAAAATAACAAACTATTTTTTATTTCTATACCACAATCTGCAATGGGAAACAACTTAAGGCTTATTCAACACATTAAAATTCACTGAAAATTTATGTAAACAGCACATAAGCTACATTATATTTTTCAGTTGATGATTTTGATTGCAAATTAATATGATTGGCATGGGTAAATTAAAAATGTCTGAAATTCAAACAAAAATAAAATAGTCTAAAAGGACATTTATCTCAGTGTCATAAATAGGCTGATGATTCATATATTAAACAAAGTGATGAAAAGGAAACGATTTTAGTATCCTTACTTGAATTGTTACCGATTTATTTATGCCCTATGAAATATAATCCACAATATTCTATGTGAAATCTAATAATAATTTTAGTGGCAAATACACTTTTTTAGATTTCATATTTTACAACTTTATAGATTCAGAGTTTTAATTGTTTAAAAACAAAAAAATATTTATATGTTGTCCACATCTGATTTGTTACTTTTCAGTTATATTGAGCTATATCTATTAGATTGAGAGGGACTTGCTTGCCTCCATAATTCACTGATAAAGAGATGCAGTTTTACTTTTTTATATATGTTTTCTTTTTATTTGTTTATATCTATTACTTGTGGTATTACTCCTATTAATTTATATAGTTTAGAACCAGTTTATTACTATGGTCCCTTTAGAATATCATTTATATATTTCTGACTTCTCTAATTGCCATACAGATATTTTTTTTCTGTTGAAAACTTACTTTAAATATCACAAATAATCTATATATCTGGGCCCAGTATAGGCTAGATCAAAAGTGGCGCACTGTTTGCACGCAAGTGATAAAAGCAATATTGCGGCTCTTTGGTCACAGCTAAAGTATAAGGCGTATTATAAATATTGCGGCTCTTTGGTCACAGCTAAAGTATAAGGCGTATTATAAATATTGCGGCTCTTTGGTCACAGCTAAAGTATAAGGCGTATTATAAATATTGCGGCTCTTTGGTCACAGCTAAAGTATAAGCCGTATTATAAATATTGCGGCTCTTTGGTCACAGCTAAAGTATAAGGCGTATTATGAGTTAAAAGTAAACATGTTCGCTTGAGCTCAATTGAATTTAACGAGCACCAAGTTAGTTCAACTTCAGAACTCTGGTTAACTGTTACACAAGACTAAAAAGTTGCAGAAGAAACATCAGAGATACATATAGACGTACAGTTACACTCATAATAACACTCAGCTAGATTACGAGTTGTGCATTCGTGTTTTAACGCTGAAAAAATTGTAATTTCAGCATTAAAACAGCACCACAGCCATTACGAGTCTTGTCGGTATAGCTGTACCGCAAGCCTTTTAGCCTGTAACGCAACGTCAATCATCAATATAATTAATTATGTTTTTTCATGGGATTCCCATAGCGCTGCTATTACGAGTTTTGCAGTGAGGCTAAAAAACCTGTGTTACACCCTAAAATGACAAGATCCGTACCGCCATCTAAAAGCAGTAGTTATGAGTTTTACGCTACAACCTCTAAACCTCCGCCCTCCCGCATCGCAAACACTTTTTAAATATTATTAACCCCCTATCTGCCGTCTGCCCCCACTATACTTAAGTTATAAAGCCCTACACCGCCACCACTATAATAAACCTATTAACCCCTAACCGCAAGCCCCCCACAACAAAATATATTAAAAAAAAACTATTAACTCCTAAACCGAAAGCCCCCACATTGCAATAAACTAAATTAAACTAGTAAACCCTAAACCTAATGCCCCCCTAACTTTAGATTAAATTTACAATTTCCCTATCTTAAATTAAATTGAAAGTTACCTGTCAAATTAAAAGAACTAAGTTTAAACTAACAATTAAACTAATATAATTATTAAACTAAAATTAAACTAACTACCAATTAAATAAAACTAAACTACACATTACAAAAATACTAACACTATTCTAAAAATGACAAAGTATCTAATTACAAAAAAATAAAAGACTAAATTACAAAAAATAACAAACACTAAATTACAAAAAATAACAAATGAAATTATCCAAAATAAGCGGAGGAATAGGGGTTAATAGATTCATTATAGTGTGGGAGATGCTGGGGTGCAGGGGAATAGGGGTTAATAACTTTAGTATAGTGGCGGTGATATTGGGAGCTGCAGATTAGGGGTTAATAACTTTATTTAGGTGGCGGCAATATCGGGGGCGGCAGATTAGGGGTTAATAACATTATGTAGATGGCGGCAATGTCGGGGACAGCAGATTAGGGTTGTTTAGACTTAGGGTTTATGTTAGGGTGTTAGGTTTAAATGTTAGTTTTTTTCCCCATAGACATCAATGGGGCTGCGTTACGGAGCTTTTCTTTCCGCAATCACAGATGTTAGACTTTTTTCTGACCTGCTCTCCCCATTGATGTCTATGGGGAAAGCGTGCATGAGCATGTCAAAACAGCGCTTGTATTTTGTGCGGTATGGAGCTTAAAAGCACAATATCGTACGCGCAAGCCGGGTTTTTTAAAACTTGTAATGGAAGCGCTATGGAGGGTGAATTAACGCATCTTTTATGGCGTTCGTTTCGCACACCCTCTATAGCGCAAAACTTGGAATCTAGGTGACTGATAAAAATGCAAAAAAAATGCATTCAAAAGTTATAAGGGCTCAAATATATGAGGTCTCAGGTGTTAGACAAAAAGGCTGCAAATGGCTTTAACATAGAGATACTTACATACACATGACTTTATATATATATATATATATATATATATATATATATATATATATATATATATATATATATGTGTGTGTTTGTGTGTGTATGTGTTTAGAGATGTATTGAAATGTATTTTACTGTATAGTTACTGTACAAATTTCACATTCCAATGTTCTTCACATACATGAAAATGTCTTTATTATACTGAAATATATATAGAAACATTTTTCTATATTTATCTATATATTCCTATACCTATATATCTATTCCTATATTGTATTTTTCATGAACAATATATATATATATATATAATAATAAAAAGTACATTATTGTCTATGTGAAGAACATAGGAATGTAAATTATGCATTTTGCACATCGTGTTTCGCAATTTAGATTTAAATGCGGTCGGGTAAGTGCACATAAAAACTTAGAAATCTTATGGTTAGCTAATGAAGTATTACATATAAAATATTCAAAAACATTAATAACATGTATTTAATATGGTTAAACATACTGTAAAATATTCTAAATAATCCATTGCATATATCTATGTATTTTACAGTTGTTTAATCATTTTTATATATGTACGTGGATATATGAGTATACATGTTTATATATTTTTATATGTGTATATAAGTCCTGTGCCCTCCACTAATATTGGCACCCTTGGTAAATATGAGAAAAGAAGGCTGTGAAAAATTGTTTTTTTTTATCTTTGATCTCTGTTTAACCTTTTGATCTTTTGTTTAAACTATACACTAAAATACTCTGCTCTCATGGATATCAAACAATTGCAAACACAACACAGGTTTATCCAAAAAAAATATCTTTGTTAAATATATGTGTAACACAATTATTGCCACCCTTTTAGTCAATACTTTGTGCTACATCCCTTTGGCAAGATAACAGTTCTGAGTCTTCTATAATGCTTGATGAGGTTGGCAAATACATGGCATGGGATCTGAGACCATTCCTCCATACAAAATCTTTACAATCCTCCTCTTCAGTTCACCTCAAAAGTTTTCTATGGGGTTCAAGTTAAGGGACTGGGATGGCCATGTTTTGGATCATTGTCCTGCTGGAAGATCCAACCACTGTCAATTTTAAGCTTTATGGCAGAAGCAGTTAGGTGTTCATTTAATATCTGTTGATATTTAATAGAGTCCATGATTCCATTTATCCTAACAACATTTCCAGGTCATCTGGCAGCAAAACAGCCCTGAAACACTACAGAGCCTCCACCATATATAACCGTGGGCATGAGGTACTATTCTATATGGCTACCACTCTGTGTTTGCCAACCCCACCTCTGGTGTTTATTGCCAAAAAGCTTTATTTTGGTTTCATCTGACCATAGAACTAGATCCCATTTGAAGTCTCTGGCAAACTAATGATGCTTGAGTTAATAATTTATTTGTAGAATATATTTTTTTTTATTTTGGCGTTTTTTTTTTAGAGGTATTATAATAATAATAATTTTTATTATCTTTGGTAATATTCAGCTAGATTACGAGTTTTGCGTTATGAGTGAAAAAGCAGCGTTTATGCCCATAATGCTTCATTTGTCCTAACGCTGCTATAATAAACCTATTAACCCTTAAACTGCAAACCCCCACAACGAAATATACTTAAATAAACTATTAACCCCTAAACCCAAAGCTCCCACAATTAAATATACTAATATAAACTATTAACCCCTAAACCTTAATGACCCCCTAACTTTATATTAAAATTACAATTTCCCTATCCTAAATTAAACTAAAAGTTACCTGTCAAATTTAAATAAATTAATTTTAAACTAACAATTAAACTAACTAACAATTAAATTAAACTAAACTACACATTAAAAAAATCCTAACACTACTCTAAAAATTACAAACGTATCTAATTACAAAAAAATAAAATAACTAAATTACAAAAAAAACAGCAAATAGGATTTTAGCAGCTCTAATCCTATTAGCTGATTGAAATCTTTCAGCCAATAGGAATGCAAGGGACACCATCTTGGATGACGTCACTTGCATTGAAGTTCCAGTGTACAGTGGAGACCGTATGAAGAGGATGCTCCACACCGGATGTCTTTAGGATGGACTCGCTCCACGTCGGATGAATGAAGATAGAAGATGCTGTCTGAATAAGGACTTCTTGCCACATGGATGAGGACTTCACTGGCTGGATGAAGATCAAAGAGGCCACCTGGATGAAGACTTCTTGCCGCATGAATGATGACTTCGCCGGCTGGATGGATCCTTCAAATGGGACTTCAAGAAATGTAAGTGGATCTTCGGGGTTAGTGTTAAGTTTTTTTAAGTTTTTTTTGGGTGGGTTTTATTTTTAGTTTAGGGTCTGGGCATGTAAAAGAGCTAAATGCTTCCCTCCCTCCTCTCGCCCTCACACCTCATGGGAGTCCATCTGGCATGGGGGGAGGCAGGCTGGTTAGACCACTAACGACTCACTATAATCTGCTTAAGGGCACAGTGCCACCTGAGCTTGCTTCGCACCTGACTAGGTGGAACAGTATCCTTCAAACCCACACTGCCACTGACTTTTGGCAAAAGTCCATTGTGCTAACAAAAGAAAACCTACAATGCGTCACAATGTTTGAAACTTTTTATAAAGTCATCTCTCACTGGTATCTTGTTCCCATCCGATTATCTAAAATGTACCCAGGAACTTCGTCCCTCTGTTGGAGAGGCTGTGGCATACAGGGCAACATGTTACATATCTGATGGTAGTGCCCCAAAATCAAACCCTTATGGGAACTAGGATTTCATAATCTTACTGTCTTAGGTATTTGGATACTTAGTGACCCGGCCCCTGCCCTCCTCCATTTGGGCTTCCATAACTTACCTAAACACCAAGGCCTGCTTGGTGTGTATTTAATGTTCTCTATCAAAACCAATATAGCCAGGTCCTGGAAAAGAGAACTTCCCCCTAAGTGGGTAGATATTGTGAATACTTTGGCTTTCTTGTATACTATGGAAAAGCCATATATCTTGACTTAAACAAATTAGACTTGTTTGAAATGACCTGGGCCGACTGGAAAGATAAGTATGATACCTCATGGCGCCCATCTGCCATGACACAGGATACCCCGCCCATTGACTGCTAGGGTTTTCTCTTTTTATTATTTTGTTTTTTAGGACGCTCATCCACTCTACGCTATGGGCCGAGTTGCCAGACGTGACATTTGTGTTATATCCCCCCTTCCTTCACCTCCCCTACTATGTACCTTTAACCCCCTCCTACTACCATACCGTCTATACACAAACTGAGGTGCAGTGTTGAGAAATTAAAGATTCACTCATCACTAACTAACAGGACCGTTATATCTGACTCCGTGCATGTGGAGAATGTTTTGATTTGTTTTCATGGCATAATGTATATTTTCTGTAGGGCCGTTGGTCCGACACTTTTATAAGTTTGTATCTGTGAAGGGGTCCTGCGAGTCCCCAATTGTTCTATCTTTATTCTTGAAAACCGCAAATAAAAAAAATAAAATAAAAAAAAAAGAGCTAAATGCCGTTTTTAAGGGCAATGCTCATACAAATGCCCTTTTCAGGGCAATGAGGAGCTTAGGTTTTTTTAGATAGTTATTTTATTTGGGGGGGTTGGTTGTGGGGGGGGTGGGTTTTACTGTTGGGGGGTGTTTGTATTTTTTTACAGGTAAAAGAGCTGATTTATTTGGGGCAATGCCCCACAAAAGGCCCTTTTAAGGCCATTGGTAGTTTATTGTAGGCTAGGGGTTTTTTTTTTACTTTGGAAGGGCTTTTTTATTTTGATAGGGCTATTAGATTAGGTGTAATTCTTTTTTATTTTTGATAATTTGTTTCTTATTTTTGGTAACTTAGTGATTGATTTTTTATGTAATTCAGTTATATTTTTTTTTAGTAATTTTAGTGTTTATTTTTTTTTAATTAGGTTTTAGTGTAAGGCAGGTTAGGTTTTATTTCACAGGTAAGTTTGTATTTATTTTAACTAGGTAGACTAGTTAGTAAATAGTTTTAAATTAAATATTTACTAACTAGTCTACCTAGTTAAAATAAATACAAACTTACCTGTGAAATAAAAATAAATCCTAACGGCTAGATTTGGAGTTTT
This sequence comes from Bombina bombina, assembly GCF_027579735.1. NCBI lineage: Eukaryota > Metazoa > Chordata > Amphibia > Anura > Bombinatoridae > Bombina > Bombina bombina. Next base: position 1,261,809,749 of record NC_069500.1, read on the forward strand.
GTCGGTAACGACCCGAAAATCTAACGCCGGCTTTTTTCTGGCCGCACCATAAAAATAACTCTGGTATTGAGAGTCCACATAAAGGCTGCGTTAGGCTCCAAAAAACGCAGCTTCAACTCTCGATACCAGAGTTGCTTACGCAAGCGGCCAGCCTCAAAAACGTGCTCGTGCACGATTCCCCCATAGGAAACAATGGAGCTGTTTGAGCTGAAAAAAAAACTAACACCTGCAAAAAAGCCACCTTCAGCTCCTAACGCAGCCCCATTGTTTGCTATGGTGAAACACTTCCTACGTCTGCACCTAACACCCTAACATGTACCCCGAGTCTAAACACCCCTAGCCTTACACTTATTAACCCCTAATCTGCCGCCCCCGCTATCGCTGACCCCTGCATATTATTATTAACCCCTAATCTGCCGCTCCTTAAACCGCCGCTACTTACATTATCCCTATGTACCCCTAATCTGCTGCCCTAACATCGCCGACCCCTATATTATATTTATTAACCCCTAATCTGCCCCCCACAACGTCGCCTCCACCTGCCTACACTTATTAACCCCTAATCTGCTGACCGGACCGCACCGCTATTATAATAAAGTTATTAACCCCTAATCCGCCTCACTCCCGCCTCACTAACCCTATAATAAATAGTATTAACCCCTAATCTGCCCTCCCTAACATCGCCGACACCTAACTTCAAACATTAACCCCTAATTTGCCGACTGGAGCTCACCGCTATTCTAATAAATGTATTAACCCCTAAAGCTAAGTCTAACCCTAACACTAAGACCCCCCTAAATTAAATATAATTTTAATCTAACGAAATTAATTAACTATTATTAAATAAATTATTCCTATTTAAAGCTAAATACTTACCTGTAAAATAAATCCTAATATAGCTAAAATATAAATTATAATTATATTATAGCTATTTTATGATTTATATTTATTTTACAGGTTACTTTGTATTTATTTTAACCAGGTACAATAGCTATTAAATAGTTAAGAACTAAATTATTTCATCTTTTCTTTCTTCCCCTACACTTTACTCAAGCTCTCATGCCACACTAACCTGACAAGAGAAAAGCGTGATTGCGCTCTAGCAAACCTGTTTACTTTTAACTTGTAATACGCACTCTTTTTCCGTCGCACGCAAACAGCTGAAAAAACTCAATATTGCTTGCACACAAAAATTTGCATGAAACTCGTAATCTAGTCCTATATGTTCTATATGAATAATGGAAGTAACATTTTTCACTTCCATAGCCCTTTAAAACCCAATAAATAAATAAATAGGCAATATATAATGAATGTGATTCTGTTTGTTTGTTCAATACTTGAGTATTATACATTCTATGTACTCTTCTTTCTCCTGTTTACTGAGCTACAAAATGTTGCTGCTCTGCAAATAAACAATTATATCTAAGAAATGAATGTAAGGAAGCACTCTTGCCACAGTGGTAAATCTATCATTGTAGAGCAAAATGGATGATTACAGTCAACAGAGAACTAGCATATTATAAATGAAGGATGAAAATAAGTATTAGGTAAACAATAATTTTGGTCCCCAGCAGTGTCTGTATTTCACTATACAGTTTCGTAATAGGTTTTTCTATTAGGAGCTGTACATAGAGAAGTGTATTTTATCTAAAATAGCTTGTTAGTTCTTTAGATCTTCTGTAATAAAAGATGAAAGTATATATTATTTTTACAGTGGTTGAACTCACTGCACTTTGGCTAAAAAACAGCTGTTGAAAAGTTCCTGTTTGCATTGCTGTCATTTGCAATGGTATAACAATAAAAAACACACATTTATTGGTTATTGCTATTTGCCATGGCAGTTATGAGCGTAATAAAAAATTATGCTCAATTTTATATTTATAGCTGTACACCTTGCCAGTTTAAGAAGCTTAAAAAAGAAACACTAATATTTCATTCTTTTTAAATGTAGTATATTAAAAAAATACAATCTTAAAAATACAATACTAGAATATCATCTGTAGTTGTAATACCAAATTGGTTGTAGTAACTAAAAATCAATAAAACATCAATATATACTTCAAGTATGAGTAACAAAATCTACAATATATATAAAATATAAAAAAAAATGTGTGTGTTTATGGTATCATGCACCATTTATTTCTTGTTGTGAAGTTCAGAATGAGCAAATTTGCGCTGTATTTTGATCCTAAAAAGCATGTGAAATTTTATATAGTTGGAATACCTAAAAAAAACTTTTTCTACCACTAATAGCACTTCAGTCAGTCAATTCCAAGATGGATTCAGCTATGCTTAAAAACGTAATAGTATTTTAAAGAATAAGAGGTGGACAGCTAATGGCCCCGATGATCGAGGCAGCAAAATATTCCAAGGGATCCACCGCTATGTCGGGTGAGCCTGTTGAAATATTCCAATCTCCCGACATAGCTGCAAACAGGCGCCATCACAGAGATGCGTTTACTATACATGCCATTGGTCGACGATGCTGGCTATAGATAACACCTAGCATCACCGCCCATATTGGTGTTGTATAGGAAATGATCCCTTGCAATATAACTGCCATGCCTAATTACTAATCCTAATACCCCTAAACCAAAGTACCCACGATCGCAAACTAACACTACACTAATAAATATTTAAAACGTCACATACACACCGCAAGTACCTGTCTCTATATTAACCCCTCAACCATCAAATAACCACTGCATGTCTCTATCCTGTTAACCACTCCACCGCCACATACCCACTGCAAGTATCCATCTAAGCTATTAACCCCTATACAGCCACAAGCCCACTGCAAGTACCCATCTAAACTGTTAACCCCTATACCTTCACTAGCCAACCACAAGTACCCAACACTATTAACCCCTAAACCATCACTAGCCCACCACAAGTACCCTAAGCTATTAACCCCTAAACTGCCACTAGCCCACCACAAGTACCCTACACTATTAACGCCCAAACCACCACAACCCCCAACGCAAGCTAACACTACTCTACCTAGCACCTCATCCCCCTCTAAACTAAACCCCTTAAGTTACTTAAAAAAAAATCTAAGTTACGGAAAAAAAGAATCTGTTACATAAAAAAGAAAGTATCAAAAATAAAAAACCTCCATTATAGCTAACACGTATCTACATGCCCCATAAAAAAACCCCCACAAAACTAAACCCTAACACTAAAAATAAATTACAATAGCCCATAAAAGGGCCTTTTGAAAAAAATGACAAGACCCCCCTACATTACATGTTATTTCCATCCCCAAAGTAATAAAGTCCTACTTAAAAACCTATCCTAAAAAAAATAATTTTTAATAATAAAGTATATTATTTAAAATAACCCACCCCCCAAAAAAAAACCTAACTAAACCCAAAGTTTTTAATCACTATGAGAAAACGCTGGGGCTCTCTTTATCTAGGTTCCAGGCACTGGGGACCCATCTTCGCAGCAGCAGAGGCTGACATTCGGCCTCTTCCACCACCTCCACTCCACGTCTTGTTTCTTTCAGTCTTCAGCTTCTTCCTAGGGGCCTCGTCTTCAAGCGGTCACCACCGCCCACTGAATTTCAAAATGCGTAGAACCCCTTTATTTTTGGGTACCACTTCATCCCTATTGCCTTATTTTTTAACAGCCAATCCCTATTGTCTGATTCTTAAATGGCCAATGGCAAGAAAGTATTTAATTTTAAATTCTAGTCATGCAATAAAAAAGTATTTATTTTCTATTGGATGATTAAAATTTAGTATCAATACTTTCTTGGTATTGGCTGATTATAAAGGTGTTCTGCGCTTCCTGAAATTCATTGTGCGGCAGCGACTGCATGAAGACGAAGGCTCTAAGAAGACTGAGCTGAAGACTGGAAGAAAAAAGACACAGAGTGGAAGCAGCTGAAGAGGCCGCCAAAGTCCGCCTCCGCCACCACCACGAAGATGGGCCCCTAGCGCCTATGATCCTGGAGGAAGAGGACCCCAGCATCGAAGAAGATTGCGGGGCAGAGGCACAGGAAGAGGCCACTGAAGTCCACCTCTGCAAAGATGGCCCCCCGGCACCTAGACCCTGGATGAAGAGGGCTCTGGCATGGATGAAGAGGAGCTGGATTTTTGCATGGAGAGTAAATATTTAGTCCTTTTTTGGGATGTTTATATTTTATTTTAAAGGATAGGCTTTTTTATATTAAATTTTCATTTTAAGGATAGGTTTTATAGTTAGACTTTATTATTTTGGGGGGTGAGGGGTTACTTGTATTGTAGTGGGGCTCTTTGTATATTTGCCCACATGTGTTCCATGGGGTTCATGTCAGGGGACTGACTCAGCAAAGAAAGTTGTTTGATACTATTCTGGTTTTCACACTCTTCTTTTATTTCTTGCAGTGTGGCATGCAGCTCCATCCTCCATGAATAAGCAACTTTTTTTCCAATTTGACCACTTAAGAATAGTGGCATAAGTCCCTTTTTAAGGATAGAGATGTCTTTTCAGAATTTATGTTGCCAACATACTCAACCGAGTTTGATCGTCCACTGTACCAAGCTGGTCCCCAAAACTATAACAGACATGACACTATGTTTGACTGTTGGTTGTAGCCGGTTTATATCAAACTCCTGTCTAGGTAATCTCCATACCCATAAACGTTCACTATGTAAAAACGTAGCAAATCCTGACTCGTCAGAAACAATTATGCTGTGCCAAAAAGCCAAGGACCTGTTGCTCATATCAATAGACCACTCATTCCTTCTCTTAATATTAGTCATAGTTAAAAGGGGTCTCCTCTTGGCTGCATGTCCATAATTACCAAGCCAATGAAGATTATTTAGTACTGTTTTTGGACTAATCCGGACTCTTCTGAGACTTCTGAAGCTTTTAAACGAGGGTTGTTCTTAACATCTGAAAGAAGTCTTTCAGAAGGCCCAGGTCGACAAGGTTATGACTGCATTGATGTTTTACCCTTTTCTTTAAATTGAACTATAATTATGTTAATGGTAGAAAGGGGCATTTCAAGATTACTAGCAATTTGTCTCTGGGACAGTACACCCTCATATTGACCATAAATCCACCCTCTTTGAAATTTGAAACTTTCTTTGGAATTTTGTTTTCTAGGCGTGCTTAAAGAGGAGTATATTACACTCTGGAAAAGAAATAAACATTCAGTCATTATAATTTAAAAACTTTGGGTATGGGGGGGTCACATTTTTCTGGAGCTCCAGGAAAAGAGATTGAAATCCGCCGATTATAAAACAGCTCCATAAAAAAGTACGACTGACTTTGTGATTATACTTGTTGTATAGCTTAAAAACCCACTCAGGTAGCTGTATTGATGACCCAAAGATACAATCAAGTCAGTCCAGCACTCAGGCCACTGCAACCACAGTAATCACAGAAAATCCCAAGAGAGTGGCAGCAAAATATGGAAAAATGGTAATTTATCTAGCACATCAGAACAGCAACGTTTCTGGAAAACCTTCCCTTAGTCATGCAATAAAACAAAAGATACATTGAAGTGTCACTGTGGCTCTCGGATCTGTCTCTTTCCTCTGCAGCGTCACGAGCCTTTATCCCAGACTTCTTTTCGCCTAGCACCCTATTTCTCCAATCTAGTATCTCTTCTACCTACTCTTCAGATCAAGCAGAACCTATGGAAGTTGAAACCAACGTTTGAGAAGACGCTCACTCGGTCTATGCTTATACTGTGGCCTTAAGGGTCACTTTAATAAAGGGAATTGCCCCACAAGGCCAGTAAAAGCCAGGGCTTAACTCGTGTTTGAGGGCCTGAGCTAACCCAAATAGAATTTTCTTCCCTCAACAACAATCTCTTTGTGACGGTGACTCTTCACCTAGGAGACCGCAAGATCTATTCCCAAGGCCATATTGATTCCGGCGCTGGAGGTGTTTTCATAGATTCTACCTTTGTATCCACTCACAAGATACCTCTTGGTTCCAAGGGTTTTTTGGTCAAGGTCTCCACGGTCAGCTGTGATCCTTTGGGTTCTGGACTCATTCAGTTTTCTACCAAGCCTTTACGGTTTTCCATTGGAATTCTCTGCTCTGAATTAATCAGTTTTGATGTCATTCCGACTCCTCAATTTCCCATAATTTTGGGTCTTCCCTGGCACCAGTTACACAACCCAATGTTTTCCTGGGCTCAAGGTGAACTCACTTCTTGGGGTTCTACATGTTTTCACAACTGTTTACCTAATCCTGCCAAACTTCCAGTCACTATAGCACTTGCCCTGGAAACTCCTAGTTCCTTACCTAGTTATTACAGGAAGTTTATCAAATGTTTTGCCACCATTACTGCATCCCTTAAGAAGAAAAGAAGACAAAATTGCCAAGAGTGGTCTCCGGATTCTATTCAGGTTTTTGAAACTCTTAAAGTAGCTTTTTCTTCTGCTCCAATCCTTCAACATCCTAATCCTGAACTCCAGTTCAACCTGGAAGTGGATGCCTCCTCAGTAGCCACAGGAGTGGTCCTTTCTCAACGTATCCCTGAGTCTGATAAAATTCATCCCATGGGCTTCTTCTTCAAGGAATTCACCTTATCTGAATTAAACTATGATGTTGGCAACAAAAAATTGTTGGCTATCAAAATGGCCTTGGACGAATGGAGACATTGGTTGGAGGGTACTACTCAGCCCTTCTCAATCCTAAATGATCATAAGAACCCTCTCTACCTCCAAACACTTGAATTCTCTTCAGGCCCGGTGGTCATTGTATTTTTCCTGTTTTCATTATGTACTATCCTACATTCCCGGTATCAAAAATATCAAAGCAGACACTCTTTCTAGACAGTTTCAACCAACTATTTATCCTCCACCCTCATGAAATAATAGCTCAACTATCAGTCTTTATTTTACAAGATATTCGAGCTGCTCAAGAGTATCTTCCTTCCGAATGCAAACCAACTGCAGGCTTACTTTTTGTCCCTGAGCGACTCCGCTATAAATTGTTGCTATGGGCCCATGGCAACGTCCTTTCTGGACATCCTGGAATCAGCAATACTTCATGGAAACTCAAGCAATATGTCTGGTGGCCCTCTTTAGAACAAGATGTCAATGATTATGTTTCTGCTTGCACGGTATGTGCATCTAACAAGACCCCACGCCCTCTTCCTTCTGGTTTGCTTCAACCTCTGCCCAATCCTCACCAACCTTGGACCCATTTGTCCATTGATTGCATCACTGACCTCCCTCTCTCAGCTGGAAACAATACTATTTGGGTAATAGTTGACAGATTCACTAAATCTGCCCATTTTGTTCCCTTATCTGGGTTACCCTCTGCCAGACTACTTTCCAAACTTTTTATTCAGCATGTTGTGAGATTGCATGGTTTTACACTCGATATTGTCTCTGACAGAGGGGTACAGTTTGTTTTCCAGTTTTGGAGATCTCTTTGTAAACAATTTGGCACTACCATTTCACTATCTACATCTCATCACCCACAGTCTAATGGTCAAACTGAGAGGGTCACCAGTGCTTGGAAACATACCTTAGACACTATGTAGATCATCACCACTCTAATTGGTCCCAGTTCTTGCCTCTTGCATAGTTGGCTCATAATGCCCATTACAATGCTTCTCTGAAGACCTCACCCTTTAAAGCAGCTTATGGATTCAATACTAGAATTTTTCCTCTTTCTACCTATTCCACTGAAGTACCCGCTGACTGTGTCGTCATTGGCGGAAGATCCACCTTCTCCTCTCCAAGGCTTCCTTAATTATATAAATTCTGTAATTTTTTCTGTTCGCAAACAGAAAAAGGCACCCAAGTACCGTTGTGGAGAGAAAGTTTGGGTTTCCACACAACATCTTTGTCTCATACAACCTTCAACTAAACTGGGTCCCCACTATGTGGGTCCTTTCCATATCATGAGTCAAGTTTGCTCCAATGCTTATCGAGTGGCCCTTCCTAAGACTCTCAAAGTCCATCCAGTTTTCCACGTCTCACTCCTTAAACCTGTCATCCACAATAAATATTCCAAACTGAAAACCAATCCTCCACCTCTTATAGTCAATGGATGACCTGAGTTTAAAGTAAGTCATATTATAGATTCCAAACTTTGTGGCAAGATTTTGTACTATCTTATACACTGGAAAGGCTATCCTGTCATGGACATGTTCCTGTTTTGATCAAGGCTTTTAATAAAGCTCAACCTTCCAAACCTGGTCCTGTCCCCCGGAGGGGTCTTTGAGGAGGGGGTGCTGTCATGATTCTGATCATTGCCGTGTCACCACAGCTCTCGGATCTGTCTCTCTCCTCTGCAGCATCACGTTGCCTAGTAATGTGATGCCGTCTCTTGTCTGACACTCCCCCATGAAGTTAGGTGGCTCTTTAAATCTCTGGTGGGACTTTTCCTCTGTGCCTGTTTGTTGGATAATTTTCCTGCTTCCTGGCTTCCTTCTGAGTCTGTGAGTTTTCTCTCAATCCTGCCTGCTTAAAAGTGTTATTGACCTCTGCTTTGCCTGACCACTCTAATGGAATACCCTCAAACCTGCCTAAAGTGACATTAACCTCTGCCTTGCCTGACCACTCTAACAGATTACCCTCCAACCTGCCTAAAGTGTCTTTAACCTCTGCCTCCTTTAAAGTGATACTGACCTATGCTTTGCCTGACCACTCTAACAGAATACCCTCCAACCTGCCTAAAGTGTCTTTAACCTCTGCCTCCTTTAAAGTGATACTGACCTCTGCTTTGCCTGACCATTCTAACGGAATAACCTCTGCCTGCTATTAAGTGCTACAGACCTCGGCTTTGCCTGACCACTTTAACGGAATATCCTCTGCCTGCTTTAAAGTGATACTGACCTCTGCTTTGCCTGACCACTCTAACGGATTATCCTCTGCCTGCTTAAAAGTGATACTGAGCTCTGCTTTGCCTGACCACTCTAACGGAATAATCTTTGCCTGCTATAAAGTTACAGTACTTTGCTTTACCAACTTCTCATTGAGTCTTCCAGTATCAATATTCAGTTCCCCATGGTCCTGCATCTTTTTTAGTACACAGTTCTTTTTCTTCTGTGTGCTAGTGTGTGTGTTAATTATCACTCTAGCAATTGGGCCTAGTCCTGGACTGGTTCTATACGGCTGACCAATTTAGAAAAGGTAATCACTGCAGTCAAGGATGTGTGACATAAGTATCTAAACCGACACAGAAAGATCCCAATCTTTGTTTAGGCCATCTGGCTCAAGTGTACCCAATTCGTGTATCCAGAAACACTCCCTTTTTTTAATAAGAGTTCTCTATTACCTTCACTACTAGGCCTAGATATGAACTCAATAACCTGAAATCTTAGTTGATTCACAGCCTAACCCATCATGTTAAAGTGGCAAGTGACAGGGGCTAGTATTTAATTATTAAAGATTAAAGATTGGGATCTTTCTGTGTTCCTGTGACTTCTTATTTCTAGATTTTATGTATTTGTTGATGTATCTGTAAATATTTGGTACTGTATTTTATTGCTATTGATTAATTCTAGTAAAAAGTATTTGTACTTCTATGGCTCTGTGTCGGTTTAGATAATTATGCCACACATCCTTGACTGCAGTGATTACCTTTTCTAAACTGGATCAAAAACAGTTAATTTTGTAAATACCCCTTACTGCCCCCTGGTGGCATAAGGGTATATAAGGATGGTTTGTATCTTTTGTTTTATTGCATGACTAAGGGAAGGTGTTCCCGAAACATTGTTGTTCTGATGTGCTAAATAAATTACTATTTTTCCATATTTTGCTGCCACTCTCTTGGGATTAGCTGTATTGATGACCCCAGAGACCCAAACAGACTATAGAGGCCTGTAGCGGTGGCTAATACACAGGCGTCATTCCCCCCCTGGTCTTCCGGGGTAATTTGCCAGAACTAACTATTATTCACCTCTACCCTAACATCTTAGAGTGACCACAGCTTCTACTATCTCCTCTACTAGAAACATACATCTGCTCATTACAACCACGAAACAGAACCCAACGCTGATCCTAACCGCAGCCATGTGGGCTAAAAATGCTCCCGACTCATGATACCTACTACTCCTCAAATTGTAAGCACTCTTGACCCATAACTAGAGAAAGCACTCTCAACACAGGAGCTACAACTCCTCATAGATTAAGCACCTATGACTATATCGGAGAAACAGATAACACCGCCAAATACAACCCACAGACATGTTACATCCACAGTGCCCAGGAAGGCTGAAGAATTTGACAAGCAGATATCCAGGGATTTTACACAACTACCCAGCCACTTCAAAGCAGCACTCACACCTGCAATAAGGAGCGACAAAAATATACTAGTGAAAAACAACTACCGGAATGACATCCAAGACGGATCATCTCTCCTACAGCGAGATGAACAGATAACAAATAGCCAACATATTAAAATGGCGCTAGAACAGATAGCAAGCCCGGACACTTACAACTACAATACAGGTTAATGGGACACACCTCTTGACATCTGGGAATACTATGGGATATTGAGTCCATGCAAACTAAAAGAACAAGATAGAGACAGGATGCTTGGCACACGCGAAGCATTTTGGATCTTTAAACTCAGGACCCGGGTACCAGATTAATTAAATATACAGAATGATCTTATTAATTTTTGGCGATAACTATGATATGTAGGATTATTTTATACATATTAGTGGGTTATTAATTAAAAACAGAGGTTATGGTATTCATTTACTAGGTTAATTTTACCAATATGAATTTAATTCAAGTTACTGAACTGTATTTGAAGAGCTTTTATTAATTATTCACATATATGTTAGAATCCTTACACAATAGTTTGCATTGATATCTATACAAAACTTATTGCTTATTTACGTCCATATTAATCATAAGAGTTATTTTATAGTAGCTGATTGATGGATGATGCAACCTTAGGGTCCCCCTGAGTCCCCCTTTATTATATTGTAAGGTAATGGGATTTATTCTGGTTATTATGATATATTTTTTAACCATAATTGAATATTAGAGTGCATCTTTGAATCTATTCCACTGGATAATATGTGTGGCTTACATCGATTTATTGTGTTAAATTGGAATAGGATATTCTTTTTTACATGTATAATTACTTTTTGTTAGAATATTTTCTTATTTATGGCATTGAAATTAAGGTGATATATGCTATATTTAGACTCCTTAACCTTAAAATAGGTACCTGCCATATTAAATTTGGATTAAATATTCTTTAGGTTATTTGTCATGTTATATTTAAAAATAATATTACTTTCCTTTGTATTTTGTAATTCAAGTAATACTGATATTATTTTTGGCAACACACTTTTTATTATTTGATTTAGTTCTTATGTCCTTTATTCCTTTTGCATTGGATTAGCAATGGTTAAAAACTTCTATGCTGTTCATTACGTCAGAGTGATTTCCTAATTTAAGAGGGCTGTGAGCTAGAGGCAGTACGGTCTATGAGTAAAGCAGGATCCGAAACATGTTAGACCGTTGCTGTCCTAGCTCACTCTGACCTTTATTTCTGCACTGAAGCTTGCATTTTTTATCCATATATGTTTTGGCAATAAACGTTAAGTTTTATATTTTGAGCCTGTTTGCCCTTCCTCGCCTTTTTTCTTTTATTATTGTATACTAAAAGAACAAGAACCTGATCCATCACGGCCGCTCGGGGGTCTTGGGGGGTGCTCACGGGAGGTAGAGAAACCAAAAATAATGAACCTTGTGCTTTCCAGAGATTACACAGGCATATCCCCACACTATGCGCTACAAGATAAAGTCCCCGCTACACCACACAGTTAAAAAAAGATCATGGACGCTTCAAAAATACCTCCTGCTGGTTTTACAACAAGACAACCGATCCCATCAAGGAGAAGTCCTAAATCCTCTCTAACAGTTTATAAACAGAGACTAAAAGCATGTATTTGTTATGGTCAGATATAAAGAGCAGGGAGCAAATCTATTATGAGTATTTAACAGGACAAGCTAAGCTAGACAGCACTAAATTTTCAGTTACCTAACAATTTACTAATATTCTTAGATTTACATAGCCTATGTATGTGCAATACAATATATAGAGCAGATGGTTTTTTTTTTTGTATTCTGTTTATGTGTGGAACGTAGAAATTATACCTCTCACAGGTTTTAACTGTTAATGCTCACCTAAGTTAGAAGGTATTTTTATTTTCATTGAAATGTTCTCTAACAATATGTTTGTCCTTAACCCTTATTGCTCATACACACGTAATTGCTTAAAACAAAGTAAACAACTAATTTCAACCACATCAACAGAAACGCATATTTAAGCAATTGCAACACCATTCTAAACAGGATTATTCACAGATAACATCAGAAAGATGCCAATACATACAATAATAGGTCGCTACTACTAATATATGGTTCTCCTCCTCTGGCACTGTCTGCAGCCGGGTCGGCAGTGGGGGAGACTGATACACACTCGATAGATCTAGCACCACCATGTAAAGAATGGAACTATCACAAGATAAGATGCCTGAGGTATAGTTGATCTTGCTTACCATAAACAGCAGCCCTAATTGGCTAAACTCCTAATAAAACATGCCAAAAAGACTGTAGCATGGTAGTAATGTACTAGAGCATTATAATTTCCTGCCCTCTAAACAAATATCAAACACTCAAAAATTAGTCACAAACAAATATTTCCTCCTGATTATAGAACTAACTATTCATACTAACCAACCACACACAATCTAAGAGGATCAGCCATTAATAAATAACAATAAGCAGTAATTTGAATTTCACTCAAACACAATACATAAGATGTTGGGGTATGCAATTTAATCTTATTCAGTTCTGGCTATTTGCATCTTCTCTTCAATATTGTCTAACCTGAGATATCAAAGTTATTATCTTCTTTAAAGATGCAAACTTTTTCTTTTTGTTTTGGTTCAATGTTTGTTATGTCTATTGTAACCCCCAGCTTTAAATCATTATATTATTGCAGGTCCAAGAGTGACCAATCAAGTTCAAGGGGACAAAAACAAGGAAAATAATATTCTGAGTACATAATACATTGTTGAAAATTTTTGAGATGTACCATATATTGTAAATGTTCTTTAATGATACTGTACAGTCAATGATAAAAAAAATAAAAATAAACTTTGGGTACATACATTGTATCATAAAATTATGGGTGTCTGCTTCTTACATGTCTATATATATATATACACACAGTATATATAACATTGGAAAATTAAATATTCATAATTTCATGTTAGGTTAGCGCTATTGCGAATATGTTATGATGTTTGCGCAAGAGTGGGTTGTTTTTTTCAACTTTTTTTCTCTATTGACTTCTATGGGGGATGTGTAAATGCGATCTTAATTTTCAATTTCCGACTTTTTGTCGCAAGTCGGGTTAAAGCTGAAGAAAAACAGTTTACTTTCAACTTGTAATACCAGAGAAAGCTGACTAGCGCAAAAATGAAAACCCTAGTGGAGATTTCGCTATAGCAAAAACACAAATTACCACTCTACTAGCTCTAACTGTATGATCTTTGGATGGTGGAAGATCTACAATGAAGTCCATAGTTAAATGTGTCCATTGTTGTTTAGGCATTTAAAGAAGTTTTAGTAGACCTGCAGGAAGGCTTGGGATATTTTTATTAGCAAAACAAATGGAACAAGCTTTGACATAAGCCTTAGTATCCTTTTTGAGGGTAGGCACCCAGTCACTCACTTGTAGTAAGTGTTCAATTATATGTATAGTTTAATCTCAGAGGTGAGAAGGGATGTGATAGTAATTTTCAAGTATATTAAGGAGCTCAGTAAATCTAAGGCCATGAGTATTTTTCATAAAAAGAAATATTCAAGAACAAGGGGTCATGATCTTAAGTTGAATGGTAGTTGGTTCAGGAGTAAATTGTGGAGGTTTTAAATACAAACAATGTGTGGGACATCAGGAATGCCTAGAATAAGCATAAGGATATCCTACAAACTAGATAAATTTACGCTTTTTGGAAATTAATGGTCAGATTTGTAAGCTCATGATTCTTATCTGCCATAAAAATCTGTGTTTCTATGTTTCACATAGACCCAGTTGCCTTCCTTGTAACCTCCCTGTCTATGTGAGTTTTACAGAACTTATATCCATGGACTCCTCTTCAGGTTCTGAAACTTAGTATTTTCAGCAGGAGGACTGAAGCATCAGGCTAAACAAACAGTCTAGAATCCTCTTTCCCGTTCTTGCTGATGTCCCATAATCGAGAATCTTTTATAGTACATAAGAAAATAAAATCCTCCAGTGTTTCTAGAATTTATCTGTTGGTAAGTTCATCCTTAATGATCAACAAAGCCTCTTCAAAAAGCTGCCTTCAGTGTCCTGGAATTCCAGTCAGTCTCAAAAACTAATGTGAATACAACCGCATACTGGCTACTGAGCAGTACCTTTGACATAGTTCCAGCAGAGAGTCCTCAGCAGCAGCAGCAGCAGCAGCAGCCATACCAGTAACATCAAAAACAGGCTTCAATGTGGCAATTAAAGTCTCTGCAGTCTTAAGAAGTACAGAATTACTTTTTTGCACCCCTTTCTCCCACTTATAAAAACATTTTTTTCTGTAGTGTAGCTGGTTCCCACGCGTTCTCTCCCCGTGCACGCACCCGCCCGCCTCCTCCCCCCGGCGATCCCGCCCCCCTCTCTGACAAGGACCGCATTGATGGCCACCCACATGCCTCCCACTTCAGCTCCCACCCACCAACGAATGCGGCCATCGAATGCGGCCATCGATGCCAGAGTGGCTCTCTCTGCACCGGAGGGGTAAAATTTGTTATTGCAGGATGCCTCAATATCGAGGCATCCTGCAATAACTGGAAAGCAGCTGGAAGCGATCAGGATCGCTTCCAGCTGCTTTCCAAACCGAGGACATACGCCATACGTCCTCAGGTGTTAACTGTATTTTTTCTGAGGACGTATGATGTACGTCCTCAGTCATTAAGGAGTTAAAAAAAAAAACTAGAAATTTGACTGTGAAATAATAGCAGTCAGTTTCCTTCACACGTGTGCGTTTCAGGGCCTGCCAGGGCACAGTGTCACAACAGTGCAACTCATATCTGGTGTAACAGTAGTGTCCATTAAAAAAAAAATAAAATAGAAATTTGACTGAAATAATAGCAGTCAGTTTCCTTCACGCGTGTGCGTTTCAGGACCTGCCAGGGCACAGTGTCACACCAGTGCAACTCATATCTGGTGTAACAGTAGTGTACATTAAAAAAAAAAAATAGAAATTTGACTGTGAAATAATAGAAGTCAGTTTCCTTCACATGTGTGCGTTTCAGGGCCAGCCAGGGCACAGTGTCACACCAGTGCAACTCATATCTGGTGTAACAGTAGTGTACATTTAAAAAAAAAAAATACAATTTTGACTGTAATAGATTGAATAGCAGTTAGTTGTCTGCAGGCGTGTGTGTGAGGCCTATTGCATCTACTCTGCCAACTTTTGCCAGTGCACAGTGACACTCATATCTGTTGTCACAGTAGCTTGCACACATAGTACCACTAATCGGAAAAAAAATGACAGGCAGAGGCAGGCCACCCCGCAGGGGCCGTCGTGGTCGTGGTGCTGTGATCCCCTTTGGCCCTAGAATAATGCCCAGTGTTCAGAGGCCACGTACCCTGAACTCGAAAAGTTCTGAGGACATAGTTGACTGGCTAACACAGGACACCCAATCTTCTACAGCTTCCGCTCGGAACCTTGACGCACCATCCTCCTCCAGCTTAGCTTCGGGCACCTCTCAAGTTACCACTCGCCCACCTGCCGCCACCACCAACACTAGCACCACAGCCACTTCAATTGATCTGTCAGAGGAGTTATTTACACATCAGTTGGAAGAAATGAGTGATGCGCAACCATTATTGCCAGAGGATGTAGATAACAGGGATATGTCTCAGTCAGGCAGCATTACACACATGGACGTACGGTGTGATGATGCTTCCTTTGCTGAGTTGTCAGATACAAGTGAAGTGGTTGATGATGACGATGCATCAGTGGATGTCATGTGGGTGCCCGCTAGAAGAGAAGAAGAACAGGGGGAAAGTTCAGATGGGGAGACAGAGAGGAGGAGGAGACGAGTTGAAAGCAGGGGGAGGTCGTCGCAAGGAGCTAGTGGCACAGTCAGACATCATGCATCGGCACCCGGGGTGAGCCAGACAGCACGCCAAACAACGCATGCTGTTGCCACCACCAGAATGCCGTCATTGCAGAGTTTAGGTCCAACCTTGTGCAAATGGGGAGTTTGCGGTTGTGCAAATGGACTGTTTGCGGTTGTTTGTGGTGCGTTAAACGTGGAGTTTGGTCTGTCACTGTGAAGCGGGCGTAACCCTTACACTACCTGATCGATACAACATCATACCTGATGTTATTCCAAGCAATTTAGGAATGTTAGGTGATTTATGCCCTTTATGGATTAAAACCAGACTCTGCATTAACTATGTAATTTTCCATGGGAGTTTTGCCATGGATCCCCCTCAGGCATGCCACAGTCCACAGTCCATGCCAGAGTCCCCTTGAAACAACTTTTCCATCACTATTATGGCCAGAAAGAGTCCCTGTGGCTTTTAAAATTTGCCTGCCTATTGAAGTCTATGGCGGTTCGCCCAGTTCGCCATTTCGCGAACATTTGCGGAAGTTCGCATTCGCCGTTCGCGAACTTAAAAATTTAGGTTCGCGACATCACTAGTCCTAAAACAAAAAGCTAAATATCCGGTGCAAATGCTCTCTGCATTTAACATTGCACAAGCATTGCACCAGCAAAGCATGTGCAATCCCGCCCCCTGCTCACTGGCAGCCAATCGGCCGCTAGCAGGGACTGACAATCATCCCAATCGGATCGTAACTGGATGATTTCAATCCCCCACCTTTTATGTGGTGGACAGGTTAAGGAGCTGCGTTCTTAAGACCGCTGCTACTTAACTATTGTTTCAGACGAACCTGAACTGATGAGCCTCTGAAGCAGCAATTGCTGCTTAGTAAATGGAAAATGTCTGAAGTTAGTGTCACAAAGAAGTATGTTAGTATACTCCTCTATGGGAGGTGAGGGTTCACTGCACTGGGGGAATGTTCAAAGCAGCATCATCACATGAAGCAATGGTTTAATGTAAATGATCCCTATAGACCGTATTGCAGCCAAAAAAATCTAATAATTATTTTATATTACTTAAACATTTGATGGGGGATTATATTTTAAATTTAAAGTGCTTTAAAAGTTCATCCACACAACAATATTCACAAAAATGAACACATTTACTAATCTTCTGCTTTTTGCCTGTGTTGGAAATAATCAGTATTTCCTCTACATTTTAAAACAAATTGCATTTAGTGTACAATTTCTCTACCCCTTAAATAGAAATATGCAGTGAATGCACTTTCTTGTTTTAAAAAAAAAAAAAACAACTGGAAATGCTGAGCATTTAAGTAGATGAGAGCTTCCATGCTGTGTTATGTTTACATCTGAAACAATTTAGAGCCCCTAGGATTCTCGTTCTATGGGGCCTTATCGATTTATTGTGCTGCTGGATTGATTTTACCTCAAATCTGTCATTTGATTAAAGTGCTTGTGATTAAAGCCTCTAATGCTGCACTTCCTCAAGAGACAACTATAGATAAAATGGAAACTTTTATAAATGCATTGTGTGTTCTGGGACTACAAGAAAAGAGGAAAATAGAAACAAATTAGAAAGATTTTTAAAATTCATTATTTTCATGGTTAAAATGTTTATGTAATTTTGATGATTTATTTAAAAAAAAAAAAAAAAAGCAACATTTCTAAACACAATGAACCATTAAACTTTAAAGAATAGTTTTAATATAACTGGTTAAGATATACTCATTTGGAGAAAACCATCCAGTTAGACAATCTCCAATAATTTATATGCTATTTTATGAAACATATCTGGTACAGTACAGAAATCTTTGCCATGTTTAGTGATTCTAACACTGTTTAAAAGCTACACAATTTCCAGTACTTCCCTTTTTTGTTAAACAATATTTTAAAAGGTTACTTTAAAAGGTTACAAATAATCTTGATGTGCAGCGTTTTATGCTATTAGTTATTTGAATAATATGACTAAAAGCTGTGTACACCTGGACTTTACTAAATCCCATAGCTACTTTATTTAAGAGTGTATCCCTGTTGTATGCTTCACTCTATGGGCCCGATTCATCAAGCTCTGAATGGAGCTTGATGCAGCTGTTTCCACACGAGTCTTCAGGCTCGCCGAAAACAGGAGTTAAGAAGCAGCGGCGGACAGCAATCTGCCAGATCGCATATGGTCGGGTTGATTGACACCCCCTGCTAGCAGCCAATTGGCCACGAATCTGCAGGGGGTGGCATTGCACAAGCAGTTCTCTAGAACTGCTTGTGCAATGATAAATGCCAACAACAAATGCTGTCTGCATTTATCGATGTGTGGCGGACATGATGGCTACAGCGGATCATGTCTGTCTTCACTTTCATAAATCGTCCCCTATGTCCATACTTTATATAATTTCATCCTATGCCCTTCTAAATCTCTTCATTATCATTATGCACATCACCAGTGATATAAAATAATATCATGTATAATGATGTTTCACTAAGAGCTAGGTTATGGATGGAGAGCAATCATTTTTGTGTTTGGATTTTTATTGTAAATGGAACAGTGTTTAAATTACGGCAAATTCATTTGCACAAATGGAAGATAGTTTAGGCTCCCCATATTTTCTATGGGCAGCGTCAATGTTAGGGATGGGTGAATGTTTTGCAACATTAGAAGAATGAAATGAGTTTTAATAAATGTGTTCATTTGTTTAGAATTTTGAATGTTTGTATAACATTTGTTTAATGTAATAGTATTTCTAATGCTATCTTTAAATGTAATATTCTAAATTTCAATTTTTCTAATTCGAATACAGCATAATTAAAATCGAATTATGCAATATCTGAATAAAAAAAAAATTAGAATTGATGTATTTCTTATAGTATTTCTAATGCTTTTTTAAATGTAATGTTCGAATTATGCAATATTCGAAATAGAAAAATTCAGATTGATATATTTGTATCTATTATGTATCAATTTACTAAATTCCCTTCTACATGAACTATTGAACTTGTTAATAGTATTTGTTAAATCTAATGTTACATTCAAAATGAATATTCGAAAAATTTAAATAACATTTGATTGTTGAATTTTAATAGATTTTTGTTCTTATCAACATTCGATTGTCCCAAACAAATGTCCACAGGACTATCCATTCTACCAAACTAATTGCACTTTCACCACATTTGTTCACACCTAGTCGATGTGTGCTCGTATTACAAGTTGCGAACGCTCAAATGCTATCGCATATTACACTCAATCTTCTGAGATAAAAGTTGCACTAAGCACTTAAAATGCTACATAGCCCATTGTAAATTAACCCACTATACTATTAACCCCTAAACTGCCACATAGCCCACCGCAAATTACACTGCTACACTATTAACCCATAAATCACCACATAACCCACTGCAATAAACTCACTATACTAGTAAACCCTAAACCGCCAAATAGCTCACCATTATAAACCCCCTATATTACTAACCTCTAAACTGCCCCTACCCTCATCGCAAAATACCCTCCAAACAGCTAACCCCCAAAACCCCTAACTTAAGATCACCTAAGTTAACTAAATAAAAAACACTTCTATTACAAAAAATAAAAAACACTGCCATTACACAAAATAAAAAAAAAACATTACCATAAATAAAAAATTCCAACCATTAAGACCTATCCTAAAACTAAAGTCCCCTTAAAAAAAGATAACCCCAAAAA
The DNA here is from genome assembly GCF_027579735.1 of Bombina bombina. NCBI lineage: Eukaryota > Metazoa > Chordata > Amphibia > Anura > Bombinatoridae > Bombina > Bombina bombina. The sequence continues at coordinate 1,261,829,522 of NC_069500.1, forward strand.
CCTCTAAACACTAAAACCTATTGCACTGAAAAGGGTATTTGTCAGCAGTGCAGTAGTTAAAGCAATTAGCTCTTTTGCATAAAAAATCCTATCCTAAAACCGAAGAAACCCAACACCCAGAAAAAAAACTATCTTTCATAACCCTAACCTAAAAAAGATGCCCTGAAAAGGGCATCAGTGATTAAACTATTTTGTGAAAAAAAAACCTATCCTAAAAAGAGATGCGCATTAATGATTAAACGCTTCTTTGAAAAAAAAAAAATCTTAAAAAAATGCCCTGAAAAAGGCAACAGCAATTATGCACTTTTGCTCCTTATGGGGCAGCTGCAGTTCCATGGCGGTGCTCTCTTAGGCTGCCCTCTTCTTCCATCTTCATCTATATTCTTTTCTTCTGATCTTCCATCCAATGTATCTTCATGCTGTCTCTGCAGCACACTGAAGCCTGAATGCGAGGTCCCCCCTTATATAGGGGTACCCTTGCATTTCTATTGGCTGATTTTTTATTTTTTAGTCTGAGTAGCCAATAGAATAAAAGCTTTTTCTATTGGCTGATTTCTTCATTCTCTTTGGTATCCTTTGTTGAAGGAGCAGAAATACGATACTGGGAGTTTGTTGAACACATCGGATGAGCCAGCAAGATGCATGTATGTGCAGCATCTAATCAGCAGATAGTTTATTGCTGCTTGTGAACCTATCTATGTATTCTCTTCAATTAAAATAAAAAGGATACCCAGACAATGAAAATGAGATAATATAAATAGATTACAAGTTGTTTAATATTACATGCTCTATCTGAATCATGAAATCTAAATTTTGACTTCATTTTTTACTGTTCCTTTAAGGACCCAAAATATACACGTTTGGAATAAATTAATAATACAACTCCTGGGTGTGCTTACACTGAAGGTAGTCAAATACTAAAAATGGAAAGAAAAGGTCTTTTAATATTATTTAAAATTAAACAGAAAAAAACAGGCTTAGATTACAAATGGAGCACTATTGAAAGTGCAGTGTGTGCTATTAATATCACTGGACCACGCTAGCATTATTAGCGAATGTTTAGCGTGGCTGACATCCCCTTAGTGCACCCTATACTTTCAATGGATGTTGCATATCTCATACAAAGCTTGATTAAAAGCAAAATGGAAGAATTAGTTACAGCAGTTGGCCAAATGGTGATAGGCTCAGGGCCACGTCAAGGTCTCTTCCTCCTTGGGTCCCTAACCTGCAGCCACAAAATGCATGCCTTCAACCAAACACACTGAGATACAAACAAGGGGGGGCATAGGCCCATTGTAATTTCCCTAGACATATATAAAACATGGAAATGGACTGCACTCTCAAACAGGACTGGGCACACATCCCATGGCCCTGCAAAACTAAAAGCCCTGTGTCTGGTTGAAGGCATGCATTGTGTGGCTATAGGTTAAGGACCCAGGGAGTAAGAAACATTGACGTGGTCCTAGACCTATTACCATTTGGCCAAATGCTGCAACTAACTCTACCATTTTTGCTTTTAATTTAGCTTTGTGCTTGCAAGAGAGTGCCAGACTTTGTATGTGTTGTGTTAATAATTTTGTTTTGTAATTTTCCCTATGTGCTTTGCACCCAGGCTTTTTTAAGGTTTAGTATCTGAGTCCCTGAAAGCTGTGTAGCTGCCTGTGAGCACCCATGGTTTTGAGTTTTGCAGGGTCATAGGATGTGTACCAAGTCCAGTTTGAGAGTGCAGTAGATTTTCGTGTTTTGTATGTGTAGAGTGGAAATTACAAAGGTCCTGTGTCACCCTTGTTTGTATTGCAGTGTGTATACATAGCTGTATATATTTGTGTGTATGTATATATGTGTATACATGTGTATATATGTTTTATATGTTTACATATACATGTGTGAGCATATATATACACACACTTTTGAGCCCTTTCCAGTCAAACACTTTGACATATAAATAATCTATTTTAAACAAATTGTATATATTCTTTTGTTTTCTGTTTTTAACAGGAATACTTCAATATTTTTGTTCTTCACTTAGAAGAAAATGTTATTTTTATGTTTAAATACAGTATGTATCTATATAGCTATATATACATATTTATTTTATATATACATTTATTCACATTCATAAAGATATATAGCTTTGGATATATTTAAACATAAAATTAACATTTTTTTCTAAGTGAAGTGAACTAATGTATTTAAAATATTTCTTCAGCTTTAGTGCAGTTGTCGTAGTGAATCTTTAGGTAGAGTTTGAACAAAAGACAGAGGAGGCTTTCACAACACCCAGTATAAGTCTATGGGGAAGGGGAGTTCACTCTGTCTGACTTCTACATTTTAATTTGCCTTTGTCTTTCGCTTACGTGCTGACATTTTACTTTCATCTTGTAATACGAGCTCAAGAATAGGAACGCTATTGATTTAACTTGAGTGGTGTTGGTGCTCAATTGCGCTAATATTTTTTTATGTTTCACTTGTGATCTAGCCCAGAATATTTAGACATATGAAGCAATATGCATAATGATCCTAATGAAAAACAAAAAAGCATAAAAAAACAGAATCATCTGATATTAAAAATTCTTATGAATCCATAAAAATTCATAAACTATATTTAATAGGCAATACATTAGATGCACAGTCATGAATGCCAGTATACCTTAAATGAAATTAAATCATTTTACCAAAAAGAGAGGAAAGGGTTTACAATTCCATATTTGTGTCTCTTGGGAGGGTACACAACCTTTTTCGCAAACCGACTTATGTAAAGTTTGTAAATTGTTTTTTCTATGAGACTTCCAAAGCGCTGGTATTACGAGTTTGTCCTGGGAGGCCAAAACGTGAGCAGTACACCCTCTACCTCCAAGATTCCTAATGCATTCTAAAGTCAGTAGTTATGAGTTTTGCGCTACAACGCTATAGCATAAAACTAATAACTAAAGTGCTAAAAAGTACACTAACACCCATAAACTACCTATTAACCCTTAAACCGAGGCCCTCCCACATCGCAAACACTATAATAAATTTTTTAACCCCTAATCTGCCGCTCCGGACATCGCCGCCACTAGAATAAACATATTAACCCCTAAAACGCTGCAATCCCACCTCGCAAACACTAATTAAATATTATTAAACCCTAATCTGCTGCCCCTAACATCGCCGCCACCTACATTATACTTATTAACCCCTAATCTGCCGCCCCTAACATCACCGCAACCTACATTATATTTATTAACCCCTAATATGATGCCCCCAACATCGCCGACACCTACATTATATTTATTAACCCCTAATCTGCCGCCCCCAATGTCGCCGCAACCTACCTACACTTATTAACTCCTAATCTGCCGCCCCCAACATCACAGCCACTATTCTAAATTTATTAACCCCTAAACCTAAGTCTAACCCTAACACCCCCTAACTTAAATATAATTAAAATAAATCTAAATAAAAATTACTATCATTACCTAAATAATTCCTATTTAAAACTAAATACTTACCTATAAAATAAACCCTAAGCTAGCTACAATATAACTAATAGTTACATTGTAGCTAGCTTAGGGTTTATTTTTATTTTACAGGCAAGTTTGTATTTATTTTAACTAGGTAGAATAGTTATTAAATAGTTATTAACTATTTAATAACTACCTAGTTAAAATAAATACAAATTTACCTGTAAAATAAAACCTAACCTAAGTTACACTAACACCTAAGAATACACTAGAATTAAATAAATTACCTAAATTAAATACAATTTAATAAATTAAATTAAATTAGCTAAATCACAAAAAACCCACTAAATTACAGAAAATAAAAAACAAATTACAAGATATTTAAATTAATTACACCTAATCTAATAGCCCTATCAAAATAAAAAAAAAGTCCCCCCCAAAATAAAAAAAACCTAGCCTAAACTAAACTACCAATAGTCCTTAAAAGGGCCTTTTGCGGGGCATTGCCCCAAAGAAATCAGCTCTTTTACCTGTAAAAAAAAATACAAACAACCCCCCAACAGTAAAACCCACCACCCACACAACCAACCCCCCAAATAAAAGCCTAACTAAAAAAAACCTAAACTCCCCATTGACCAGAAACGGGCATTTGGATGGGCATTGCCCTTAAAAGGGCATTTAGCTCTTTTGCAGGCCCAAATCCTAACCTAAAAAATAAACCCACCCAATACACCCTTAAAAAAATCCTAACACAATTTAGTTTCCCCATAGGAATCAATGGGGCTGGGTTACTGAGTTTTACGCTGCTTTTTGGCAGGTGTCAGACTTTTTCTCAGCCGGCTCTCCCCATTGATGTCTATGGGGAAATAGTGCACGAGCACGTACGACCAGCTCACCGCTGACTTAAGCAGCGCTGGTATTGAAGTGCGGTATGGAGCACAATTTTCCTCTACGCTCACTTCTTGTCTTTTAACGCCGGGTTTGTAAAAACCTGTAATACCAGCGCTGCAGGTAAGTGAGCAGTGAGAAAAAACTGCACGTTAGCAACGCACAGCTCATAACGCAAAACTCGTAGTCTGGCCGAATGTCATTTATGTGATCAGTTAAATGTATGAAGGTAAATTACTCAAATGCATGTGTAAGTGCTCATACACATAACATTTATGCTTTAGTCAAAACAAGCAGCAATAAAGTCTCCTCCATTTAATCTTCCCTGCTCTCATTTAAACTCAAGAAGGAATACAAATATAGAACAAAGATACAACAGCCAAAAGAAAATAAGACCTTCAGAATGAGCAAAGGTGGGGGTGGAGGATATAAAACCAAAAAACAAAAGACCAAGGTAACAAATATAAAAAAATGGAATATATAATCTAGGGACAGTAAACACCATAAATATTATTGTTTAAAAATATAGATAATCTCTTTATTTACATTCCTCAGTTTTGTATAACCAACACTGTTATATTAATATACTTTTTACCTCTGTGATTACTGTTAATCAAAGCTTCTGCAGACTGCCTCCTTATCTCAGATCTTTTGACAGACTTGCATTTCAGGCAATTAGTACTGACTCTTAAATAACTCCATCGACGAAAACCTGTCAAAGAGAACAAAGCAAATTTGATGATAAAAGTATATTGGAAAGTTGCTTAAAATTACATGCCCTATCTGAATCATGATAGTTTAATTTGGACTTTACTGTCCCTTTAAGTAAAGTAGAACTGACAGAAAACCAAAAAGAAATCCTTAAGAAAGTTTTGTAAATTTGCACCAACTTAAAAATTTAATAAATTCAAATATTATTTAAATGCTCACAATTTGTTAAGTGTGAATGTATGAAATATGACAGTTGAACACATAAAAAACAGACAATGGTCCAATACTTGAGACCTTTGAGGAAGGCAAATCAATAAAGTAAACTTTATTTTGTCAATAAAAACAACAAGAATTAACGAAAGCGTTGGAAAATAATAGCAATATTATTTTTAAAAGTGATGATAAGTGAGGAGGTATTGTTGTGTTAGATAAAGTGTATTATCTGGGTATATGTTATGATTTATTAGAAGATGTGGATACGTATATAGAGCTAGATTATGAGTGGCACTCTAACAGTTGTGAGCGAGCGATAAGGGGTCAGAAGTTGCACAATTAAAAGTTGAAAGTAAACATGTTCGCTCAAGTGCAATTGAATTAAATGCACCTAAGGTTAGCGTCACTTCAGAGCTGTGGTTAACTGTTATGCTTGCAAAAAAGTTGCACAAAACAGATCAAAATACATTAAAATGTACAGTTACATCATCTAATAAAAATGATTTAAAATAAAATTGCAATAAAAAGTTGTAAGGGCTCATAGATATGAGGTCTCAGGCTGCAAAAGGCTTTAACAGAGGGATACATTCATATGCATGTCTAAAGATGTATATGTATGTGTGTATATACTGCATATATATATATATATATATATATATATTATCAAGAAATAAATACGGGAGAGAAGCAATTGCTATGGGCTAGTGAAGCGAAGGGTGCCGTAATCGGCCCTTATATAGCTTATAAATAAATGTGGTGCAGACCCTTATATAGTAATGTATAGTGAGACATAACAAGAGAACTCATCCTGGAAAGTAGCCAGGTTGAAAAAAAGACAGGGAAACAGCACTCTTTTAAAGTAATCAATATTTTTTACTAGCACAATATAATATACATAAATGGTAAAGGAGATGGCATACGGGTGTCCTCCCTCCGCCTTGGCACTGCAAGGATAGGCAGAATCCACCGTGTGTGAAAATACAGAATCTGATTGCAACAAAAATATATTACAAAGAAACAATACTATAGGACCTATCGAGTCCAATAGACAAAACCTGACCGGTCAGGGGATGTGCGAAACAAATTTCCCAAAAATAGTAAATGCAGCAAGATGCAGAGCTGGCTAAAGTAAAGCCTGTCACACTTCCTACACCCGGCTGCACACAGCACCCCTGTGAAGAGGTAATTGCTGGGCAGGTAAAACGGAATGTGGGATCTAAGAAAGTAATGACAGCCTTATGACAAGCGGAATATGATAATCAGGCATACCTTGCAATATGTACAATATAGAAAATATATACAGAGGGAAAGTGTGTACCAAAGATCAACTACTCCCTGCTGCATCCGACACCTCTCTCAGGAGGTATGACAGGTCGGGCAGGTTGTGTAATGGGATCTAAGTGATCAAATGGAGACACGCCCTCAGAATATGTACATGGGTTAATGAGCCATACATTTCAATCTTCATATGGAAATGACATAAGTAAACTCAAAAACAAGGCATAGGTTAATGTCTGAAATGACCAATTGACACATTAAAGCAAACAGCGTTAGTATATGCTATGCAGAGAAGCAAAAGAATATGTTAGTACTCAGCATGCATCCATCCATTTGTTATTAGATGAGCTATGATCCTTGTAAGTTCTTAAGGAGAGCCGTGCCCCCTCTCGACAGAGTGGCGTTTGCCAGGTGCGAAAGTTCACGCACATAAGCCAGAGCTGGTTAGTACAGTTAGCGGCAAGGAATCTAATAACAGTAAGGAACCATACGACCTGTTAGATTCAGTGGTTTGTCGGCCGTGCCAGGTTGCTGTTAGTCCATGACAGTAAATGCCAGAAGTTTATCCGGACTTTGCTTTTGAATGTGGCTGTTGAGTAACCGCTGGGCTTGTTGTAAGTTCTTTACTTTGAAATCCTCACACGCACATCACGTGATCCGGTCGGCTGGACCTATGCCGACGCACGTTTCACCCATGCGTCCAAGTTGCTTTACGGGCTTCGTCAGGGCGTAATATCCATGGTGCACTTGTCACTGTATTTATACGAAGTATGGTTAGCGCCTCTACTGACGGGTGAAAATATTACAGGTAAATACAAAATGTCAAAACTTAAGAAAAAACACAAACTGTCTATTTTTAAATTTAGAGTAGCAAAAGTGCTCACTCTACTTTATGTTGCATATTTACAAAAGAATAAAAGTTAACTATATTAATGTTGCAACCTTCAATTTGTTAAAGGTTTACTTAGTTAAACTGAATAGCGTACAAGACCCTAGAGAATGAATTTATTTACAAAAAACAGGCCATATCCAACTTATCATTAAGGCCTGCAGGAAGCTGTGTACCCAGAATAGAGATCCACCTGCATTCCTTTTGGAGGAGAATTCTATCATTATCCCCTCCTCTATTATTGGTAATTCCCCTATCTATTCCAATAAAAGAGAGAGAGTCAGGATTGCTATCATGCATGAGTTCATAATGTTTGGCAACATTACTTTTCTGGTTTTTGTATTTGACATCATCCCGGTGCTCTGTTATCCGGTCTTTTATGGTCCTTCTCGTTTTTCCCACGTAGTACCGCGGGCAGCTACACGAAAGGAGGTAAACAACCCCTTCCGTGTTACAGTTCACAAAGTGTTTTAGAGTGTAGGTTTTGCCTGTATGTGCTGCAAATTGTTTAGTCTTAAGCATAAACTTGCATGCAACACATTTACCACAGGGATGGTTGCCATAAGATCTATGTTTAGACAGCCAATTCTGTTGTTTAGGAACTGACAGATATTGGCTTTTTACCAATTTGTCTTTTAAATTTGGAGCCCTTTTGGCTGTGATGTTTGGAAAATCCCCAACATCACGAGATACAGCTTCATCGCTAAGTAGAATGTGCCAATTTTGTGCCAGGATTTGTTTTAGTGATGTCCAGTGGCAATTATATTCAGTGACCAATCTAATCTTTGATTCGCCACTCTTGTCTTTGGGCACAAGAAGACTGTCTCTATTCAAATGGGCCGCACCAGATAGGGCTTGTTTTACTATCCTCTTTGAATATCCTCTATTCAAAAACCGTTTTTCCATTTCAGCCGCATGTTGATAGTATTTCCCTTTTGTGGAACAATTCCGGCGTAGCCTGAGAAATTGGCCCTTGGGAATGCCTCTTTTTAGGTGGCTTGGATGGTGACTTGAAGCGTGGAGTAGGCTATTGGTGGCAGTGCTTTTGCGATAATTTTCTGTCACCAGATAGCCATCTTTGATCTTCACGTTTATATCCAAAAAGGATATTTCTTCCTTACTAAACTGTAAGGTAAGTGAGATGTTACTCTTATTGTTGTTTAAAGAATTAACAAATTCTTTCAAATCATGCTCCGAGCCTTCCCAGATGAGGAAGACATCATCCACATATCGTAACCATATGTGGATGTTGTCTTCAAAGAGGGAGTTCTGGTATACATCTTCCATCTCCCAGATGCCTAGATGGAGGCACGCATAAGTGGGAGCACATGTATATATATATATGTGTGTGTACATATCTATTCGTGTATTTATATGTGTATATGTATTTACAGACATTTATATACATATAAACACATAAATACATATGTACACACATATAGACATATATACAGTGCCCCACAAAAGTGATTACACCCCTCACATTGTTGTAAATGTTTTATTATATATTTTTATGTGACAACACTGAAGAAATGACACTTTGCTACAAAGTAAAGTAGTGAGTGTACAGCCTGTATAACAGTGTAAATTTGCTCTCCCCTCAAAATAACTCAACACACAGCCATTAATGTCTAAATGGTTGGCAACAAAAGTGAGTACACCCCTAAGTGGAAATGTCCAAATTGGGCCCAATTAGTCATTTTCCCTCCCCGGTGTCATGTGACTCGTTAGTGTTATAAGGTATCAGGTGTGAATGGGGAGTAGGTGTGTTATATTTGGTGTTATCGCTCTCACACTCTCTCATACTGGTCACTGAAAGTTCAACATGGCACATGACAAAAAAACTCTCTGAAGATCTGAATAAAAGAATTGTTGCTCTACATAAAGATGGCCTAGGCTATAAGAAGATTGCCAAGACCCTGAAACTGAGTTGCAGCATGATGGGCAAGACCATACAGTTGTTTCACACAGGACCACACACTGTATGAAATTGGTCTGCATGGCTGTCATCCCAGAAGGAAGCCTCTTCTAAAGATGATGCACAAGAAAGCCCGCAAACAGTTTGCTAAAGACAAGCAGACTAAGGACATGGATTACTGGAACCATGTCCTCTGGTTCGATGAGACCAAGATAAACTTATTTGGTTCAGATGGTGTCAAGCGTGTGTGGCGGCAACCAGATGAGAAGTACAAAGACAAGTTTATCTTGCCTACAGTCAAGCATGGTGGTGGGAGTGTCATACTGTGACATACTGAAGCAGAGCATGATCCCCTTTCTTCAGAAACTGGGCAGCAGGGCAGTATTGCAACATGATACCAACCCCAAACACACCTCCATGACAACCAGTGCCTTGCTAAAGAAGCTAAGGGTAAAGGTGATGGACTGGCAAGCATGTCTCCAGACCTAAACCCTATTGAGCATTTGTGGGGCATCCCTTAAACAGAAGGTGGGGGAGCGCAAGGTCTCTAACATCCACCAGCTATGTGATGTCCTCATGGAGGAGTGGAAGAGGACTCCAGTGGCAACCTGTGAAGCTCTGGTGAACGCCATGCCCAAGAGAGTTAAGGCAGTGCTGGAAAATAATGGTGGCCACACAAAATATTGACTCAATGGGGGGTAGTTATCAATGAGTCTACTTTACCTGCCTTCGCCGGTTCAATACGCCCACCTAAGTTCGCCTACCATTGCCGCCGCAGACCTGCAAAATTTCGCCTGTTATCAATAAAGCTGTCAAAAAGCCGCGCACCAAGTACGGGGCGATGAGCAGCGGACTGTGATAGTTATCACTCATCCGATCTCGCTGCCCTTCGGCTTTTTCCCAGCTTTATTGCTAGCCTAAGCACTCACACTAACTACACTGTTCTACCCCCTTATACTGGCGCCCCCGGAGCCCCCCGCAACTCAATAAAGTTATTAACCCCTAAACCGCCACTCCTAGACCCTGCCGCAACTCTTATAAATGTATTAACCCCTAAACCGCCGCGTCCGGACCCCGCCGCCACCTACATTATACCTAGTAACTCTTATTCTGCCCCCTATACCGTTGCCACCTATAATAAAGTTATTAACCCCTATCCTGATGATCCCAGACCTCGCCGCAACTAAATAAATAGTTTAACCCCTAAACCGCCGCTCCCGGTCCCCGCCGCAACCTATCTTAAATTTATTAACCCCTAATCTGTACCCCCCCTACACCGTCGCCACCTATAATAAATGTATTAACCCCTATCCTGCCCCCCCTACACTGCCGCCACTGTAATAAAATTATTAACCCCTTAACCTAAGTCTAACACTAACCCTAAAACCCCTTAACTTAAATATTAATTAAATAAATCTAAATAATATTTCTCTTATTAAATAAATTAATCCTATTTAAAACTAAATACTTACTTTTAAAATAAACCCTAATATAGCTACAATATAAATAATAATTATATTGTAGCTATTTTAGGATTTATTTTTATTTTACAGGCAAATTTCAATTTATTTTAACCAGGTACAATAGCTATTAAATAGTTATTAACTATTTAATAGGTACCTAGCTAAAATAAAGAGAAATTTACCTGTGAAATAAAAACTAACCTAAGTTACAATTACACCTAACACTACACTATACTTAACTAAATTATTCCTATTTAAAACTAAATACTTACCTGTAAAATAAACCCTAAGATAGCTACAATGTAATTAATAATTACATTGTAGCTATTTTAGGATTTATATTTATTTTACAGGTAACTTTGTATTTATTTTAGCTAGTTAGAATAGTTATTAAATAGTTATTAACTATTTAATAACTACCTAGCTAAAAGAAATACAAAATTACCTGTAAAATAAATCCTAACCTAAGTTACAATTAAACCTAACACTACACTATCATTACATTAATTAAATAAATTAGTTACAAATAACTACAATTAAATTAAATTAAATAAACTAACTAAAGTACAAAACTAAAAAAGCTAAGTTACAAAAAATAAAAAAAATAAGTTACAAACATTTAAAACATATTACAACAATTTTAAGCTACTTACACCTAATCTAAGCCCCCTAATAAAATAACATAGCCCCCCCAAAATAAAAAAATGCCCTACCCTATTCTAAATTAAAAAAGTTCAAAGCTCTTTTACCTTACCAGCCCTTAAAAGGGCCTTTTGCGGGGCATGCCCCAAAGAATTCAGCTCTTTTGCCTGTAAAAGAAAAATACAACCCCCCCAACATTAAAACCCACCACCCACATACCCCTAATCTAACCCAAACCCTCCTTAAATAAACCTAACACTACCCCCCTGAAGATCATCCTACCTTGAGTCGTCTTCAGCCAGCTGACACACCGATGGAACCGAAGAGGAGATCCGGAGCGGAAGAAGTCATCATCCAAGGCGCACTGAAGAAGTCTTCCATCCAATGAAGTCATCATCCAGGCGGCGCTGAAGAAGTCTTCCATCCGATAGAAGTCTTCACCCATGCAGCGTCTTCAATCTTCATCCATCCGGAGCAGAACAGAGCCATCTTCAGACGAGCCAACGTGGAGCCATCCTTTTCTTCCCGATGACTAACGACGAATGGATATTCCTTTAAGGGACATCATCCAAGATGGCATCCCTTCAATTCCGATTGGCTGTTCCGATCAGCCAATAGAATGCGAGCTCAATCTGATTGGCTGATTGGATCAGCCAAACGGATTGAACTTGAATCTGATTGGCTGATTCAATCAGCCAATTAGATTTTTCCTACCTTAATTCTGATTGGCTGATAGAATCCTATCTGCCAATCGGAATTGAAGGGATGCCTTCTTGGATGGCGTCCCTTAAAGGAATATCCATTCGTCGTTAGTCGTCGGGAAGAAGAGGATGGCTCCGAGTCGGCTCGTCTGAAGATGGCTCCGCTCCGGATGGATGAAGATTGAAGACGCCGCATGGATGAAGACTTCTATCGGATGGAAGACTTCTTCAGCGCCGCCTGGATGATGATGATGTGGGTCGGCTGGCTGAAGACGACTCAAGGTAGGATGATCTTCAGGGGGGTAGTGTTAGGTTTATTAAGGGGGGTTTGGTTTAGATTAGGGGTATGTGGGTGGTGGGTTTTAATGTTGGGGGGGTTGTATTTTTCTTTTACAGGCAAAAGAGCTGAATTCTTTGGGGCATGCCCCGCAAAAGGCCCTTTTAAGGGCTGGTAAGGTAAAAGAGCTTTGAACTTTTTTAATTTAGAATAGGGTAGGGCATTTTTTTATTTTGGGGGGCTTTGTTATTTTATTAGGGGGCTTAGATTAGGTGTAAGTAGCTTAAAATTGTTGTAATATGTTTTAAATGTTTGTAACTTATTTTTTTTATTTTTTGTAACAGCTTTTTTTATTTTTTGTACTTTAGTTAGTTTATTTAATTTAATTGTAGTTATTTGTAACTAATTTATTTAATTAATGTAATGATAGTGTAGTGTTAGGTTTAATTGTAACTTAGGTTAGGATTTATTTTACAGGTAATTTTGTATTTCTTTTAGCTAGGTAGTTATTAAATAGTTAATAACTATTTAATATCTATTCTAACTAGCTAAAATAAATACCAAGTTACCTGTAAAATAAATATAAATCCTAAAATAGCTACAATGTAATTATTAATTACATTGCAGCTATCTTAGGGTTTATTTTACAGGTAAGTAGTTTTAAATAGGAATAATTTAGTTAAGTATAGTGTAGTGTTAGGTGTAATTGTAACTTAGGTTAGTTTTTATTTTACAGGTAAATTTCTCTTTATTTTAGCTAGGTAGCTATTAAATAGTTAATAACTATTTAATAGCTTTTGTACCTGGTTAAAATAAATTGAAATTTGCCTGTAAAATAAAAATAAATCCTAAAATAGCTACAATATAATTATTATTTATATTGTAGCTATATTAGGGTTTATTTTAAAGGTAAGTATTTAGTTTTAAATAGGATTAATTTATTTAATAAGATAAATATTATTTAGATTTATTTAATTAATATTTAAGTTAGGGGGGTGTTAGGGTTAGTGTTAGACTCAGGTTTAGGGGTTAATAAATTTTATTACAGTGGCCGAGGTGTAGGGGGGGCAGGATAGGGGTTTATAAATTTATTATAGGTGGCAACGGTGTAGGGGGGGCAGATTAGGAGTTAATAAGTTTAAGATAGGTTGCGGCGGGGTCCGGGAGCGGCGGTTTAGGGGTTAAACTATTTATTTAGTTGCGGTGAGGTCCGGGATCCGCAGGATAGGGGTTAATAAATTTATTATAGGTGACGGCGGTATAAGGGTTACTAGGTATAATGTAGGTGGCGGCGTGGTCGGAGAGCGGCGGTTTAGGGGTTAATACATTTATAAGAGTTGCGGCGGGGTCCGGGAGCGGTGGTTTAGGGGTTAAACTATTTATTTAGTTGCAGCGAGGTCCGGGATCGTCAGGATAGGGGTTAATAACTTTATTATAGGTGGCGATGGTATAGGGGGGGCAGGATAGGGGTTACTAGGTATAATGTAGGTGGCGGCGGGGTCCGGGAGCGGCGGTTTAGGGGTTAATACATATATTATAGTTGCGGCGGGGACCGGGAGCTGTGGTTTAGGGGTTAATACATATATTATAGTTGTGGCAGGGACCGGGAGCGCCAGTTTAGGGGTTAACATATTTAGTATAGCTTGCGGTGGGCTCTAGGAGCGGCAGTTTAGGGGGTTACACATTTATTTAGTTGCGGGGGTGTAGGGGGGGGCAGATTAGGGGTGTTTAGACTCGGGGTACATGTTAGGGTGTTAGGTATAGACAGCTCCCATAGGAATCAATGGGATGTCTGGCAGCAGCGAACATGAGCTTTCGCTATGGTCAGACTCCCATTGATTCCTATGGGATCCGCCACCTCCAGGGCGGCGGATTGAAAACCAGGTATGCTGGGCCGGAAAAGTGCCGAGCGTACCTGCTAGTTTTTTTATAACTAGCAAAAGTAGTCAGATTGTGCCGAACTTGTGTGCGGAACATCTGGAGTGACGTAAGAATCAATCTGTGTCGGACTGAGTCCGGTGGATCGAAGCTTACGTCACTAAATTCTACTTTTGCCGGTGTCTAGGGCTTGATAACTAAGGCGAATCAGCCTCGCCACAAATACGCTGCGGAATTCCAGCATATTTGAGGTTGACGGCTTGATAACTAGGCCTCTTTGGGCCCAATTTGGACATTTCCACTTTTGTTTTTCAACGGTTTAGACATTAATAGCTGTGTGTTGAGTTATTTTGAGGGGACAGCAAATTTACATTGTTATACAGGCTGTACACTCACTACTTTACATTGTAGCAAAGTGTAATTTCTTCAGTGTTGTCACATAAAAAGATATAATAAAATATTTACAAAAACGTGAGGGGTGTACTCACTTTTGTGGGATACTGTATATAGTGCAATGGAGTCCTTTGCAGGAAAGTAGCTGAAAACAAATAAAATTATATTTATGCAATACTCATATTTAATAAAGTGCTTAACTGTATATGTACCGTAAATATTTCACATTCCAATATTATTCACATAAGGGAATATATTCTAAGTATTTATAAATAGATATTCCTATATATATCTGTATATACTGTATCTATGCCTATATATAACCATCTATATGTATATAGATATATATTTTACCAAACATCAGATAGAAATAGAAATATGTATTAATAAATAAATAGAACATATTCTAAAATGTGAAGAAAATTTGAATGTAAAAAAAATAATATTTCATGTTGGGTTAGCACACTTGAGAAAATGTGATTGGGTTTGTGTGACTTTTTGGGTGTTTTTCTCTACTTTTTGCACTTTATTGAAATCAATTGTTGAATACATTAATGCAGTTGTGATATTCTAATCCTGGCATTTTGTGAGTCTGGCAATTTAGTGAGAAAACTATTTACTTTCAACTTGGAATACACTTGGAACCCAACACACACAAAAACATAATTTATGTAAGAACTTACCTGATAAATTAATTTCTTTCATATTGGCAAGAGTCCATGAGCTAGTGACGTATGGGATATACAATACTACCAGGAGGGGCAAAGTTTCCCAAACCTCAAAATGCCTATAAATACAACCCTCACCACACCCACAATTCAGTTTAACGAATAGCCAAGCAGTGGGGTGATAAAGAAAGGAGTAGAAAGCATCAACAAAAGAAATTTGGAAATAATTGTGCTTTATACAAAAAATCATAACCACCATAAAAAGGGTGGGCCTCATGGACTCTTGCCAATATGAAAGAAATGAATTTATCAGGTAAGTTCTTACATAAATTATGTTTTCTTTCATGAAATTGGCAAGAGTCCATGAGCTAGTGACGTATGGGATAGCAATACCCAAGATGTGGAACTCCACGCAAGAGTCACTAGAGAGGAGGGATAAAAATAAAAACAGCCATTTTCCGCTGAAAAAATTAATCCACAACCCAAAAAAGAAATAAGTTTATTCTCATAAATGAAAGAAAAAAACTCAAATCAAAAGCAGAAGAATCAAACTGAAACAGCTGCCTGAAGAACATTTCTATCAAAAACTGCTTCTGAAGAAGCAAATACATCAAAATGGTAGAATTTAGTAAATGTATGCAAAGAGGACCAAGTTGCCGCTTTGCAAATCTGATAAACTGAAGCTTCATTCTTAAAGGCCCACAAAGTGGAGACTGATCTAGTAGAATGAGCTGTAATTCTCTGAGGCGGGGCCTGACCCGACTCCAAATAAGCTTGATGAATTAATAGTTTCAACCAAGAAGCCAAGGAAATAGCAGAAACCTTCTGACCTTTCCTAGGACCAGAAAATAAAACAAATAGACTGGAAGTCTTCCTGAAATTTTTAGTAGCTTCCACATAATATTTCAAAGCTCTTACCACATCTAAAGAATGTAAGGCTCTTTACAAAGAATTCTTAGGATTAGGACACAAGGAAGGGACAACAATTTCTCTATTAATGTTGTTAGAATTCACAACCTTAGGTAAAAATTGAAAAGAAGTCCACAAAACTGCCTTATCCTGATGAAAAATCAGAAAAGGATACTCACAAGAAAGAGCAGATAGCTCAGAAACTCTTCTAGCAGAAGAGATAGCCAAAAGGAACAACACTTTCCAAGAAAGTAGTTTAATGTCCAAAGAATGCATAGGCTCAAATGGAGGAGCCTGTAAAGCCTTCAGAACCAAATTAAGACTCCAAGGAGGAGAAATTGATTTAATGACAGGCTTAATATGAACTAAAACCTGTACAAAACAGTGAATATCAGGAAGTATAGCAATCTTTCTGTGAAATAATACAGAAAGAGCAGAGATTTGTCCCTTCAAGGAACTTGCAGACAAACTCTTATCCAAACCATCCTGAAGAAACTGTAAAATTCTAGGAATTCTAAAAGAATGCCAAGATAATTTATGAGAAGAACACCATGAAATGTATGTCTTCCAAACTCTATAATAAATCTTTCTAGAGACAGATTTACGAGCTTGTAACATAGTATTAATCACTGAGTCAGAGAAACCTCTATGACTTAGTACTAAGCGTTCAATTTCCATACCTTCAAATTTAATGATTTGAGATCCTGATGGAAAAACGGACCTTGAGACAGTAGCTCCTGCCTTAACGGAAGTGGCCAAGGCTGGCAACTGGACATCCGAACCAGATCCGCATACCAAAACCTGTGTGGCCATGCTGGAGCCACCAGCAACACAAACAATTGTTCCATGATGATTTTGGAGATCACTCTTGGAAGGAGAACTAGAGGCGGGAAAATGTAAGCAGGATGATAACACCAAGGAAGTGTCAGCGAATCCACTGCTTCTGCCTGAACATCCCTGGATCTGGACAGATATCTGGGAAGTTTCTTGTTTAGATGAGAAACCATGAGATCTATCTCTGGAAGACCCCACATCTGAACAATCTGAGAAAACACATCTGGATGGAGAGACCACTCCCCTGGAAGTCTGACGGCTGAGATAATCTGCCTCCCAATTGTCTACACTTGGGATATGCACCGCAGAGATTAGACAGGAGCTGGATTACGCCCAAGCAAGTATCCAATATACTTCTTTCATAGCTTGGGGACTGTGAGTCCCACCCTGATGATTGATATATGACACTGTTGTGATATTGTCTGTCTGAAAACAAATGAATGGTTCTCTCTTTAACAGAGGCCAAAACTGAAGAGCTCTGAGAATAGAGTTCTAAAATATTTATTGGTTATCTCGCCTCTTGAGATTTACAAACCCCTTGTGCTGTCAGAGAACCCCAAACAGCTCCCCAACCTGAAAGACTCGCATCTGTTGTGATCACAGTCCAGGTTGGCTGAACAAAAGAAGCCCCTTGAACTAAACAATGGTGATCTATCCACCACGTCAGAGAGTGTCGAACATTGGGATTTAAGGATATTCATTGTGATATCTTTGTATAATCCCTGCACCATTGGTTCAGCATACAAAGCTGTAGAGGTCTCATTTGAAAACGAGCAAAGGGGATCGTGTCCGATGCTGCAGTCATGAGCCCTAAAATTTCCATGCACATAGCCACTGAAGGGAATGACTGAGACTAAAGGTGCCGGCAGGCTGCAACCAATTTTAAACGTCTCTTGTCAGAAACAGAGTCATGGACACTGAATCTATCTGGAAGCCTAAAAAGGTGATCCTTGTCTGAGGAATCAAGAAACTTTTTGATAAATTGATCCTCCAACCATGTTTCCAAAGAAACTACACTAGTTGATTCATGTGAGATTCTGCAGAACGTAAAGACTGAGCTAGTACCAAGATATCGTCCAAATAAGGAAACACAGCAATACCCTGTTCTCTGATTACAGAGAGTAGGGCACCTTGAACCTTTGAAAAGATTATTGGAGCTGTTGCTAGGCCAAATGGAAGAGCAACAAATTGGTAATGCTTGTCTAGAAAAGAGAATCTCGGGAACTGATAATGTTCTGGATGAATCAGAATATGAAGGTATGCATCCTGCAAGTCTATTGTGGACATATAATGTCCTCGCTGAACAAAAGGCAGAATAGTCCTTATAGTCACCATCTTGAAAGTTGGTACTCTTACATAACGACTCAAAATTTTCAGATCCAGAACTGGTCTGAATAAATTTTCGTTCGTTGGGACAATGAATAGATTTGAATAAAACCCAAAACCTTGTTCCTGAAAAGGAACTGGCATGATTACCCCTGAAGACTCCAGGTCTGAAACATACTTCAGGAAAGCCTGAGCTTTTACTGGATTTGCTGGGATACGTGAGAGAAAAAATCTTCTCACAGGAGGTTTTACTCTGAATCCTATTCGATACCCTTGAGAGACAATGCTCTGAATCCATTGATTTTGAACAGAATTTATCCAAATATCCTAGAAAAACCTTAATCTGCCCCCTACCAGCTGAGCTAGAATGAGGGCTGCACCTTCATGCGGACTTAGGGGCTGACTTTGGTTTCTTAAATGGCTTGGATTTTTTCCAATTTGAGGAAGGCTTCCAATTGGAAACAGATTCCTTGGGGGAAGGATTGAGTTTTTGTTCCTTATTCTGACGAAAGGAACGAATACGGTTAGAAGCCTTAGATTTACCCTTAGGTTTTTTATCCTGAGGCAGAAAAACTCCCTTTCCCACAGTGACAGTTGAAATAATAGAATCCAACTGAGAACCAAATAAATTATTACCTTGGAAAGAAAGAGATAGTAATCTAGATTTAGATGTCATATCAGCATTCCAAGATTTAAACCACAAAGCTCTTCTAGCTAATATAGCTAAAGACATGGATCTAACATCAATTTTCATAATATCAAAAATGGCATCACAAATAAAATGATTAGCATATTGCAGTAAGCGAATAATGCTAGATATGTCACAATCCAATTCTTGTTGCACTAAATTCTCCAACCAGAAAGTTGATGCAGCCGCAACATCAGCCAAAGAAATTGCAGGCCTGAGAAGATGACCTGAATATAAATAGGCCTTCCTTAGATAAGATTCAAGATTCCTATCTAAAGGATCCTTAAAGGAAGTATTATCTTCCATAGGAATAATGGTACGTTTAGCAAGAGTAGAAATTGCCCCATCAACTTTGGGGATTTTTCCCCAAAACTCTATAGAATTTGCTGGTAAAGGATAAAAAAATTTAAACCTTGAAGAAGGAATAAAGGAAGTGCCTGGCTTATTCCATTCCCTAGAAATCATATCAGAAATAGCCTCAGGAATAGGAAAACCCCTGGTGAAACCACAGGAGGTTTAAAAACAGCATTTAAATGTTTATTAGACTGAACATCAAGAGGACTGGTTACCTCAATATCCAAAGTAATTAACACTTCTTTTAATAAAGAAAGAACGCATATACTCTATTTTAAATAAATAAGTAGATTTCACAGTGTCAATGTCTGAGGAAGGATCATCTGTATCAGATAGATCCTCATGAGAAGAGGATAAATTATTATGTTGTTGGTCATTTGAAATTTCATCAACTGAATTAGAAGTTTTAAAAGACCTTTAACGTTTATTAGAAGGTGGAAATGCAGACAAAGCCTTCTGGATAGAATCAGAAACAAATTCTTTAAAATTCATAGGTATATCATGTACATTAGAAGTTGAAGGAACTGCAACTGGCAATGTACTATTACTGATGGACACACTATCTGCATGCAAAAGTTTATCATGACAACTATTACTAATGACATTCGGTGAAATAATTTCCACAATCACAAATGCACTTAGCTTTGGTAGAACCGATGTCAGGCAGCAATGTTCCAGCAGAAACTTCTGAGGCAGGATCAGATTGAGACATCTTGCAAAATGTAAAAGAAAAAACAACATATAAAGCAAAATTATCAATTTCCTTATATGACAGTTTCAGGAATGGGAAAAAATGCAAATAGCATAGCCCTCTGATAGAGAAAAAGGCAAGAGGCAAACATCAATGGCGTATTAAAATAATGAAAAAGTTTGGCGCCAAGTATGATGCACAACGTAACTGAAAACTTTTTTGGCGCCAATAATAACTGGAAATGACACACTTGCGTCACTAATGACTCAACCGTGTGTAAGGCTTCGGCGTCAACTACGAAGTTGCGTCATAGACGTATTTACCGCCCGCAATTTGCAAAAAGTAGTCAATTGAAAAAAAAAAAACTAAACCCCAGGTAAGAAAAAAAATTCTTAAAAAATGTTTATATTTTCCAAATATGAAACTGACAGTCTGCAGAAGGAAATACATGAACCTGACTCATGGCAAATATAAATACTATACATATATTTAGAACTTTATATAAATGCATAAAGTGCCAAACCATAGCTGAGGTGTCTTAAGTAATAAAAAACATACTTACCAAAAGACACCCATCCACATATAGCAGATAGCCAAACCAGTACTGAAACAGTTATCAGTAGAGGTAATGGTAAATTGAGAGTATATCGTCGATCTGAAAAGGGAGGTAGGAGATGAATCTCTACAACCGATAACAGAGAACCTATGAAATAGACCCCCGTTAGGGAAATCATCATATTCAATAAGTGATACTCCCTTCACGTTTCTCTGACATTCGCTCTATTCTGAGAGGAATCAGGCTTCAACAATGCTGAGAAGCGCATATCAACGTAGAAATCTTAGCACAAACTTACTTCACCACCTCCATAGGAGGCAAAGTTTGTAAAACTGAATTGTGGGTGTGGTGAGGGGTGTATTTATAGGCATTTTGAGGTTTGGGAAACTTTGCCCCTCCTGGTAGGATTGTTTATCCCATACGTCACTAGCTCATGGACTCTTGCCAATTACATGAAAGAAAAGCTTACTTGTAGCGGAGTTAGCGAGCGAGCAGGAGTAATAAATAGTGATCCACTTATAATCTAGCCCATAATTTGCTAAGGAAATTCAACAGGAGTTTACAGGTGAGAACTTAAAGTGAAGGTTCATTTTGATGAATTAGTGTCCGGTTTTTAATAAACCTATTAAAAACAAGGGCACTTTAATTCATTAAAATTGACATTTCACTGTTTTCTTCAAAAACTTACCTTTAAATCCTGGCAGCCGCTCCAGCACTTCCTCTGCCCGTCGCAAGCCGTCTTCACGTGTCCAAAATGATGAATCCAGCTTCCTCCAATCACAGTGTTGCCAAGGCCAAGGCCAAAATTCCCCCGGGGGGAACACTGTGATTGGAGGAAGCCTGATTTGTAATTTCTGACGTCTGCAGAGGCTTTTGACGGCCCGGGGAATCGCTGGAGTGGCTGCCAGGATTAAAAGGTAAGTTTTTGAAGAAAACATTTAAATGTCAATTTTGATGAATTAAAGTGCCCTTGTTTTTAATCGGTTTATTAAAAAACGGGCACTAATTCATCAAAATGGATCTTTACTTTAAGACATAGGAGCTGAATTATCAAGCTCCAAATGGAGCTTGATGCCTCTGTTTTCGCGCGAGTCTTTAGGCTCACCGGAAAAACAGTAGTTATGAAGCAGCGGTCTAAAGATCGCTGCTCCATAACTTGTCAACTGCCTATGAGGCTGCGGTCTTCAATCCGCCCAATCCTATACGATCGGGCTGATTGACACCCCCTACTAGGGGCCGATTGGCTACAAATCTGCAGGGGGCGGCATTGTACAAGCAGTTCACCAGAACTGCTTGTACAATGATAAATGCCTTCAGCATATGCTGTCAGCATTTATCGATGTGCGGCAGATATGATACGCTACATCGTATCATGTCCGTCCACACTTTAGTAAATCGGCCCCAGAAAACGCAAGTACCGGGTATACTAAAAGAAAAAACTACAAATTCCTACTACCAGAATTTACAAGAATACCATTTTTTTACATTTTGCCCAAGATACGTAAGGGAGGCCAATTGTTTCAGGATAGAATCACTAACAGTGAATATAGATCGATTGATAGATACTTCTAAAATATGTTGTAAAATTAAATTTTTATTTCAAAGACTCCACTGAGAATTTGAAATTAAAGAAAATTTTGAATTGGAGTGAGGAGATTTGGCTAATAACTTGTGATGTTGCCTCATTGTATACTTGCATAGCTCATAATGATGATATAGATAATTTTGTTAGAATGTAAATCATTTCACACACCGTGGTATTGTCAAGCTCCAGGGTAATTGGAGAGGGGCAATATACATATAGACCTTTTAAAGATAGAAAGTGATTGGATTTTTCAGTAAGATGCCCTGACCTCTAGTGGCCGCTATTTAGAGATGGAATTATCATGTTTCAAAAATGAACAATTTTTATTTATAGATTTTAAATAATTATTTTATTACTTAATATTGATTCTTTATTCTAGGAATATTTCTTACATGTACAGTTTGAGTTAGTATCTAGCCATCTTCAGATTCATATTTTATAATTTATATTATGTTTTTAACAGTATTTTATGTATTGCTAGAATATATAGTATAAGAAAATTATATTGATTATACTTTAAATACAATTTAAGAAAATTATATATTATGAATTTTTATGGAATATTTATTTTTGTTTTTAAAGGGATATGACAGAGCATACAATTTATTATTCTATTATAAATTCCCATGATATTCTGTGTTGAAAAGATACATAGATAGGCATCTGGAGCACTACCTAGAAGGAAATAATACTACCATCTAGTGCTCTTTCAAATGAGTAACATTCTTGCAAAACTGCTGCCATATAGTAAACCACGCTCCTAAACAGACGTCCCTGCTTTTCAACAAAATATACCAGGAGAACGAAGAAAAATTGATAATAAAAGTAAATTAGAAAGTTGTTTAAAATCGCATTTAGGTTACATATCCCTTTAAATTCTATTTATGTTTGCTAATAATTGATTTTGAAATGAATTGCCAAATGAAATAACTTCCATAGCAGAAAAATATTAATATTTGGAGGGTGAAAGGGTTAACAAACAGGGAGTTCTAACTATATGAAAACCCATGAAAATGGGACTAAATACAGCTTAGCAAAGGCTCAGGAACTGACCTTAAATAAGTAGCACAATATCTAGTCTTTTACAGGAAACTTTATACCCAGCTGAAGATTGTGTGAAATCTGTCTAAACAGTGGAATGTGGAATGTTTTTACTTTGTTTCTTCTGTTCCTCCATCCTATGGCCCCTATTTAAGAAAGTCTGGTGGACCTGATCCGACAGTGCGGATCAGGTCCGCCAGACTTCGCTGAATGCGGAGAGCAATACGTTCTCCATATTCAGCATTGCACCAGCAGCTCACAAGAGCTGCTGGTGCAATGCCGCCCCCTGCAGACTCGCGGCCAATGGGCCGCCAGCAGGGAGGTGTCAATCAACCCGATCGTACTCGATCAGGTTGATTTTCGGTGATGTCTGTCCGCCTGCTCAGAGCAGGCGGACAGGTTATGCAGCAGCGGTCTTTGTGACCGCTACTTCATAACTGCTGTTTCTGGCGAGTCTGAAGACTCGCCAGAAACACGGGCCGTCAAGCTCCTTTCGGAGCTTGATAGATAGGCCCCAATGTATCTTCATGCTGTCTCCACAGTGTTTATACATAGCTGTATATATTTGTGTGTATGTATAAATGTGAATACATCTGTATACATGTTTTATATGTTTACATATATATGTGTGTGCATACATATATATATATATATATATATATATGGGACAAAGAAAATATCAGCGCTAGAATATGGTAGTCAGAAACTGCACAATAATACAGTGTAACCTATACAATCTATAAATATATTATATAAATAATTAGAGAGTTTAAATGACCACAATCTGGGCCAGTTGTTAAATATTGGTAAACACTGTCCTTTTCACAAATATTATGGTTGGATTATACCACAAAAAGAGTCACTCTTATTATTGTCAAGGTGGAAATAGTCTCTCTTGCAGCCTTTCTCCAAATGAAAAAACCAAGGGTCCTCAATGAGGTCTTAGTAGAATCTGGAATGGATAGAAGAGGGGAGGGGCGCACAGAAAAACCAGATCCTAGTGCAGCATATTATGGCAGGTTTATGTGACACACATACATAAATATACAGATGGACACTCACTTGTTCAGACCTCAATCCAAATGAGGTAAGAGATAAGCGTGGAGGCTATATGTGAGTGAAGTTAAAAACTGTACTTTATTACAATTAATTAAGAGCAAAAGTGTCATTTAAAAAGTCCACATTGACACTGTGTGTATTTTACAAGACTGATTATACAGACACGAACATTCACTCAAGCACAGTAAGCAATAAGGAGGTTAGCGGTTAAGGTTCTGCAAACCATCCTACCTGCTTTGTGCCTTTGCAAGTAGTGCTAGATTTGCTTCAACAGTAACAGATCTGTGATATCTCAAGCATTTTTTGCACAGCTATACATTCGTTTTTGCACTATACTGATATTGTATAATCAGTCTTGTAAAATACACACACAGGCCCATTTATCAAAGGGCTTGCGGACCTGATCCGACACTGCGGATCAGGTCCGCAAGACCTCGCTAAATGCGGAGAGCAATACGCTCTCCGCATTTAACATTGCACCAGCAGCTCACAAGAGCTGCTGGTGCAACGCCGCCCCCTGCTGACTCGCGGCCAATCGTCCGCCAGCAGGGAGCTGTCAATCAACCCGATCGTATTCGATCGGGTTGATGTCCGGCGATTCCTATCCGCCTGTTCAGAGCAGGCGGAGAGGGTTATGGAGCAGCGGTCTTTAGACCGCTGCTTCATAAGTTGTGTTTCTGGCGAGTCTAAAGACTCGCCAGAAACACGGCCCTTCAAGCTCCGATAAATGGGCCTGTATGTGTCAAAGTGGACTTTTCAAATGACACTTTTGCTCTTAATTTATGTAATAAAGTACAGTTTTTAACTTCACTCACATTTTGGTCTATATTATTAGTAGTACGGCCCCCACCCCCTCCCTCCCAAACCCCTGACAGATTGAATTGAATACTATACAGTTCAAAAGGGGATCCAGGAGAGACTGACAAGGTGTTTTGAGTGACA
Source organism: Bombina bombina (assembly GCF_027579735.1). Taxonomy (NCBI): domain Eukaryota; kingdom Metazoa; phylum Chordata; class Amphibia; order Anura; family Bombinatoridae; genus Bombina; species Bombina bombina. The sequence continues at coordinate 1,261,854,869 of NC_069500.1, forward strand.
AGGAAGAAAAGTGGGATATATCCATCTTCTGGCACCGGTCTTAAAGGGGAAGTAAGCTGTACAGTGGAGAACCATTTTCACATCTGCCTTAGGCTGCATATAGCCTCCACGCTTATCTCTTACCTCATTTGGATTGAGGTCTGAACAATGTCCATCTGTATATTTATGTATGTGTGTCACATAAACCTGCCATAATATGCTGCACTAGGATCTGGTTTTTCTGTGCGCCCCTCCCCTCTTCTATCCATATATATATATTTACACACACACTTTTGAGTCCTTTCCAGTCAAGCACAAGCACTTTGACATATAAATAATCTTTTTTAAATTGTATATGTTCGTTTGTTTTTTGTTTTTTTTATCAGGAATACTTTTGTTCTTCGCTTAGAAGAAAATTGTATTTTTATTTTAAATACAGTATGTATCTATATAGCTATATATACATATTCATTTTATATGAATCTTTGGGTAGAGCTTGAACAAAAGATAGAGGAGGCTTTCACAACACCCAGTAGAATTCTATGGGGAAGGGGAGTTAGCTCTGTCAATAGAGCTAATATTTTTTGCATTTCACTTGTGATCTAGCCCACAATATTTAGACATATGAAGCAATATGCATCATGATCCTAATGAAAAACAAAATAGCATAAAAACAGAATCATCTGATATTAAAAAGTCTTATGAATTCATAAAAAATCAGAAAATATATTTAAAAGGCAATACATTAGATGCATTTGCCAGTATACCTTAAATGAATTTAAATCATTGTACCAAAAAGAGAGAAAAGGTTAAAAAATGTTGTATCCGTGTCTCTTGAGTAAGGTTTACAATTCCCTATTTGTGTCTATTGGCAGGGTACACATCCTTTTTTATGGATGTGTTCTGTATTAAATCTTATAATTCCTTCTAAGAATATGTTCCGCATTTAATCTTATAGTCATTTATTTGATCAGCTAAATGTATAGAGGTAAATTGCTCAAATGCATGTGTTAAAACCATAAGTGCTCATACACATAGCATTTATGCGTTGAACAAAACAAGCATCAATAAAGCCTTCTCCATTCAATCTTCCCTACTCTCATTTAAACTCAAGAAGGAATACAAATACAGAACAAAGATACAACAGCCAAAGAAAATAAGACCTTCAGAAAGAGCAAAGGTGGGGGTGTAGTATATAAAACCAAAAGACAAAAGACCAAGGTAACAAATATAAAAAATTGAAAAAATATTTAAAAGGACAATAAACACCAACAATTTTATTGTTTAAAAAGATAGATAACCCCTTTATTTACATTCCTCAGTTTTGCATTTACCTCTGTGATTACTTTTTATCAAAGCTTCTGCAGACTGCCTCCTTATCTCAGATCTATGACAGATTTCAGACAATTAAAATAACTCAATGGACGTGAGCACAATGTTATCTATATGGCACATATGAACTAACACCATCTAGCTGTGAAAAACTGACAAATGCATTCAGCTAAGAGGCGGCCTTTAGGAGCTTAGAAATTAGCATATGAGCCTACCTAGCTTTCAACCAAGAATACCAAGAGAACAAAGCAAATCTGATAATAAAAGTAAATTGGAAAGTTGCTTAAAATTACATGCCCTATCTGAATCATGAAAGTTTAATTTTGACTTTTATGTCCCTTAAGTAAACTGACAGAAAACCAAAATAAAAATACTTAAGAAAGTTTTGTCATTTGCACCAACTTCAAAATGTAATAAATTCAAATCTTATGTAGTTGCTCACAAATTGTTTAGTGTGAATGTATAAAATATGACAGCTAACACAGCGAAAAAACAGACAAGGGTCCAGTTCTTGAGACCTTTGAGGAATTAGAACTAAAAGATACAGGAAACATTCCTGAAAGGCAAATCAATAAAGTAAACTTGATTTCTTTCTAATGACACGGTGAGTCCACGGATCATCATAATTACTATTGGGAATATCACTCCTGACCAGCAGGAGGAGGCAAAGAGCACCACAGCAAAAGTTGTTAAATACCACTCCCCTTACCCACAACCCCCAGTCATTCTCTTTGCTTGTATCAGTTGCAAGGAGGTGGTAAAGTTAGGTGTCTGATTCTTCAATCAAGAGTTTGTTAAAAAAAAATTAAGCAGAGCAGGTTTTTCTTGGGGTGTAGCCGTAGTCCATATCAGTCTCTTCAGTAGGGCACTGGTGGCTTTAAAGCAGTTAGGAACTTGTAAATTGTGCTTTGCTGTATTTTCCTATCAAGTGGCTGCCCTGGTATAGCAAGACTGAGTAAGTTTACTCTGTCTTTCTTTTTTCCACAGGTCTCTGTGAGGAGTGGTATCCTCCCATACTTTGTGAGGTTGTCTGACTGCCGGACGGCTAGAATGTAGGTAAGTGCCTTTTTTGTTATTTGAAAAGTATGGCACTGATTAAGTTTCCCTGCTATTTATTTTTTGACTCAAAATCCTTCAGGGGTAAGGGTTTTTATGGCAGTGTGCAGGGCATTTATGCATGTGTTATGGATACTAGGGTTTAATATCCTTTAGGACAGGAAGGAGTTAACTCTTTATTGCGGGTTCAGTTTTTTAGCTTCTTTTAAGGATGCTACATTGTTTATAATCCTCACAGTAGGTAGAACTTATAGGATAAGGAAACGTTTTTAGGTGCCTAGCTAGCAGAGCAAGATTGTCGGCTCTGGGTTTGTAGGATTGTAGGATCACCTACATAGTTTTATTTTTTTTGTGTGTGTACTGATATGTAGTGTGGAACACACTCCATTCTTTGGCCTAGATTTGGAGTTTGGCGGTAAAAGGGCTGTTAACGCTCCGCAGGCTTTTTTCTGGCCGCACCATAAAATTAACTCTGGTATCGAGAGTTCAAACAAATGCTGCGTTAGGCTCCAAAAAAGGAGCGTAGAGCATTTTTACCGCAAATGCAACTCTCGATACCAGAGTTGCTTACGGACGCGGCCAGCCTCAAAAACGTGCTCGTGCACGATTCCCCCATAGGAAACAATGGGACTGTTTGAGCTGAAAAAAAACCTAACACCTGCAAAAAAGCAGCGTTCAGCTCCTAACGCAGCCCCATTGTTTCCTATGGGGAAACACTTCCTACGTCTGCACCTAACACTCTAACATGTACCCCGAGTCTAAACACCCCTAACCTTACACTTATTAACCCCTAATCTGCCGCCCCCGCTATCGCTGACCCCTGCATATTATTATTAACCCCTAATCTGCCGCTCCGTAAACCGCGGCAACCTACGTTATCCCTATGTACCCCTAATCTGCTGCCCTAACACCGCCGACCCCTATATTATATTATATTATATTTATTAACCCCTAATCTGCCGCCCCCGCTATCGCTGACCCCTGCATATTATTATTAACCCCTAATCTTCCGCTCCGTAAACCGCCGCAACTTACATTATCCCTATGTACCCCTCTTCTTCCGTTGTCTCCCGACTAATGACGGTTCCTTTAAGGGACGTCATCCAAGATGGCGTCCCTCGAATTCCGATTGGCTGATAGGATTCTATCAGCCAATCGGAATTAAGGTAGGAATTTTCTGATTGGCTGATGGAATCAGCCAATCAGAATCAAGTTCAATCCGATTGGCTGATCCAATCAGCCAATCAGATTGAGCTCGCATTCTATTGGCTGATCGGAACAGCCAATAGAATGCGAGCTCAATCTGATTGGCTGATTGGATCAGCCAATCGGATTGAACTTGATTCTGATTGGCTGATTCCATCAGCCAATCAGAAAATTCCTACCTTAATTCCGATTGGCTGATAGAATCCTATCAGCCAATCGGAATTCGAGGGACGCCATCTTGGATGACGTCCCTTAAAGGAACCGTCATTAGTCGGGAGACAACGGAAGAAGAGGATGGATCCGCGTCGCCTGCTTCAAGATGGACCCGCTCCGCACCGGATGGAAGAAGATCGAAGATGCCGCTTGGAGAAGATGTTTGCCGGTCCGGATGTCCTCTTCTTGCCGGATAGGAGGAAGACTTTGGAGCCTCTTCTGGACCTCTTCAGCACCGGATGATGGATCGCCAACCCCCGCTTGGGTTGGATGAAGATGTTGGAGCCAGGACGGATCGGTGAACCTGGTATGGTGAAGACAAGGTAGGAAGATCTTCAGGGGCTTAGTGTTAGGTTTATTTAAGGGGGTTTGGGTTAGATTAGGGGTATGTGGGTGGTGGGTTGTAATGTTGGGGGGGGTATTGTATTTATTCTTTTACAGGCAAAAGAGCTGAAATTCTTTGGGCATGCCCCGCAAAGGGCCCTGTTCAGGGCTGGTAAGGTAAAAGAGCTTGTAACTTTTTTAATTTAGAATAGGGTAGGGAATTTTTTATTTTGGGGGGCTTTGTTATTTTATTAGGGGGCTTAGAGTAGGTGTAATTAGTTTAAAATTGTTGTAATATTTTTCTTATGTTTGTAAATATTTTTTTTATTTTTTGTAACTTAGTTCTTTTTTATTTTTTGTACTTTAGCTAGTTTATGTAATTGTATTTATTTGTAGGAATTGTGTTTAATTAATTTATTGATAGTGTAGTGTTAGGTTAATTGTAGGTAATTGTAGGTAGTTTATTTAATTATTTTATTGATAGGGTAGTGTTAGGTTTAATTATATCTTAGGTTAGGATTTATTTTACAGGTAAATTTGTTATTATTTTAACTAGGTAACTATTTAATAGCTATTGTACCTAGTTAAAATAAATACCAAGTTGCCTGTAAAATAAATATTAATCCTAAAATAGCTATAATATAATTATAATTTATATTGTAGCTATATTAGGATTTATTTTACAGGTAAGTATTTATCTTTAAATAGGAATAATTTATTTAATAAGAGTTAATTTATTTCGTTAGATGTAAATTATATTTAAGTTAGGGGGGTGTTAGTGTTAGGGTTAGACTTAGCTTTAGGGGTTAATCAATTTATTAGAATAGCGGTGAGCTCCGGTCGTCAGATTAGGGGTTAATAATTGAAGTTAGGTGTCGGCGATGTTAGGGAGGGCAGATTAGGGGGTTAATACTATTTATTATAGGGTTAGTGAGGCGGGTTAGGGGTTAATAACTTTATTATAGTAGCGCTCAGGTCCGCTCGGCAGATTAGGGGTTAATAAGTGTAGGCAGGTGTCGGCGACATCGAGGGGGGCAGATTAGGGGTTAATAAATATAATATAGGGTTCGGCGGTGTTAGGGGTAGCAGATTAGGGGTACATAGGGATAACGTAGGTGGCGGCGCTTTGCGGTCGGAAGATTAGGGGTTAATTATTTTAAGTAGCTGGCGGCGACGTTGTGGGGGGCAGGTTAGGGGTTAATAAATGTAATACAGGGGTCGGCGGGGTTAGGGGCAGCAGATTAGGGGTACATAAGTATAACGTAGGTGGCGGTCGGCAGATTAGGGGTTAAAAATTTTAATCGAGTGGCGGCGATGTGGGGGGAGCTCGGTTTAGGGGTACATAGGTAGTTTATGGGTGTTAGTGTACTTTAGGGTACAGTAGTTAAGAGCTTTATGAACCGGCGTTAGCCAGAAAGCTCTTAACTCCTGCTATTTTCAGGCGGCTGGAATTTTGTCGTTAGAGCTCTAACGCTCACTTCAGAAACGACTCTAAATACCAGCGTTAGAAAGATCCCATTGAAAAGATAGGATAAGCAAATTGACGTAAGGGGATCTGCGGTATGGAAAAGTCGCGGCTGAAAAGTGTGCGTTAGACCCTTTAATCACTGACTCCAAATACCAGCGGGCGGCCAAAACCAGCGTTAGGAGCCCCTAACGCTGGTTTTGACGGCTACCGCCGAACTACAAATCTAGGCCTTTGTGAGTTAGGTCTACGCATTAGTAATGCAGAGCGGCACCATTTCTTTTTCCTCTGGGTCCAATCACGTGACCCCGCCTTCTTTCTTCATTACGGAACGGAGAGGCACCATATTGTAGTCATTTAGAGTTATGAGCTGTGATTGGTGTTGGGTGCAAGTTCTATTGCAATGGAAGCTAGAGAGGGAAATATGTGTGTAGAGTCATGACTTTTGTTCCACTGGCTTGTAATGTTTAAGAGCAAGCGTGTTATTCTGAACCTTCCTTTCATTATGTCCTTCATGCGCTTCGTGCTTTATGGGCTCAATGTATTTTGTTTTTATTGAATTTAAAGTTAGTTTAAATATTTTATATATTTTATATAATTTAATTTCTGATTTTTATTTTAGCTTCTTATTGGATTTCCCTCACCTATGGAAATTTTATTTTAATTTATTTCCTCAGTATTTTTTTTTTTTTGTATGTAACAGAGCTCTGTTCCTAAATGCATATTTCAGTGACAGTGTCAGTTATTTTTTTTATGTATTTTATATAATTTAATTTCTGAAAATTATTTTACACTCATGTCTCCCTAGATAATTCTTCTTAGGCTATGCCGCAGTTTTCTCCTCAGTCGTCCCTAGCCTTTTTTATGGTGTCACATGCAGTGTCCTGCGGTTCCTTTCAATCTCCTAGAGGAGTTATTTGCATGCAGAATTGTCTGTCCAGGTATATTTTGACATCTGTGGCTTTTTCTGCTTTTCCTATTTTCAAGGGAAATCACAAGAGGTTATTTTATGAATCGTGTAGTACGGTTTCTGCTCCGCTTATGGCTGCTACTCATTTTGTTTCTTTTATAGTATTATGAGCAGGATAGTCGGTAGCTTTAGACAGTGTAATTCCTTCATCTGGTACTGAAGTAGTTTTCTTCAGATTCAAGCCGGAACTCTTTTCTGTTCAGGAGGGGTTGGCTATTTGGTAAACTTTGACTCTCCTGTCATGGTCTATGCTCTAGAATCTAGTGAATTATATATTTACTAGGATTCTTTTGCAAACATTTCCCTGTTTTCGACTGTATTAATAAAGTTTTTTTCAGGGTTGGTGTCAAGGTTTTCCTTTTCAAGTGTCTGTAATTGCTGTTTTCCTTTAATTATCATGGTGCAGCCATTGCTATTCTGGTTTGCGACCTTCAATCCTTAGTTAGCATTGAGGAACATTTGCAGACTTTTATGGACAAGTGTGGCTTCTTTGGAGTGCTTTGTCTGATTCAATTTTGGAGGACTCAATAAGATAATAACAACTTTTCAGGTGCCTATTTGGTTGATTCCGAGAGGGAGCGCTGAAAATACGCTTTGAGTCCCACTGGGAGAAAGGCGCTATATAAATACTGGTTGTTACTATAACAGAACGGCTGTTTTTTTTTTATTTCTGTTGCTACCTTTCATTCACTTGCACTTCTGGGGAAGTTTTTCCCTTTGTTTTCCAAGCAGGAGCAGTGCAAGTTCTCTGGGATATCCAGTCAGTCTTGGGATCAGGGGTAGTAGGTAAAGAAAACCACAGCTATCTTTCATTCAGCATGAAGGTTTGCTCCTGAACAGGATTGGCTCCTGTGGTGGGTGGTCTGTTTCAGTGTTTTCTTTTGCCTGGATGCTAGATGTCCTAGATCCCTTAGGGGCTGTAGGTTTAGTGCATCAAACGTTTCAAATTCTTTTTTTCGAGGAGTAGGTTCCTCCTCTCATGTTTCTTTGTTAAAGTGAGAGGCGTTCTTGAACTGTGTTCAGAATCTCCCTTCCTTGGAGGGATTGTTCCTGTTTCAGGATCTAGTTTCTTTTTCATTCTGTTCCAACTTTCTTTGTTCTAAGTTAGGCATAAAATATTTAATTTTGTTTTTCGGAATAACGACCTTTAAGATGGAGACTCTTTGCTCCATTTCTCTTTGTGCTAGAGGGTCAGTTTATAATGGCCTTAGATCTATAGTATGCGTATCCTCAGTTTTCCTTTTAAAGGGATCATCTCAGATTTCTGAGTTTTACTCTCCGGCTGAATATTTTTCAGTTTGTGGGCCTATAGGGGCTTTGCAGCAGCTCCCAGAATTTTATAAAGGTTCTGGACCGCGATTGGTTCTGGGATTGCAGTGGCGTCCCTCCTGAAGTCCTATTGGTTCAGGCTCTATTTTTTCATAAATTAGGTATTCTACTTAGGAATTAATGTTCGAGAGTTCAGCAGTTCTGCATGCTCAGTCAGTGGAATGGGGATTATCCGGATGTCTTGGAGTTTCTAGATCTATCGACAAGAGTCTCCTTTCCGTGGTTTTTTTCATCATGATTTTTGGTCTCTGGACTCTCGCTTTGGAGACCTTCCTGGCCGTTTGACTGCGATCACCAGCCTTCTGGGCTGGGGAGGTGTCTGGGACTCATTGAGGTAGCTCAGTTGGTAAATGCCCAGACTACAAAGGCCTGTTTACAAGATTCAAGGTCACAGGTTCAAATACCGGCAGGGCCGAATCGGCTGCTCGCATTATAACGCAGGGACTTTGGTCCTGGGAGTAGTTTTCTCTCCCCTTCATCTTTGAGGCGGATAGCGTCCTTTGATGTTTTGACCTCAGGGGTTTTTAGCCCATTTTATCAGGTAATAGACAGGCATCATAACCTCTGTGACCTTACATCACCTGACAGGGGGGAACTTTAGTTCCTTAGTCACGTATGTAGGGTTTCAGATTTTTCTGTGGGTAGGTGCTCACAGTTATTGTTATTTCTGGAAGGGATTTCTGGGAAGTGGCATTCTGAACAGTCAGACTTCTTATCCCAGAGACGTGGGATCCACTTCCGGAGTGTTCTCCAGGTTATCTCCCAAATGGGGGTTTGTAGAATTGGTTCTGCTGGGGTCTCGTCAGAACCCAGCTTTGGTTCAAGGTCAAGAGATCTTCAAGCCTTCTAATAGATGTTCTGGCAGTTCCTTGGAACTTCAGATTGACATATCCTTCTTCTCTGTTTATTCTCCTTCCACGGTTCAAGTAGGAGAGCATTGGGTTTATTTTAGTTCCTGCATGGCCTCACAGGATCTGGCAGGTGGATCTAGTAGTTTTGTCTTCTCTATCTTCATGGAGACTTCTGCTGGGGAAGAATTTTCTGCCTTTGGATTTCTTTCCTCATTCAAATATCGTTTCTCTGAAATGATCTGCTTGGAGATTGTTCTCTTGTTTTTAGTTTATTGTGGGACATTTTAATCGGTTCTTAAGTCCACGATTTATTGTTGTAAGCCTAGTGGTTAGCTTTGTGCTTTGCAAATCAAAGGTTGTTGTTTCGCATCCAGTTGCTGGCACTGGATGTTTATTTTTCAGGAACCCAAGGATCTTCTCTTCTATCCAGGTAGGCCTGAGAAGGGGGTTATTTGTTAGTACCCTCAAGGGTCAGATTCAGTGCTTGTCATTCTGATGTTCAAGCGTCTGGCGGATGTACTAGATGTACTTTTGCTTTTTAGGTCCTGGTCGGATTCGGGACTGTCTTTAAGTCAGTTGCTCCTTTGGAGCTTTATCTCTGTTCTTAAAGTTTTTTAGTCAGGCTTTGTTTGAGCCTTCATTTTCCATAGATATTAAGTGTTATCTTGGAGAGTTTTGTTTTTCTTCTGCTTGGAGGGTTTCCGAATTCTCAGCTTGCAGTGTGGTTTGTCTTATCTCATTTTTCAGGAGATAAGACAGTTCTTTGTACCATGTTTTGGTTGTTTCGGACAAAAATTTTATTCAGTAACTTTTTGTTCCTTCTTCTTGTCCTAATCCTTCTTCTCATAAGGAGCATCTGTTGCACAATTTATTTGTTGTGCAGGTTCTTAGATTTTATCTGCAGGCTACAAAAGACCTTGTCAATCTTCTGTATTGTTTGTTGTTTTTCTGGATAGACAAGGGCCAGTAAGCCTCTGCCCCTTCTTTCTCTCTCTGGTTGAGAGGTGTTATTTTTAGGGTTTATAGGTCTGCTGGAAAGCAGCTTCCTGAGAGAATTACAGCTCTTTCCATTAGGGTGGTGTTTTCTGTTTGGGCCTTCAAGTAAGAGGCGTCTTTTTAGAATAGAGCATACGACGACTGGGCCTTCTTTGTTCTTTTTTTCTAAAGTCTATAAATTTGATACTTTTTCCTCGGCTGAGGCTCATTTGGAAGAAAGGTTCTTCGAGCAGTGGTGCCTTCTGTTTAGGTTAACTGTCTTGTCCCTCCCTTATAATCCGTGTCCTCTAGCTTGGGTATTAATTTCCAATAGTAATTATGATGATCCGTGGACTCACCGTCACCGTGTCATTAGAAAGAAAATGAAATTTATGCTTACCTGATAAATGTGTTTCTTTCTTGACAAGGTGAGTCCACGGCCCGCCCTGTATTTTCAGACAGTTTATTTTTAAATAAAGCTCAGGCACCTCTGCACCTTATATTACTTCCTTTCTCCTTTCCTTTTGGTTGAATGACTGGGGGTTGTGGGTAAGGGGAGTGGTATTTAACAGCTTTTGCTGTGGTGTTTTTTACCTCATCCTGCTGGTCAGGAGTGATATTCCCAATAGTAATTATGATGATCCGTGGACTCACCGTGTCAAGAAAGAAACAAATTTATCAGGTAAGCAAAAATTTCATTTTTGTCAATAATAACAACAAGAATTAATGAAATAATCATAAAATAATAGCAATATTATTTTTAAAAGTGATGATAAGTGAGGAGGTATTGTTGTGTTAGATAAAGAGTATTATCTGGGTATATGTTTTGATTTATTAGAAGATGTGGGCTAGATTACGAGTGGCGCTCTAAAAGTTGTGAGCGAGCGATAATGGGTCAATAGTTGCAACTGTATTACAAGTTGAAAGTAAACATGTTCGCTCAAGCGCAATTGAATTAAACATGCGTCAGGTTAGCGTGACTTCAGAGCTGTGGTTAACTGTTACGCTTACACAAAATACATTAAAATGTACAGTTACATCATCTAATAAAAAATATTTAAAATAAAATTGCAATAAAAAGTTGTAAGGGCTCAAAGATATGAAGTCTCATAGGGATACATACATATACATGTCTAAAGATGTATACGTATGTGTGTCTATATATATATATATATTAAAATACAAGCGAAATGTCGAAAGAAGTTCAGCGCTGCAAACACGTGGAATACAAATACAATGTTACTATGTCAAATATACTAAATGTCTTTCAGATATGATAGACAAATGTTCTATCTATCCCACTGGTTCTATATGAACCGATATAAGACAAAGTCCGGTGAATATAAAAGTTCAACAATAGTAGTGCAATGGTTTGAATTGATAATACTAGGTGGAACTCAAATTACAACAATTGCAACAATGATGCTGGGGGATAAGTGGTATACCCTTACCAGAGGGTACCTCAATCTTATGAGGTAATGTCAGCGCGTCTGTTTGGATTCTCTCCAGTCAGTCTTGGATTTTCCTCCTGTGTGTGAAAAGATCCAGGTCTTTACATTCGTGCCGACTTGTGTATGGTGCTTTCAATCTAGGAACTTCCTTGTTCTTTATATCACTGGTTTGGTGTCTCCTCGTAGTATGGTGGTTCCGTCTGGACCTTGGCTCTCACCGTATTTAGAGGGACAAAGCAAAGAAAAGGAAAGAGCACATAGCGTGATACTGTATAATAAAAATTTATTACATACAAGAATGAGATAAGAAATACACTCACATTCAACAACCTCAATCCTTATGAGGTAAGTAAGAACTTGTACATATATTTTTATACACCTTACACAGGTGTTACTATGCCCGGTATCGTTATAGATCACTTGGTGGTGGTTTAGACTTCACTCAGTGTGGATTGTTAGAGTTAAAACAGTAGAATAGGATACTGGTGGTTGAAAGGGTCTGTCGCCAGGTATCGTGACAGTTCACTTAGTGGTGATTTGCACTTGATTCAGTGTAGACTGTTCGAGTTGAAAACAGTAATGATAGATTGGGATACTAGAGCTTGATATGACCTGTTGCTGATAGAGTTACAGCAGCTACGGTCTCAGTTATACAATAAAAGAGACTATATAGAGACTGAGAGCCTATCCCTCAGATTTATAACACTGGTCAATATTGTGTTGACCCGTCTAACCGGCAGAGTAAAACCGGAATAAATTGAATGTATCAGAGCCTACTATGTGAAGTAGGTTAAGGCTGCTGTTTTGTCAGAACCTATCTTGTAATTAAGTAGGCAGGTCAGTGTTTGCAACTTCGTTAGCCAAATCAGTGGCTTGGTGTATAATGCGCTGATTATGTGTATATGTGGGTGAGAATAAAATGCCAAAAAAAAAAAGCAAAGTATCAAAACTCCAACTACTGTTGTATAAATAGTGGAGAGATAGCACTCTAGGACGTGCCTCTAGTGTCGGTCAAATAGACGAGCCGTGTGAGTATCGTCAGGGACCGCTGTGAGTCACTGTGCAGATGTCAGCCGCTTCGGAAACAAAGAACAAAGCCACTCTCAAATATCGTAATCCTTACGCGTTTCGAAGCGTGCAAGATGCTTCTTCATCAGAGGGAGTTTGTGGCTTGTTTGCAGAAGTGGCTGAAATTTAAAGGGCTGTGAGTGGGCGTCTTGGTTCCGACTGACGTAGTACGTCATAGCGTTTGCGGCTGCGACGTGACAGAGACTCACGTGTTGTCTTGGAAACAGATTTTGTATATATGAATTCCTTATGTGTGCGGACTTGGTTGATAAATAAAATTGTATTTTTCAACTGGGTAGAGAAAGGGAAAATATATAATTATTTATTATTGGTATATATTATTCCATCGAAATGGTTGTGTCCTGGGTCTTATAAGTGAAGTCTTAAATGAAATGCGATATTCTAAAAAGCGCTTGTATAAATTGCTAATAGAGACTCACTCATTTTCTTCCAGCCAGGTGTGAGTGTATACATAAAACCATAATCATTGGTCTTAATGTGTTACTATGGGGGTTTATTAAAATTGAAATTACATTCTAGTGGCCGGCTGCCCGATTAATGTTTGAGCCTGTATAAAAACTTATTCTACTTTTTCTCCTTTTTTCCCTATTTTGCGAATGCCTTTGATAGAGGAGTTGGAGGAATGTCCTATCATTTCTATAAGAATAAAAAACTAGAATAATGAGAATAACCATTGTCAGAGATGGAAGGAGGGGTTTTTTTTAGGAAATTGTTAGACCTATGGGGAGTGTATAATATGTTAAACTATACCAACCCCCCTTGCCAAACTCTGAACACAAATACCATAATTACAGTATTTGTGTAGTGAGAGATAAAAATATGCTGTCAAACTGATCAGAAAAAGATAATAATCGGGATGTGACCCCTTGTGAGAAATGGACAGCATAAAGTTACTAGTTAAAAGTTTGTTTGTTTTGGATTGAAAGAGTACTGGTTTAAAATATGGTTAATGTTACTGTTTATAGGAAAGCAGCTAGATCTATATCTTCATTCATACCCCTTGGGGTCATGGTGCCCATATAGTGTATCCAGTATGATTCTCTTTGTCTTAATTTTTGAAATCTGTCTCCCCCTCTATCTGGGGCCAAAACCTGTTCAAGAATAGTGCCCTTTAGAAGTGCAGGGTTTTGTTGATGGAAATACTTGAAATGTCTGGATAGGCTATGATCTTTATATCCTTCTTCAATGTTTTTCAGATGTTCCAATAGGCGATTTATATATATGTGTGTGTGTACATATGTATTCATGTATTTATATGTGTATATATATTTACAGAAAAATATACACATATTAACACATAAATACATATGTACACACACACACACACACACATATATATATATATATATATATATATATTTATATATATATATATATATATATATATATATATATATATATATAGTGCATTAGAGTCCTTTGCAGTCAAGTAGCTGAAAACATAAAATTATATTTATGCAATACTCATATTTAATAAAGTGCTTAACTGTGTATGTACTGTAAATATGTCACATTCCAATGTTCTTCACATAAGGAAATATATTCTAAGTATTTATAAATAGATATATATATATATGCCTATATATAACTGATAAATAGCGCTCCACTCATAATCTAGCCAATAATTTGCTAAGGAAATTCAACAGGATTTTACAGGTGAGAACTTAAGACATTAAGCGCAAGTATTGGGTATACTAAGTGAAAAAAATACAAATTCCTACTACCAGACTTTCCGAGAATACCAGTTTTTAAAATTTTGCCCAAGATACGTAAGGGAGGCCAATTGTTTCAGGATAGAATCACTAACAGCGAATATAGATTGATTGATTGATTGATTGATTGATTGATTGATAGATACTTCTAAAATATGTTGTACAATTACATTTTTATTTCAAAGACTCCACTAAGTTTTAAAATTAATGAAGATTTTGAATTGGAGTGAGGAGATTTGGCTAATAACTTGTGATGTTGCCTCATTGTATACTTGCATAGCTCATAATGATGATATAGATAATTTTGTTAGAATGTAAAACATTTCATATTCCAGGGTATTGTTAAGCTTCAAGGTAATTAGAGAGGGGGCAATATACATATAAACCTTTTAAAGATAGAAAGTGATTGGATTTTTTCAGTAAGATGCCCTGAACTCTAGTGGCCGCCATTTAGAGATGGAACTATCATGTTTCACGAATTAACAATTTTTATTTATAGATTTTAAATAATTATATTGATTATACTTTAAATACAATTTAAGAAAATGAAATATTATGAATTTTTATGGATTATTTAATTTAGTTTTTAAAGGGATATGAAACCCCCCAAAAAATTATTTTGTAATTCAGACAATTCTAAAAAAAAGTTTATAATTGAATTCTATTATCAAATTTGCTTAATTCCCATGATATTCTGTGTTGAAGAGATACCTAGGTAGGCATCTGGAGCACTACCTAGAAGGAAATATTGCTGCCATCTAGTGCTCTTTCAAATGTGTAACATTCTTGCAAAACTGCTGCCATATAGAACTTCATAAATGAGCAGGCTCACAGACGTCCCTGCTTTTTAACAAAATATACCAAGAGAATGAAGAAAAATTGATAATAAAAGTAAATTAGATAGTTGTTTAAAATCACATTTAGGCTACATATCCCTTTAAATTCTATTTATGTTTGCTAATAATTGATTTTGAAATGAATTGACAAATGAAATAACTTCCATAGCAGAAAAATACAGTTGGCCCTAGGTTTACAATGGTTCAACTTGCACCGTTTCAGAATAACAACCTTTTTCTCAGTCATGTGACTGCTATTGAAAATCATTGATAAGCAGTGCATAAATTAAAATAGCCAGTAGTTGGAGCTGTCCGCTTTTGTTACAGCAAAGATATGCAAGCCAAGCAAGCTGAAATTAATCAATTTAACCAGACCTGAGCTATCGAGCAGCTTGCAAAGGAACAAGATCTTCCTGTCTATAAATCAGTCCAGATTGGAATGCACAGAAATAACTGCAGAAAAATGCAAGTAAAGTCTGTGTTGTGTGATTATTTTATTAGGTTTATAATGCTGTTTAGCAAATGTTTTTGTTCATTTAACTTAGTTTAATTATATATTCTGTGTTGTGTGATTATTTTATTAGGTTTATAATACTGTTTAGCATTTAAAGTCTTCATTCCAAAACTTTAAAAATAATGTATTAGGTGTTACTTATGCCAATTTTGAGAGGGGCCTGGAACCTAACTCCCTCACTTCCCATTGACTTACGGTTTTGATTTACAACTATTCCTTCTGGAACCTAACCCCAGCGTAAACTGAGAGCTACCTGTATTAATATTTGGAGGGTGAAAGGGTTAACAAACAGAGAGTTCTAACTATATTAGAATCCATGAAAACGGGACTAAATACAGCTTAGCAAAGGCTCATGAACTGAGCTTAAATAAGTAGCACAATTTCTAGTATTTTACAGGAAACTTTATACCCAGCTGAAGATTGTGTGAAATCTGAGGAATGTGCGCCTTAGGCAATGAGCTGGTCGGATGAAATGGATGAAGCTTCAATGGGACCTGTTTTGACTCAACATAAACTATGTGTAAGGGCATATATGGATTTAACACATGTGTGTAAGTAATTTATCTCTGTTTAACAGATCACGTACATGACTATGATATTTAATATGAAACATATTAATATAAGGAATTATAAGATTTAAAATGGAACATATCCATAAAAAAAACTATTGGATTTTTCACAAGAGACATAAATACAATTGTTAACCTTACTCAACCTTACTCAAAAGACAGATACAACATTTTTAATCTTATTGACTCTTTTGGGTACAATGAGTAAAAATTGTGTTCCTAATTAATCTATTTATAAGATTATTTTATGGATTTATAAGACATTTTAATATCAGCTAGTTCTGTTTTTTAATGTTTTTTTTAATGCTTTTCATAAGGAGGCTCCATTTTTATTTAAAGGGACAGTCTACACCAGAAATTTTATTGTTTTAAAAGATAGATAATCCCTTTATTACCCATTTCCCAGTTTTGCATAACCAACACAGTTATAATAATATACTTTTAACCTCTGTGATTATCTTGTATCTAAGCCTCTGCAAACTGCCCCTTTTTTTCAGTTCTTTTGACAGACTTGTAGTCTAGCCAATCAGTGCCTGCTCCCAGATTACTTCACGTGCACGAGCACAGTGTTATCTATATGAAATATGTGAACTAACAACCTCTAGTGGTGAAAAACTGTTAAAATGCAATCTGAAAGAGGTGGGCTTTAAGGTCTAAGAAATTAGCATATGAACCTCCTAGGTTAAGCTTTCAACTAAGAATACCAAGAGAACAAAGCAAAATTGGTGATAAAAGTAAATTTGAAAATTGTTTAAAATTACATGCTCTATCTGAATCATGAAAGTTTATTTTGGCCTAGACTGTCCCTTTAAATAATATTAAAAGACCTCATCTTTTTTTTAGAATTTGACCTTCAGTGTAAATGCATCGCAGAGTTTTATTAATCAATTATATTGTAGGAAAATTTTGGAGATTATCGTCCTTTTAGTTCTGTGGTCTTAATTTTTTTTTTTTTTTGCTCAAGCCCTAATCCACTTTCATAATACATTTGAAATAAATACATTAGTAGTTATCTGGGCAATCTTAGTAAAATTTTAGAGCACTGAAATAAATTCTATTCATGTTTAAAAAGGTTGTAAACACTTTTTTTTCTATAAAATTATAGTTCCTCCCAAACTTTATCAGAAGCTTCTTTTGTGGAGCTGTTGTGCTGTTAATTTTCCAGATCACAGGTAAATCTCATTGAGGACACCTACCAGAGTTAAGTGGCATCTCCAGAAAATAAATATTTGAGTACATTCCATTACATAAATCACTCTTTCTCTTTCCCTGTAGATAAAACAATTTCCACTACATTATAAATGAGTCCAGTTTTGAGGCAAAACAAATTAGACCTGTACAATGCGTTAAGAATTCATTTTGTAGGAATCTTTCATCATTGTCTTTAACAATCTCCATTGTTGCCGGTGGTTGGCGTGGGAGGGAAAGAGGTGGGTGGCCCAATGGTAGAGGTGGGAGGAAGAGAGAAGGAGTGGAATGGGCCCTATGCTACAGAAAATAAATGGAGGGCAGAGGGAGGGATGGGATGTTGTACTATGGAAAAGAGTTGAGGGAGGGGGTCTCAGTGACAATCAGTTGGCGGGGTAGGGGGGACCTCCACACTACAGAAAATGGCAAAAATAGAAAATATTAAAAAACAAAACAAAAGCAAACATACAAACTAGGTACTGGCAGAAAGCTGCCTGGAAGAGGGAATGTTTTGAGAGCTGTTTGGTGGATCAGGAAGGTAGGTGGGTGAGGAGGGTTACCTACAATCCAGACATTTAATATATATGTGTGTATATATATATATATATATATATATATATATATATATATACATACATATATATACTAAATGTCTGGATTGTATATATATATATATATATATATAATCCCTACACTGCATACTGGAAGACTCTCTAAGATGGTGGTAACCAGTAGGGGGTGAGGGAGGGTAAAGCGTTGTTTGGAAAGGAATCAGCTAGGGATCGGGGGTGGGAGGTGTCAGATGGGAGGTAATCTCTACATTACTGCTAAAATTAACCTTACAAGCTATCTTAATATTTATATATAGTTTTGATAGATAAATAAAATAAAACAAGGCTCTATTTCTTTTTAAATTACGTGATAGCAAAAATGCTAAAACATTTCTTTTGGGCAAGTTTTTCTCTGAAATTTCTGGTCCATAAGTGATTAGGTCATTCTGAATTAATTTGTTTAATATCTTTTCACTCACTATATCATATTATATAATTATTCTTGATGACTCTTTTGACCCTGCAAAGAGACTTAGTCATAGTTTCCAATGGAACATATCCATAAAAAAAAAATATTGGATTTTAATGTTTTTTTTTAATGCTTTTCATAAGGAGGCTCCATTTTTATTTAAAGGGACAGTCTACACCAGAAATGTTATTGTTTTAAAAGATAGATACTCCCTTTATTACCCATTTCCCAGTTTTGCATAACAAACACAGTTATAATAATATACTTTTAACCTCTGTGATTATCTTGTATCTAAGCCTCTGTAAACTGCCCCTTTTTTCTGTTCTTTTGACAGACTTGCAGTCTAGCCAATCAGTGCCTGCTCCCAGATTACTTCACGTGCACAAGCACAGTGTTATCTATATGAAATATGTGAACTAACACCCTCTAGTGGTGAAAAACTGTTAAAATGCAATCTGAAAGAGGTTAGCTTCAAGGTCTAAGAAATTAGCATATGAACCTCCTAGGTTAAGCTTTCAACTAAGAATACCAAGAGAACAAAGCAAAATTGGTGATAAAAGTAAATTTGAAAATTGTTTAAAATTACATGCTCTATCTGAATCATGAAAGTTTATTTTGGCCTAGACTGTCCCTTTAAATAATATTAAAAGACCTTATCTTTTTTTTAGAATTTGACTTCCTTCAGTCTAGGTGCATTGCAGAGTTTTATTAATCAATTATATTGTAGGAATATTTTGGAGATTATCGTCCTTTTAGTTCTGTGGTCTTAAAATTTTTTTTTTTTTTGCTCAAGCCCTAATCCACTTTCATAATACATTTGAAATAAATACATTAGTAGTTGTCTGGACAATCTTAGTTAAATTTTAGAGTACTGAAATAAATTCTATTCATGTTTAAAAAGGTTGCAAACACTTTTTTTTTCTATAAAATTATAGTTCCTCCCAAACTTTATCAGAAGCTTCTTTTGTGGAGCTGTTGTGCTGTTAATCTTTCCAGAGCACAGGTAAATCTCATTGAGGACACCTACCAGAGTTAAGTGGCATCTCCAGAAAATAAATATTTGAGTACATTCCATTACATAAATCACTCTTTCTCTTTCCCTGTAGATAAAACAATTTCCACTACATTATAAATGAGTCCAGTTTTGAGGCAAAACAAATTAGACCTGTACAATGCGTTAAGAATTCATTTTGTAGGAATCTTTCATCATTGTCTTTACCAATCTCCATTGTTGCCGGTGGTTGGCGTGGGAGGGAAAGAGGTGGGTGGCCCAATGGTAGAGGTGGGAGGAAGAGAGAAGGAGGGGAATGGGCCCTATGCTACAGAAAATAAATGGAGGGCAGAGGGAGGGATGGGATGTTGTACTATGGAAAAGAGTTGAGGGAGGGGGTCTCAGTGACAATCAGTTGGGGGGGGGGGGTAGGGGGGACCTCCACACTACAGAAAATGGCAAAAATAGAAAATATTAAAAAACAAAACAAAAGCAAACATACAAACTAGGTACTGTCAGAAAGCTGCCTGGAAGAGGGAATGTTTTGAGAGCTGTTTAGTGGATCAGGAAGGTAGGTGGATGAGGAGGGTTACCTACAATCCAGACATTTAATATATATGTGTATATTAAATGTCTGGATTGTATATATATATATATATATATATATATATATATATATATATATATATATATATATAATCCCTACACTGCATACTGGAAGACTCCCTGCCAATACCGAAGATGGTGGTGACTAGTAGGGGGTGAGGGAGGGTAAAGCTTTGTTTGGAAAGGAATCAGCTAGGGATCAGGGGGTAGGAGGTGTCAGATGGGAGGTAATCTCTACATTACTGCTAAAATTAACCTTACAAGTTATCTTAATATTTATATATAGTTTTGATAGATAAATAAAATAAAACAAGGCTCTATTTCTTTTTAAATGACGTGATAGCAAAAATGCTAAAACATTTCTTTTGGGCAAGTTTTTCTCTGAAATTTCTGGTTCATAAGTGATTAGGTCATTCTGAATTAATTTGTTAAATATCTTTTCACTCACTATATCATATTATATAATTATTCTTGATGACTCTTTTGACCCTGCAAAGAGACTTAGTCATAGTTTCCATTGCTGTTGGAGACTATGTAAAGTGGACATAGCATAAAAGATCTTAACAGAGTTTAATGGAGATACTCTTTGTTACAACCAGTTTACACAGTTTACAATAAATTTAAACAAGGCCTTAGTGTGTTTAAATTTGTATTGTTTTTATCAGCTAGTAAAGGCATATGTAGAGGTTAAAATTGTCCAGACACATATATCTATGCATCTTCAAGGAAAACGTGCAAGCTGAAATTACTTATTTTTTTACTATAATCCATCCATATTTTACCTATAAACTGTAGCAACCTTCTCTATATACTAATCAACAAATCTTTTCACCAACTCCTAATTCTCTACCCTGCATATAATATCCCATCCAACATCTTTCAATCAATGGCCACTCCCCCAACTCCCACCTCGTGAAACGAGCACTCTATCCCCTCTGCACCTTAACCCCTTAATGACAGCTGACGTACCATAGTGCAAGATCACACTATGGGGCCCATTTATCAAGCTCCATATGAAGCTTGAGGGCCCGTGTTTCTGGCGAGCCTTCAGATTCGCCAGAAACACAAGTTATGGAGCAGCGGTCTGTTGGACATGATCTGCAATGTCACAAATAGGCCCCAATTGCTGAATGCCAGTGAGGCAAGCAGTAATAGTGCTATTATTGGGACAAACCCTCTCTTAATGATATGCAATGTACAGGATATGTTGTGTCATTAAGGAGTTAAGCAACTGCCTCATGGCACGTCCACAGCACTCAGTAGTCCACTCTGTAACAGCTCTATGTTTTCATGTCCTTTTTAAGATTTCCATAATAAGCTTCATTGCCTTCATATATTCCCTGGTCTCACATTTACTCTGATTGGCTATTATAACATAATATTTCATGTTATGTCCTCAAGCTCCATTTTTAAACAATTAACAGCCCAATAACCAGTTTATAAACAAAGCTTACTGGTTCATTTATAATATCATGCCTAGTTTGCAATACAATTTATTTCTGCATATTTTGGTCATTCCACCAAGGAAATGGAAGTACTTGCAAGTATTCTTTAATAATCTCACCAGCCCTGAGACCTTTAGATCATCGGACCCATAGTCACATAACCAGGTACAATAAATTTCTGCTTCTGAGATATACTTGCCTTGTGAGCCAGTCTGAAACTTATTATGTACATATTAACCAACATAGGCCTAGATTAAAAGTGGCGTGTGCAGGGTGCACTATCAATATTGCGGGACTGCACTAAAATTATCTCTCAATCTGGTATTACAAGTCCATGGTAAAACAGAATTATTAGAAAACGTATGGCACTGTGGACATCCCTTTAGCATACACTATATTTGTAATGGATAGCATGACCACACTAAACATCACTCAAATTATAAGTTGCAAGTTATGTGTTGCGTTTGAGCTTAAAGGGACAGTCTACACCAAAATTTTTCTTATTTAAAAAGATAGATAATCCCTTTATTACCCATTCCCCGTTTTTGCATTACCAACACAGTTATATTTATATACTTTTTACTTCTGTGATTACCTTGTATCTAAGCCTCTCCAGACAGCCTCCTTATCTAAGTGCCTTTGACAGGCATACAGTGTAGTCAATCAGTGAAGACTCCTAAATAACTTCACGGGAGTGAGCACAATGTTATCTATATGACACATGTGAACTAGCACAGTCTAACTGTGAAAAACTTTCAAAATGCTCTGAGCTAGGAGGCGGTTTTCAACTGTTTAGAAATCAGTTTGAGCCTAGCTAGGTTTAGCTTTTCAAAAATACCACCAAGGGAACAAAGCAAATTTGATGATAAAAGTAAATTGGAAAGTTGTTTAAAATTGCATGCCCTATCTGAATCATGAAAGTTTAGTTTTGACTTTACTGTCCCTTTAACACATAACAGCACTAAAAAAAATAGCATGACTTAAGACCGGAAGTAAAGTGTTAGGGCTAGAATAAAAGTATAACATAACACATTAAAATAAAGTGTTACACTCATATAAATGCATATTCAATATAAAATATATGTTTATTATTGAAATAAATGTATAGAAAGTGTTTTTAAGGAATATGGTATATGACAAGGTGTTTGACAGGGAAGGGTTCAAGGGTGTGTATATATTTGTATGTGTCTATGTATATATATGTGTATGTATGTATGTTTACATAGGTATGTGCACACATATGTACAGACATAGAGGCCAATTTAAAAAAGGTCTTGCGGACCTGATCCGACAGTGCGGATCAGGTCAGCAAGACCTCGCTGAATGCGGAGAGCAATACGCTCTCCGTATTCAGTATTGCACCAGCATCTCACAAGAGCTGCTGGTGCAACGCCGCCCCCTGCAGACTTGCGGCCAATGGGCCGCCAGCAAGGAGGTCTCAATCAACCCGATCGTACTCGATCGGGTTGAATTACAGCGATGTCTGTCCACCTGCTCAGAGCAGGTGGACAGGGTTATGGAGCAGCGGTCTTAAGACCACTGCTTCATAACTGCTGTTTCTGGTGAGTCTGAAGACTCGCCAGAAAAATAGCCCTGCAAGCTCCATTCGGAGCTTGATAGATAGGCCTCTATAGGTTGAGATAGTTAGCATGGCCCTGCCTGAGGCTTTTGCTTGAGCAATAACTTTTTACTTTCAACTTGTAATATGAGAGTTAAAAATAGAAGCGCTATAACCACTAAACCTAATCAAGGTTTCTTTTAGAGGGTATGTTCCTGTACTACAAAACAAAAGAAATGTTGCTAAAAAACAAACAAACAAAGTGTTATAAAACATTTATGTTGTATGCATATCTCTCTGCAATCCTGCTTAAATGCTGAAATAAACAATCCAGATATAAAAGAATCTGTACCCATAATTAATTGCAGTTCGAAATTGTTACAATATGACTTAAATTGTCCTTTGAATGCTGTACATTAAATTCCACCTCAATCCTATTAGTATTAATCTAGAGTGGGTGGTTTTTTTTAATGCTGTCTATCTTGGTCAGAATGGTGGTTGCTATGGCAATGGCAAACACACTTTGGTGCCTAGTAGACTCTTTTAGTATCAAAACACAGCAACATGTTTTTTTCTTTCTCAAAATATATTTGTTTATATACTGTATATGTATATATATCTATTTATGTATATCTATATCTATCTATCTATCTATCTATCTATATCTATCTATCTATCTATCTATCTATCTCTCTCTCTCTCTCTCTCTCTATATATATATATATATACATACATATATATATATATATATATATATATATGCAACAAACCTCGGAAAATCTCAAGAGGTTTTTGTTACAGCGATCTTAGTTCTTCTGAGTGCATTGGAAAGAGCAATGTTCTGCACAGTTCACAGTAAGAAAATTGCTCAGAAAAATCATGATATATTGCTATAATTATATAAAGCTTTTAACCCAGTGATATTAACATTTGTTATATGATTTCTTTTAGAGAAAAAAGAACTAAAGCAGCCACAATTAGAAAAAAACAACATATTTTTGTATGCTGTCTATTATAATTACTCAAGCTTAAAAAATATATTTTTGTACAAATAGAAATGACACTGTTAGGTCATCACGACCTTGCATTGGTTTATGACATCATATCTTTATCTGCTGTCCTATTGTAACTTTTATTGAACATAATCAGATGGTCATGGTCAAAATAAATGGAATGGCAAACGACAATAAAATATATGTAACTGCGTGTAGTCTATACCCAGTTCACTTGACATGTATTTAAAAACATTGTAAATGCATTGTCATATTTTGAAATGAGTACTGTGCTTGTATTTATTTTTGCAAAATAAATACAGATAAAGACATTAGGAAAATTAGCACATTTTCCTATTTCAAATTTCAAAAGAGTGATACAAAAATTATGATAATATATATTGATATATATATATATATATATATATATATATATATATATATATACTGTATATACATATATATATATATATATATATATTTATTTATTTTTTCATTTAAAGAATGATCCTTATTATGATTTAGAGTTCTCTCTAGAATCCCATTAGGAATTTATTACAGTATATATGAAAGGTCTATAAACTATTCCTTGGGAATTTACTCATGCTGTTAGGAATTATTCAGATCTATTTTTATATGTACAAAATAAAGCATTCATGTTCCATAGCCATTTATTTTTTAAATAAATATAAATATGGATTAAATTATGAATTTAATAAATTTGCTTTTCTGTGCAACTTTTTTTTATTAAAATATTGACTTGAGACTTATATGATGAAGTAAAATCACCAAATAGTAAATGCCAATTACCTGTTAATTCTATGGCCCCAAGTTATCAAGGTCTGGCGGACCTGATCTGACAGTGCGGATCAGGTCCGCCAGACCTCGCTGAATACGGCGAGCAATACATTCGCCGTATTCATCATTGCACCGGCAGCTCACAAGAGCTGCTGGTGCAACGCTGCCCCCTGCAGACTCATGGCCGATAGGCCGCCAGCAGGGAGGTGTCAATCAACCCGATCGTACTCGTTCGGGTTGATTTCCGGCGATGTCTGTCTGCCTGCTCAGAGCAGGCGGACAGGTTATGGAGCAGCAGTCTTTGTGACCGCTGCTTCATAACTGCTGTTTCTGGTGAGCCTGCAGGCTCGCCAGAAACACGGGGCATCAAGCTCCTTTCGGAGCTTGATAAATATGCCCCTATCAGTTAACAAACCCTTATCAGTCTTATTTCCTTTTATATTTAAGGGGCATTAAACACTAAGGGCTAGATTTCAAGTAAACTGATACTGCTGAGCGCAATCTTAAATTGCAGTCGTCGGGTTAGCGTGACTGAAGGCCTTGTGTAAAGGGTTAGGGCTAAAATAAAAGTTGCACAAAACAGACCATAAATACAATGAAGTAATACAGTAACGTGCTACACTCAAAAATACACTATCTAATAAAATGTATTCATAGAAATATTATTACATTTTTTTTATAATGGTTAAAAAGTATATGGTATATTATAAGGTGTTTGAATAGAAAGGCCTATATGGACAAAAGTATTTGGTACCCTTGCATTTTAAAGTTTAGGTGCTGACAAGCCACAGTCCTTCTGGGAGAATTTGCTTTGGACAGACAAAACAAAAGTAGTGCTTTTCACAATAACTCCATGTTTACAGTAGGAAAAATACAGGTTTTAAAGAAAAGAACACCATCCCTACTGGGAAACATGGAGGAGGCTCAGTTATGTTTTAGGGTTGCTTTTTCTGCCTCTTGCACTGGGTGTCTAGAATCTGTGCAGGGTACAATGAAATCAGAAGACTATCAAGGCATTATGGAATAAAATATACTGCCCAGTGTCAGAAAGCTGTGTCTCAGTTGCAGGTTATGGGTCCTCCAGCAGGATAATGACCAGAAACATACGTCAAAAAGCACCCAAGAATGGATGAGAAGAAAACATTAGACCACTCCAAAATAGCCTTCTGTGAGTCCATATATGAATCCCATCGAAAATCTGCAGAAAGTGCTGAAACTCACAGTTGGGAAACAGTTGGGAAAAGGCACCCATCAAACCTGAGAGAACTGGGGCATTTTGCTCAAGAAGAGTGGGCCAAAATCCCAGTTGAAAAGTATAGAAATCTTATTCAGAGCTATAGAAAGTACTTAAAGGGACATGAAACCCAAAAAATGTATTTTATGATTCAGAGAGCGAATACAATTTTAAAAAACTTTCCAATCTACTTCTATTATTTAATTTTTCTTGTTATCATTTGCTGAAAGGTTTATCTAGGCAAGTTGATGAGCAGCAGAGAAACTAGGTTCTAGCTGTTGATTGGTGGCTGCATATATATATTGAATTTGATTGGCTCACCCATGTGTTAAGTTAGAAACTAGTAGTGCATTGCTGCTCCTTCAACCAATTATACCAAGAGAATGAAACAGAATAGATAATAGAAGTAAATTAGAAAGTTGTTTAAAATTGTATTCTCTACCTGAACCATGAAAGAAAAAAATTTGGGTTTCATGTACCTTGTTGTCTGCAATGGCTGTGATATGAAATATTAAGTTGAGTACCAATATTTTTGTCAATGCATGCCATTTTAATTTATTTTACTGTTTAAAGTAATATGTGAAGTCATAAATTAAAGTAAAATTTCTGCTCTATTACATTTGTAACATTTTACCAAAATACGTTTTTGTAAATTTTAATTTAGTTAAGAGAAAATTGTGCATTATCTTAAAAAAAGTGAAAGGGTACCAATAATTTCGGCCATTTCTGTATATGTCTAACTTTGTGCCATTTCCAACTTCTCTAACTTCCCCTTTCCTCTCTCAGACCAACATCTACTAACTTTCTCTCTTACTCTACAGGTTGCATCCTTGCAAGCCCCCCAAAACTGCGATGTTTCAGGAATTTTAATGACTTGGATCTCTCAGATGTTTCTGCTCTTCTAAATCCTCTACACTCCAACATTTCTTCCCTCTCTTGCTCAGACCTTGTGGCGTTACATTATAATTCAACCCTAAAATCAATTCTTGACAAAGCTGCACCCTCCACTGTTTGCCATACATCATGCACTCAACAACAACAACCATGACACACCATACAGGCCCAATATCTTCAGCAATGTTCATGGACTGCTGAGCGGCGGTAAAAGAAATCACCCACCCTTGCTGATTCTCTGCATTGTAAATTCATCCTTAAGTTGTACAACTCTGCTCTGGTCAAACAAGTCTATTTATCCTCCCTTGTGTTGACTTACTCATCCAACTTAACTTTAAACTCCCTTCTACCCCCCACCTGCACCTCTCCCCACTACCAAACTCACTGCTCAGAATTTTGCTGATCACTTCAAAAAATAAAATCCACACAATTAGAAAAGACATCTACCCCTCACACCCTTTAAACCCAGCCCTGGTACCCACCCCTTCTATTAATAGAACTCTCTGCTACTTTCCTCCTGTAACAGATGAAGAAGTCTCTGTATTCCTATCTTTTGGCTCATCTCACAACCTGCCCATTTGATCCTATTCCTTCACTACTTCTTCCTTCTCTTTCTGCTTCACTAACCCCTGCCCTAGCTCATCTCTTTAACCAGTCTATTACCACTGGCACAGCATGTGTCAATTACACAAATCCTAAAAAAGCCCCCTCTTGACCCCTCCACCACTTCTAACTATCGACCGGTCTCCTTACTTACCTTCCTTCCAAATTATTGAAATGATTTGTCTATAAATGCCCAATTAAATTTCTCTCAACTAACTCCTTACTTGATCAACTGCAATTTGGTTTCCACCCTAAAAACTCAACAGAAACCGCTCTCACTAAAGTAACAAACGATCAGTTATCAGCTAAAGCAAAGGGACACTCCTTGCCAATTCCTCTAGACCTATCTGCTGCTTTCAACACAGTTGACTATCCTCTCTTCCAAAAAATCCTACATTCATTTGGCACACAGCCCTTTATATCACCCAAACCACTCATTTTCAGTTTTCTTTAACAGCATGTCTTCTAATCCTTTGCCTCTCTCAGTTGGAGTCCCGCAATGCTCTGTCTTGGGTTTCTTGCTTTTCTCTCTATATATGCTGTTTGGGTTCTGATGATACCCAAATCAATCTTTCCTCTCCTTAACTGTCTCTCTTCAATTTCCTCTTGGATGTCCTCGCACTACCTACAATGTACCAAAACTGAACTACTTCTTATCCCCCCTCTTCAATACATCTGAAAACTGACATTTCTCTGACAGTTGTAGACTCTCAACACCTCAACCCAGGTCTGCTGTCTTGTAGTGCAGTCCTGATTCACAAAACTGTCAGAATTAACTCTCCCAAGTGAAAAACTGCTGCTGCCAATTTGTAGCTGTGTCTCCAAGCACAAAAGAAAAACACAATAGGTAGATACTGTGATTAACCAATGTTGCAAAACTAAATGGAATTGTGCTCACACTTTTCAGGAGTTATAAGTCAGCTCCTGATATATTTGCAGACCTGATATAGGCTATCAGGGAAGCCAACAGTGGAATGCGATCCGGAACCTCTTTCTTACAAAATGTTTATTAACATTTTTAAAAGTATTAAAAACAATTAATGAATATCAGGACATATAATAACTTAGGGCAACAAAAGATTTGTCCATTAGCCGGAATCGTATCTTAAGTCTCCAAGGAGAATGGTAACGGATTGTAGCAGCAAACAAAGTTATTATTTGTTATTTTTTTTATGTGTGATTATAAGTTATTTATTATTGCGATCACACTTGACTCAGGACTCACATTTACCCCACATATACAAGCGCATAACAAATCCTGCTGTGCACACCTACACTACACTTCCAGAATTCATCCTTTCCTTATTCATAAAACTACAAAAATACTAATTAATTCCCATATTTTGTCATGCATTGACTATTGCAATCTACTTCTAAATGGCCTTCCCAAACCTTCCCAAACACCATACACCTGATGAAACGGTCATCTAAGACCGAGAAACGTTGTGTTATACAAAATAAAGTAGTTTTATAAGACGTTGGATCCACGAACTTTATTTTATTTAGTTGTAGCAGTTTTGCACATACTTTTTGGAGTTTGCTGTTTACGGCACTATTTGGTCCTAACTGCATACAAGAGCCGACCGGGTTTGGCTATCTCTACAGAAAGATTGTATCCTGAGTAAGCAGATTGTTATCGGGAGAGCAAGTTATCCGGCATCCATCTGAACACTCTATAGAACGGGTCAACAAGGACGGTGGTGGGAGTTAGCTGGACGACTCATAAAGTTCCAGAAGTCGTTTGTGACACTTCTCAAGTGTCAAGGAGCTTGTAAGTACCAGTTTTTCATGCGCATCTGTAGCTTGGTTGTATCCATTGATCGTACACTATGGTGGCGCCTTCTTTTCCATTCTATATTTCTACAGATTTTTTTCTTTTGGGACACCAGCAAAAGTATTGAAGAAGCCGCGAGCCATCATCTGACAGAGCCTGAGGGAGTATTCTGACCACCCAGGTCCCACTTAGTAATATTCACTTAGTGTTACTAAGCTAAGACATTTGAACATTCACTTTTATATCATTACCATTGACTTTTATTTGCACCTTTGTACATGTCAGGCTTTTGGGTGTACTGTTTCCTTAATTAGAATTCAACCAATCATATCTTACTTACTCTCATAAAACACCTGTTCACTGAACACACCTTGCTTAGTATTTTGTTATTTTCCTCAGAGTAACACTGAGCCTCTGATACCTCTGGAAGGTTAATATTGTATCTAAACTTATCTGCAACTCAAGTTACCTCATTCAAGATCTACCTACTACGGATTTAATATTTATTTCCAGCCTGTTGCAACATCTTTTGGAAATCTACTTTGGCAAGTACTTTTCATTTATTCAAGACTGTCTTTATTTTTTGGAAGTTACGTTACCTGTTTCAACTTATCAGCTCATATTATTTATCAACCAAGTCTTTGGCTGCCATAAAGAATAACCGGTTATTGAAGCTCTCATCTGTTAATCTTATTTGTTCTGTTATATTATCCTTATGTTGATTTCTGTTGCACCGGAGAATCGTGACGTCACACGCTGACTGTTAGCTGGCTTCAGCGTGTCCCTGCTGCTGCTGCAGCCGCAGCCCACAGAACCCGGAAGTGTTTGTCCTTACTTACCGCACTCACAGTTTTCAAGGTACATTACTACGTTTGCAACTATAATCATATCTGCAGAAGTTCTCCATTATAACAATCTATCTATACTACATTGGATAAGACTTACTTGCTGTGTGTTCAATATCTCATGTTACGCAATATATTATAATTATTCCTTACTTATTCTTAAGAAAGTTTCACCTGTTCCTATATCCTTTTGTATTATTACAAGCCTGCTTATTTCTAAGATTGCATTTGATTTTGATTCCTATAATACAGATAATACTTTAGTGTGTACTTTTTGTAGGGAAACATTAATCTATATTAACTGCACATATATCCATATGGGTTTACTAAGTAATAGTACTCTCAATTGATATTGTGCTACATACCTATACTAGTAATCAAACTAAGCAGGATTGATTATTACATAATACTAAGCCTTAAAAGAAAATGGAACCTGCTGAAATTCCCCAAGTAGTCTATAACCTGAGTCAAAAGGTAGACAAAATGGGACAGGCTATCTTGGACTTACAACTAGAAAATCAGGTTCTCAGAGAGCTTATAAAGGAGGTAAAAGAACAACAAACCCCCAGTTCTGAACCACAGATAAGCTTGCCAGAATTATATAATGGTAATAGGAAAACCTATAGGCAGTTTAAAAATGCTTGCTACCTGCTCTTCAATTTAAAACCAAAAACTTACCCCACTGACAGGGTAAGGGTTTTGTCTACAATATCTTTTCTAAGATCTGAACCCAGAATTTGGGCAGATCATTTGTGTGAAACAAATGACCCTCTACTAGATTCACTAACAAATTTTTTCCAAGCCATGGATGAGCTATATAGAGATACTGATATTCAACTAACGGCTGAACAAAAGATGAGGAGCTTAAAACAAGGAAAAAAGACAGTGGAGGAATATACCACTGAATTTAAGCTGTACGCATCAGACTCAGCATGGAGTTTGGTTTCGCTCAGAAACCAATTTAGATTGGGACTGTCTGATCCTGTCAAGGATGAGCTAGCACGTATAGAGCTTCCAAGTACCCTGGATGCATTAATAAAAGTCTCAACCCAAATTGACCGGAGGCTCAGGGAACGCAAAGCTGAACGTGGTTATTCAGATCCAACATTTAAAGCCACTATGTCCACCTCTGCACACATAAAATCACCTTCAATGGAGCATGTCACCCCCATGGAAATAGGAGTTATTCGTGGACCATTAACCCCTGAAGAAAGGATAAGAAGAAGAACTAATCACCTCTGTATGTATTGTGCAAATCCCAGTCATACAGTTATGAATTGTCCAACATTACAAAAAAATAAAAAGAGTAAGTTTGTTCATATTAACAACACTCAAAGTCTAGATAAACAAATTTCTTATTGCAAACTATCTCTCCTTCTGCAGTGGGACCTTAATAGATTGGCTACTTCTGCCATCGTTGACTCTGGAGCCTTTGGAAACTTTATAGACAAATCTACTGTATTGAAAAATAAAATACCTATTGTATTAAAGAAAACACCAGTTTCAATCAAAGTTATTGATGGCTCTGTAATTGCAAATAGTCCTATAACTCACAACACAGTACCTATATTAGTTATTACAGAAGATGGCCACACCGAATATATAACATTCGATGTAATTCCATCACCTCATTTCCCTATTGTATTAGGGTTATACTGGCTCCAGACACACAATCCCTATATTGATTGGTCTACTTTAACTGTTGCCTTCCAATCAAAATTCTGTGAAAATACATGCTTCCCACATCATAAAATACTACACACAGAATTAGAACAGATTCAAATACCGGAACCATACCAGGACTTCATAGAGGTCTTTAGTAAAGTTGAGGCAGAAACTCTTCCACCTCATCGGGTTTATGATTGCCCAATTGAATTAATTCCAGGTGCAACATTACCGGTTGGTCATTTGTATCCATTGAGTCACCCTGAGTTATTACATCTTAAACAATACTTACAAGATAATCTTAGAAAGGGTTTCATCAGACCCTCTTCTTCACCCACAGCAGCTGGAATGTTCTTTGTAACCAACAAAGACACTTCCCTCAGGCCGATAATAGATTACCGAGAGCTTAATAAACGGACGGTAAAAAACCGATATCCGTTACCTCTCATACCAGAATTAATTGAAAGATTAAGTAATGCTACCATCTTTACTAAGTTGGACTTGCGTGGGGCATACAATCTCATACGTATAAGAGAAGGAGACGAATGGCTCACAGCATTCAGAACTCGCTATGGACTCTATCAGTACCTAGTGATGCCATTCGGTCTCTGTAATGCCCCCGCAACGTTCCAACACTTTATTAATGATATCTTCCGGGATTTATTAGACATATGTCTAGTAGTATACTTAGACGACATCCTAATTTACTCTAACAATTTGCCAGAACATATAAAACATGTACGTTGGGTATTAGCTCGGTTACAAACACATAAACTATATGCCAAATTAGAAAAGTGTTCATTCCACAATACCACTATCTCATTCTTAGGTTACACTATATCTCCTGCTGGTATCCAAATGCAAACCGAGAAGGTTGATTCAGTAAAAAATTGGCCAACTCCTAAAGATAAGAAGTCTCTCCAAAGGTTTTTGGGGTTTGCCAATTATTACAGAAAATTTATAAAGAATTTTTCATCAATAGTGAGACCACTCACACAACTTACTGGTTCAACCCAACAATTTCATTGGAATCAAAGTCATTCCAAAGTATTTGACTTCTTGAAACAAACTTTCACAGAAGCACCCATACTCAAATTTCCTAATGTTGATTTACAATACGTATTGGAAGTTGATTCCTCAGACTATGCGATTGGGGCAGTACTTTCACAACAGAAAACACCTAAAGATCCTCTACATCCAATCTCCTACTTTTCAAAAAGTATGACATCAGCAGAGAGGAATTACGCAATAGGAGACAAAGAATTACTCGCCATCCGTAAATCTTTAGAATTTTGGAGACACCTACTAGAAGGTGCAAAAATGCCCTTCATAATTTACACTGACCACAAAAACCTCCAATACCTGCAAAATAACAAGACTCTATCAGCTAGACAGGTACGGTGGAGTCTCTACTTTGCAAGATTCGACTTTCAAATCCAATACCGCCCAGCAAACAAAAATGGAAAAGCGGATGCACTCTCTCGACAACTATCTGAACCTATTCCTAACGAAAATCCTACTGCTATAATTCCTCCTGAACGCTTCATCGGATTAACTTCAGACTTTCTAACTGATATAAAGAACTCTTCAAAAAATTCACCTACTGACACTAAGGTTCCTTTGGAATTGAAGGACGGATTATACTACTACAAGAATATGATTTATATTCCTAAAGAATTGAGACAACAAATTTTACAACATCACCATGATTCACCCTTAGCGGGACATCCAGGGGAATCACGCACCATCGAACTTATAACAAGGACATATTGGTGGCCTCATTTGAAGGAAACTGTTTCAGATTATATTAAGACTTGTGTTACTTGTCAAGTATGCAAAACTGAGCGGAAATTACCTTATGGACTTTTAATATCAATTCCAACATCTGACAGACCTTGGAAACAAGTAGGAGTTGACTTCATTGTGGATTTACCTCCATCAAAGAATTATACCACCATCATGGTAGTTGTTGATAGTTTCACAAAAATGTCGCATTTTATTCCATTTCATAAGCTTCCCATTTCAGCAGAAACAGCTAACTTATTTATACAACATGTGATTCGGCTTCATGGGGTACCAACAGTTTTGATATCTGACAGGGGTTCCCAGTTCACATCTAAATTCTGGAAAAGTCTCTGTCAATCTCTTAACATAACCCATCAATACACCACTGCATTTCATCCACAAGCAAACGGACAGGTTGAGAGAATCAATCAATGGTTAGACGAGTACCTACGATGTTTTTGTTCCTACCAGCAAGACAATTGGATAACATACTTACCTTTCGCTGAATTTTCCTACAATAATCTAACCAATTCATCCACAAAATTATCTCCATTCTTCGCAAATTATGGGTACCATCCAACCATCACTTCAGTTAGTACTTCTCCTTCCAATTCTCCTCTTGTAGATGAATGGAATAATGCACTTCTAGACAATTTTCGGGTTATCAAGGAAAACATTTCAAAAGCTCAGACTTCCCAAAAGCACTATTATGATTTGAGACACAGACAACCACCTTCATATCAAATTGGAGACCAGGTATGGTTGTCAACTAAAAACCTAAAGCTACATCTTCCTAGTAGGAAAATGACACAAAAATTCTGTGGACCATTCCCTATCACTAGGGTAATAAATCAGAATGCAGTCACTCTGGATTTACCTTCATCTATGAGAATACATCCGACTTTCCATGTTTCCCTCCTCAAACCATACGTTCCTACTAGAAATAACACACCCCAATTACTACCAACCACTTCCATCCAAGACTCAGAAATCTATGAAGTTAAAGAAGTACTTGACTCAAGGTTTTCCAAGGGTATTCTGGAATATTTAATTAGGTGGAAGGGGTACTCGGAGGAAGATGACTCTTGGGAACCGGCATCTAATCTTAATGCTCCTCGACTGGTTTCCCAATTCCACAGGAGATATCCAGATCGCCCCAGACTTCAAGCTGAGGATCAGCTTGTTTGAGGGGGGAGTCATGTCAGGCTTTTGGGTGTACTGTTTCCTTAATTAGAATTCAACCAATCATATCTTACTTACTCTCATAAAACACCTGTTCACTGAACACACCTTGCTTAGTATTTTGTTATTTTCCTCAGAGTAACACTGAGCCTCTGATACCTCTGGAAGGTTAATATTGTATCTAAACTTATCTGCAACTCAAGTTACCTCATTCAAGATCTACCTACTACGGATTTAATATTTATTTCCAGCCTGTTGCAACATCTTTTGGAAATCTACTTTGGCAAGTACTTTTCATTTATTCAAGACTGTCTTTATTTTTTGGAAGTTATGTTACCTGTTTCAACTTATCAGCTCATATTATTTATCAACCAAGTCTTTGGCTGCCATAAAGAATAACCGGTTATTGAAGCTCTCATCTGTTAATCTTATTTGTTCTGTTATATTATCCTTATGTTGATTTCTGTTGCACCGGAGAATCGTGACGTCACACGCTGACTGTTAGCTGGCTTCAGCGTGTCCCTGCTGCTGCTGCAGCCGCAGCCCACAGAACCCGGAAGTGTTTGTCCTTACTTACCGCACTCACAGTTTTCAAGGTACATTACTACGTTTGCAACTATAATCATATCTGCAGAAGTTCTCCATTATAACAATCTATCTATACTACATTGGATAAGACTTACTTGCTGTGTGTTCAATATCTCATGTTACGCAATATATTATAATTATTCCTTACTTATTCTTAAGAAAGTTTCACCTGTTCCTATATCCTTTTGTATTATTACAAGCCTGCTTATTTCTAAGATTGCATTTGATTTTGATTCCTATAATACAGATAATACTTTAGTGTGTACTTTTTGTAGGGAAACATTAATCTATATTAACTGCACATATATCCATATGGGTTTACTAAGTAATAGTACTCTCAATTGATATTGTGCTACATACCTATACTAGTAATCAAACTAAGCAGGATTGATTATTACAGTACAAGAGTACATTCTATATGTACCTCTATGGTTAATAATTCTTAATAATTTTTAGCACTGTATTTTTTGGCGCACTGTTCATTTATAATTATTTTGTTGGCCTTCCCAAACACCGCCTCTCCTCCCTCCAACCTATTATGAATACTTTAGATAGTTGTCAATCTACATCAGCTATCTCTACACTGGCTCCCTATACACTCCAGAACACAATTTAAAGTACTAACAAAGCACTCAACAGCCTCACTGCTAACAAACACCTAGATTACAAGTTTTACGTTAGTGTTTTAACGCTGAAAAAATTGCCATTTCAGCGTTCAAACAGCACCACAGCCATTACAAGTCTTGTCGGTATAGCTGTACTGCAAGCCTTTTAGCCTGTAACGCAACGTCAGTCCCACACACGTAAAAATTTTTCATGGGACTTCCATAGTGCTGCCATTACGAATTTTGCGGTGAGGCTAAAAAACCTGCGTTCCAGCCTATACCGACATGTTTCATTCCGCAATCTAAAAGCAGTAGTTATGAGTTTCACGCTACAAAACTGTAACATAAAACTCATAACTCAACTGCTACAAAGTACACTAACACCCATAAACTACCTATTAACTCCTAAACTGTGGCCCTCCTGCATCGCAAAAACTATATTAAACTTATTAACCCCTAATCTGCCGCTCCCGACATCGCCGCCACTAAAAATAATTATTTACCCATATTCCACCCCTCCCCGACATCACTGCTACTATCCTAAAGTTATTAACCCCTAAACTGCCGCCCTCCCGCATCGCAAACACTATTTAAATATTATTAACCCCTAATCTACCGTCCGCCCACATCGCCCCCACTGTACTAAAGTTATTAAGCCCTACTCCGCCGCCACTATAATAAACCTATTAACCCCTAAACCACAAGCCCCCCACAACGAAATATACTAAAGTAAACTATTAACCCCTAAACTGAAAGCCCCCACATCACAATAAGCTAAATTAAACTAGTAATCCCTTACTCGCAGAACATCATGCTGCCTTTGAATATATGCTTCAGATTGCTCATGAGCCCAGAAACACCAATAATTCCCAAATACCTGCTGCATTCAATCCTGATGTGGTGGAGGACAGACATGGTGTCGCTTTAGGGCCCCAGCGCTCACCGGCTGGCCCAGTTAGCAGCAGAAGAGATCGGCAACTCCCTGAAAAGGAACACCAAGTGCGGGGCAGGAAAGCCGTCGCTCCATACACAATCAATGCTACTGGCAACATTGCTGTGACCAGACCAGCTATCACATCAGTACACAAAGTCAAGCAAAGTCCCCCAAGAAGAAGCCAAGCAGAAATTTCTCCTAAAGATCAAGGCGGGTCAAGATCACGAAAGAATCACTCCTTACCTACCTTGAAGATCTCAAATGCTCCTCGTGGCGAGGAAACCCAGCTCTTGTCCGGGAAAGTCCTAGCAGCACGGTGGCTTAAAAATAAAAGAGAAACACAGCTGCAAACAAAACACCCCTCATTTGCCTCAAACCGTTCAAGTGTTGTCTGCCACGCACAGCATTTACTACAGCTGAATATTCCACATTTGCTGTCTAGCAGACTTATGATGGTGACTGACTGTGTGGACTTGCTTTGGGGATGCAGCGTGTGTGACCAGGTATCAGGGCTTCAAGCCATGCCATACAATTGTGATCTGGAGAGACTTGCCATGCCTGAGGGGATATTTCATAAACTAGGGGTAGGCTAAATGCTTAGTATGTGTAAGTCTGCTAAGGAGACTGTGATCATGACATAACCTAAGCAGAAGGCTGTTCAGAGAACTGTGATTATAAACCCTTTGACAGTCTCTACAGACATGTTGTCTCTATTCATACTCAATGTACATATGCAAATCGTATGCCAATCTTACTTTGTTAGCACTCACTGAGGTTAATATATTTATTTGCATTCTCTAATTGTATAGCACTACATTGTCTTTTATGCCATATCTCCTGTGATAACATAAAAGTTCGATTTTACTGATGTAGTGGAGTTAGAAGACGGGTAGTCCATCTAATTAGAGAGATATCCTATAACATTTACTCTGAGAAGTATATCTATCTGTGTCTTAAGTTGATAAGAAATTGCAGGTCTCTTATGTTCTTTAATACATATTATCTAGATGCTTAGAATCAGTGCCCTCTGTATAGTTTATAGACTATTGGCTGCCTACAAATGTGCCCAGTAGACTCACACATTCTGTTATAATGAGGGTATATTCCTAGTTTATATCATACTAACATGCTACCTATAATCATTGTTCTGTGTTGCTTGGCCATTTTTGTGCTGTCTCCCCATTTTGTCTTGCTGATTGTGGCAATTGCGTTGTTTATCTGAGTTTTATGACAAACACAAAAATCTGGTATCAGGTTTGACGCTTATCCCCATTAGCGTGATTACCTGTGAAAGTTAAATTCAATGCTGTGCTGCCTGCGGCCGGGGCTGGGGGTGGTGTTTCCAGTAACTTCTTGTTAAAAGTCTCCCTCTAATATAACTGGGGCAGGCTAACTCCCAGATGTTCAATTCCCCTTAATTGTTATTGCCAAGTGCATTCACTTCATGTTACATAACTTGGCACTCAATATTAGACCTTATATCTCTAATATTCCTTACTATTCTCCAACAGATATGTTTGGCTTACTATTTCCCACTTAGAGGATAGCAGTATAATCAACAGTAAACCTTGGGGTTTCATAGCCCCCCTCACTAGAGCCTCCTGATAGTTTATATAGCTTTATGCAACTGCTCATTACATCATATAAGAATTATATATTACTTACCCTAGCATATACTGGCACTACTTACGTAACTGCTCTAGATCACAGTTACTCCATGCTTGGCCAGTTTCATTTAAATGCTGATACTTTTGAGTGTGGTACCTATTATGTTAATACTATACAAAACTAAAAAACTGAGGTCCACTATTGGGATCCATGAGTGGTCCCCTATTGATCATGGCAGTCTTCTGTAACTTTGTCTTTTATCTATACTAAGAGGCCCAAAAGCGGCCCCATGTTTCATTTAGAAGACTTAAAGTACTCATAGCAAGCACTATGTTCACTGTTTAACCCTATTCAATGCTCTTCTCTATTTATACTTCCTCACTGGGTAAACTTATTAGTAGCTATGGCTTCAACTATCACCTCTATGCTGATGATACTCAGATCTACCTATCCACCCCTGCACTCTCTCCGTCTGTCCTTTCCCACATCAGCGGTTGCTTATCTGGCATTTCTTCCTGGATGGCCTCTCACCATCTAAAAATCAACATGTCCAAGACTGAGCTTCTTCTAATCCCCCCAACTAATTCTACTCCAGTTTCTAACTTTAATATCACTGTCGGTGACACCACTATCTCCCCATCACCCCAAGTCCGCTGCCTTGGAGTTACACTCGACTCCAATCTGTCCTTCATACCCCACATCCAATCGCTCTCTTCATCCTGTCGCAACCACCTACGCAATATCTCCAAATTTTGTCCTTTTCTGAGTGCTGAAACTACTAAACAGCTAATCCATTCCCTAGTAATTTCCCGGCTTGACTACTGTAACAACCTACTAACTGGCCTTCCTCTCTCCCGCCTCTCCCCCCTTCAATCCATCCTAAATGCCTCTGCTAGGCTAATCCACCTCTCCCGACGCTCTGTATCTGCCGCACCCCTCTGTGAGTCCCTTCACTGACTCCCCATTCAGAGCAGAATTAAATTCAAAATTCTCACTTTGACTTACAAAGCCCTTACCAATGCAGCCCCCCCATACCTGTCCTCACTCATCTACAAATATACTCCAGCCCATCCCCTAAGATCCAACAACGATCTACTCCTTGCCTCTTCTACCATCACCTCCTCTCATGCTAGACTACATGACTTCTCTCGTGCGGCACCAACCCTCTGGAACGCACTTCCTTGTGCTGTCCGACTTTCCCCCAACCTCTCCTCTTTTAAACACTCCCTAAAGACCTTCTTGTTCAGGGAAGCCTATAACCAAATCAGTAACTAATGAATTCCACTTGACTAATAGTTACCCTCATCTAACTTCACACTAACATCATTCCCACCTTTGCAGTCCCCACCTCCTGTTTCTCACCCTCCTACCCATTTAGATTGTTCAGGGCTCCCAATTCCTCCTGTATTTGTTTGTTAAATTTTGTCTGGGTTACCTATGAACAGCGCTGCGGAATCTGTTGGTGCTTTATAAATAAAGAAGAATAATAATGTAGGTGGCGGTGGGCTCCGGGAGTGGTGGTTATGGGGTTAAACAATTTATATAGTTGCGGCAGGGTCCAGGATCGGCAGGATAGGGGTTAATAACTTTATGTAGGTGGTGGCGGTATAGGGGGTGGCAGATTAGGGGTTAATAGGTATAATGTAGCTGGCGGCGGGGTCCGGGAGCGGCGGTTTAGGGGTTAAAATATTTATTATAGTTGTGGCGGGGTCCGGGAGCGGCGGTTTAGGGGTTAATATATTTATTATAGTTGAGGCGGGGTCCGGGAGCGGCGATTTAGGGGTTAATATATTTATTATAGTTGCGGGGGGCTCTGTGAGCGGCGTTATAGGGGGTAAAACAGTATAGTATAGTGTGGGTGCTTAGTGACAGGCTAGCAAGAAAGCTGCGAATCAGCCGATGAGCAGCGAGATCGATGATTGTCAGTTAACAACAGTCCGCTGCTCATCGCACCGTACTTGGTGCGCGGCTTTTTGACAGCTTTCTTGATAAATTTGGCGAACGTATTCAGGTCCGTGGCGGCGATGTAAGGCGAGCTTAGGCGAGTGTATTGGTGCCGGCGAATGCTAGAAAGTAGACAGCTTGATAAATAGAGGCCTATGTGCTATTGCATTGTCTTGTTATCTTGCATTTGTTGATTATGCAAATCTACTGTGTTGACTGGTCCTTTAAGGGCAATGCCTATTCAAGTGCCCTTTTCAGGGCAATGGATAGATTATGTTTTTTAGATAGTTTTTTTTATTTTGTGGGTTTGGGGGTGGAGGTTTGTAAAAAAAATTTCAGCTAAAAAAGCTGTTTAACTTAGGACAATGCCCTACAAAAAGGCCCTTTTAAGAGCTATTGGTAGTTTATTTTAGATTAAGTTTTTTTATTTTGGGGTGTTCTTTTTTTAAATGGGTATTAGGAATAATTTTTATTATTTTTGATAATTTGTTATTTTGTGTAATGTATTTTTTTAGTTTTGGGGTGAGTTTTTATTTTTAGATTAGGGCTTGGGCAGCAAAAGAGCTAAATTCCCTTTTTAAGGGCAATGCCCATACACATGCCCTTTTCAGGGCAATGGGAAGATTAGGTTTTACTTTATTTTTATTTTGTGGGTTTGCGGGATGGGGGTTTGTATACTGTTAGGGGGTATTTGGTTTTTTTTGTAGCAAAAGAGCTGGTAACTTTAGGGCAATGCTCTACAAAAGGCCCTTTTAAGGGCCCTTGGTAGTTTATTATAGATTAGTTTTTTTTATTTTGGGGTGTTTTTTTTTAAAAGGGTATTAGAATAGGAATAATTTTTATTGTTTTGTATAATTTCGTTTATTATTTTTTGAAATGGTAGGTTTTTTTATTTTTTGTAATTTTAGTGTTTTTTATTTTTTGTAATGTTAGGTTTTAGTGTAAGGCAGCTTAGGTTTTATTTGACAGGTAAGTTTGTATTTATTTTAACTAGGTAGTTAGTAAATAGTTAATAACTATTTACTAACTAGTCTACCTAGTTAAAATAAATACAAACTTACCTGTGAAATAAAAATAAAACCTAAGCTAGCTACAATATAACTATTAGCTTAGGTGTTATTTCACAGGTAAGTATTTAGTTTTAAATAGGAATTATTTAGTTAATAATTGTAACTTTAATTTAGCTATATTTTAATTATGTTAAAGCTAGGGTATGTTAGGGTTAGGTTTATGTTAGGGTTACGGTTAGGGTTAGGCTTAGGGTTATGTTAGGGTTAGATTTAGGGGTTAATATAGATAAATTTAGGTTGTTGCGATGTGGGGGCTGGCGATTTAGGGGTTAATAGGTTTATTTAGTGGTAGTGATGTGGGAGGCCAGAGGTTTAGAGGTTAATAGCTTTATTTAGTTGCAGCGATGTCAAAGAGCGGCGGAATAGGGGTTAATAGATTTATTATAGTGTGGTCGATGTTGGGGTGCAGGGGAATAGGGGTTAATAACTGTAGTATATTGGCGGCGATATCGGGAGCGGCAGATCAGGGGTTAAAGGTTTTATTTAGGTGGCAAATTAGGGGTTAATAACTGTAGGTAGGTGGCGGCGATGTCAGTAAGGGAGCAGGAAATGCAGAGACGCCCACCCCTCCCTCCTCTGTAGACATCAGTGTACATATAAAACTTTAAGGCTTTATTAGGATTCTGAAAATCAGCACAAAGTTATTTAAAAATAAGCAAAACAATACATTTTTACAAAAACACCCCCAGTTGGGCTATATAAATGGATCATCTACAAAACATTTATGCAAAGAAAAATCTAGTGTTCAATGTCCCTTTAATATGAATCATTGCATTATTTATCATTTTAAAAGGGTTTTATTTCTGTGTTGTCCTTTACTTCCTGTCCCAGCCCCTCAAGAAGGAGAAGGCCGCAACAGGAAGGCAAAGGTATAGTGTTTATTTTAAAGTGTTGCTAGGAAACACCATAAAATAGCTCCAGGCAGTTTTTTACCCACAAGCAAAATAGGACTTCTGCTGCAAAAACCAGGTGACCTAAAACTGAAGTTTTGCAATATCTGCTTCCTTGTTTAGCTTTTTTTAAATCACATACAGAAATTGTTATATCATTGTTTACAATAATTTGCATCATATCCCTAGTACAGCAGAATGAATGATGAGTTAAATCATGCCCCATTTCTAGTTTAAAAAAGAAGTGATTGCAAAATAACTTGTATAACAGCAAGGAGTTAATCTAATTTGAAAACAAAGCTTTGTATTAGTAACTGAAAATGTATAAATGAAATTATATTTCATTGTATTGGGGCTATGATGCAAATTATTGTAAACAATGATATAACATTTGCTGTATGTAATAGTTTAATCTCTGTTTTGTATTGTTTGCCTTGTAACTAAAAGTATGAGTTTAAAAAGGTTTATAGCCACACGCAATAATTAGCTGAAAGACAGTTGAATATGTTTCTATTTCACCCTAATAAAGAGGGTGGATGAATATTCCTTTAAAAATTGTCAATAGTTGATGATAAATATCTAATTGTGCTGGATGAAGCCCGTGCCGTTAGGGGGGAATATTTGGTCCATTGGAAAGGATACTCAGCTTTGGAGGATTCCTGGGAACCTTCTGTCAACATTAACGCTCCCAGATTAGTATCAATTTTTTCATAGTCGATATCTGGATAGACCACAACCTCAAGCTTCTGGGCAGCTTGCTTGAAGGGGGGGTCATGTAAGGGATAGTTGTACTAACCTTCTACTGTGCCTTTAAACAGTAGCGTTTATAAGCCTGACACACCTCTACACAGGTGCTCAGTAATTGTACTTTTCAGTACACAGGTAATCTCCCTTCCTGAAGAGAAGCTTGCCTGCTTGCTAAGCTACTTTAGTTAACAACCGATTTGAATTCTAGCCTTGAACTTGCAAAATCTCTAATCCGAAATTTTGCCTTCGCTTTATAACAAGAAACATCTCTCCTGAGAAATCTCTAACAGGCTGTTCCTCCGGTCTCTCTCCTGACCATCTGTAAACTCCTTTCTGGGATACAAGTGGCGGACCCCAATCTGTGAACTCCGTACTTACCTACCTCTCATCCAGTACGGGAAGCTAGTACCGCATTTCATTTCTACTTATCCTCAACACTGCAACCTCGTTTACAACTAGTAAATAAACTAAACTGCAGAGAAGGCGACTCACCGTCGATCAGGTAGTCTTCGCCCAGCTACTCCTGATGTCATCCGCTCTCCGTGATTGTCGCTACCTAACAAGTAAGGAAACAGACTTCCAAACTTTGTATCCTGCTAGCATACCACAGCATCTGTATCATGAAGAGGGTCTGTACATCCCACAATCTTACCTCCGCTATCTAAACACTGTACCTACATAAACAGATTACCAGTGGTGGAAATCAACCTCTCAGCAAAACTTTCACTTGTATTACAGTTAGACTGTTTCACTGAATCTTGCCCAGTCAAGG
Source organism: Bombina bombina (assembly GCF_027579735.1). Lineage (NCBI taxonomy): Eukaryota > Metazoa > Chordata > Amphibia > Anura > Bombinatoridae > Bombina > Bombina bombina. The sequence continues at coordinate 1,261,898,478 of NC_069500.1, forward strand.
TAAAACTTGGAGAAGTTTGTATTCTTCTCATACATTGTTATTAAAGGGGAATTTACTGCAGTTGCAATCCTCAGTCAGCTCTCTCCAGCTTTTCCTTACAACAAGGCTGCGAACACTCGGAAAGCAATATGCAGCAAGGATATATTTGTATTAAAGAACCGAGGAATTGGGTAAGGAGTAATGATGCAGGCTTTGCAGTGAAGCATCAGAAAGGGCGTGTAATGTCCTGGAGTCAAGAAGCGTCTATCCTTTTAGTACAGAGTGGTACTGTTCACCCATATCAGACTGGCTATTAATACACACAGTGGGGCCTATCTATCAAGGTCTGAAAGGAGCTTGACGGCCCGTGTTTCTAGAAACAGCAGTTATGAAGCAGCGGTCACAAAGACTGCTGCTCCATAACCCTGTCAACCCGATCGAGTATGATCTAGTTGATTGACACCCCCCTGCTGGCGGCCGATTGGCCGTGAGTCTGCAGGGGGCGGCGTTGCACCAGCAGCTCTTGTGAGCTGCTGGAGCAATGTTGAATATGGAGAGTGTATTGCTCTCCACATTCAGCGAGGTCTTGCGGACCTGATCCGCAGTGTCGGATCAGGTCCGCAAGACCTTTCTTAAATAGGGGCCAGTGTGGTGAATGAGTGAAATATGTGCCTTGAACTGTGCATGGAAGTTAATATGGGCATGATATTGCCTTGGACAAGGGTTATAAATATCAATAAGCATACCTTGATTGAGACTTTTTTATTATACCCGGACTGCATGTTCCCGTTTTTGGAAATTACCTGTTGGGCGCTCTCTGGATTGAGTGTTTAACCCTTTCATTCTTTATGGACTTTATGAATTGCTACAACTAATATTTGCTGGATGGCATACTAATGTGATGAATATTAATTAAAGTATAAGTTAGTTTAAAGGCATAGTAAACCCCAAATATTACTTTCATGGTTGAGATAGAACATACAATTTTAAACAACTTTACAATTTACTTCTATTATCAAATTTGCTTCACTCTCTTGTTATCCATTGCTGAAGGAAGAGCATTGCACTACTGACAGGAAGCTGAACACATCTAGTTAGCCAATCACAAGAGACAAATGTGTGCAGGCACCAATTAGCAGCAGCTCCCACTGGTGTATGATATGTGAGTATTCATTTTAGCAAGGGATACTAAGAGAATGAAGCACATTTGAAAATAGAAGTGAATTTAAAAGTGTCTTAAAATTACATGCTCTATCTGAATCATTCAAGTTTAATTTTGACTTTCTTATCCCTTTAATTCACTCATGATAGTCTGTTGATAGTTTTACTGATTTTAAGGTTTTTTGCCAGGATAAGGATATACTGGATTCCAATGGGTAGTGGTATATGTCATTACTCCATTTAGGGATTCTTCTTTTCTTCTCTTTCGGAATTATTTTCATTATACCTCTGTGCACTGCACACTTACTAGTAACTAATTAAGTTAAGTGTACAACAACTGTGATTTGGAAATATTTCTGATGCCAGTTATTTTTTTATGTTATAAATATATATATATATATATATATATATATATATATACTTTATATATAAAAGATGCAATCACAACAGTGCACTCTCACTTCAATTATCCCAGCTGCCAAGGTACTCTATAAATCTCACATACCCAGTATCATATTAAGCCCTCACTGGTCTTCAGTCCTTGAGTTGACATTCAAAATCCTTATTTATTTATATCATGTGATTTTTCAGGACCCCAAATGTTCCTTCTTTAGACAAACATCAAATAGTCCAAAACACCATTTATACATATATCAGAACCCTCCCCCAGTGTCTACTCCCAAATAAACCCTGAATGGGCAAAAATAAGAAGCGTTCAAAAACCAATGTGCATCCATCCTTGTGTCATAACAAATTAAAAACATTTTCCACAATTCCGCCTCATTATTATATCTACAGATCTACTAGTCTGCATATACTGACTCTTCATCATTGATCTATTCACTTTATTCCTCACTATTGTCATGGCAGCTACTGCGATTGCAACTATATTCAAACTTAATGTTGTTAATTCTTCTATAACATGCCCATCTGAACTCACTATAGGATAGTCCATACCTTACAACACTGTCAGCTGTCTGTCATCTTTGCCACACCTATGCGGCGACATCTAATCATAAAAGATATTTTATCCATCACGGAGCAAAATATTTTATACAGTACATCCTGTTGGTTGCCTGCTTCAATCTTCTAACTTCATTATATAACACCCCTTTTTTTGTTATAGCCAATCCACCACAGCATGATTATCACATAAACAAATAAGCCAAAAAGCACATGGCTACTCTTCACGTCACACAGGGATACCAGTGCACTCTGTGTACCCCCCAATATCTGCAATGAGTGCTGCATAGACACTCACGCTACACATTGTAACTGTTACTCCTAGTGTAGTCTATTCAACTACCTCTCTATGCTGTTAAGGATCTGGTAACCGAGTATGTACTATCCCAATAACTCTTCTACTACTTACTACTATTCTCCATATCCCACTAATATTATCTAGTCACTATCCCTATTCTTAAGAAAAACAACTGATTTCCCCTAATTATCACATCTATTCATCAAGTAGCTTCTAGAATCAAACATGGTCATCTGGATGTGGCTGTGGAAACTAAAATTAAAACTCACAACACCAATGCATATTAAATCAATGGCACATAATGTTGTTAGAACCCATCTGTCCAAAATAGATAATCACTACCCCGTATGTAGGACAAATTAGGTATATCTAGCTCTTAGAGTACACACAAAATAAATACTATCTGAAGAGAGTACATGGAAATGTAAACTATCTAATAGGAAACATTGCCAAGTGGTGTGGGTGTTGAGTCCCCTAGGAATGAGGGTTCCAAGTTCAAAGATCCACCATGCCTCTTTTTGTAAAAGGTGTTTTTCTGTCCCCCTCCTCTCCTCAATGGAGGGACATGATCAATGATGATGAATCTGAGATCTTTAGTCATACGACCAGCTTCCATGAAATGCAGTGCAACAAGCTGCTCAGACTTTCTTGATTCTATTGCAGCTCGTATAGATGACCTATTGTTAGTCAGTCTAGTTCTAGCACCATTTGTACTTTTACTTACATAGAACAATCCACATGAACAACTTAGCTGGTAGATGATGAATTGTGTAGTACGTCACAACAAACTCAATGTTATATTTCTTAGTGCAGAAAGGATGCTGAAAAACTGACCCTTTCAACGGGTTATTGAACGTGACACAGCTTGTGCATCTATAACAACCCTTTTTCTTTCTTAGCCACAAATTGGGATCCTTATCTGCTTTTAAATCGGGTTTAACTAATATCCCTAAGATTTTGACCCCTTTTGAAGGCCACCATAGGGACCTCCCATTGGTTAAATGGTAAAGAGGGATCTGTTTTCTCAATGACATTAGTCACAAGTAGTCACATAGTCAATCATTGTGGATCACCAGCTTCCTTCATTTTATTACCCTTGTCCATGTTTATAGACACCACCTCATGTCTCAGTCTGTCCAGATGTTTCTTCTTATAACCTCAGGCCAGGAAGCACATTGTCATGTCTTCCAATTGTTGAGTTCACCTCTTGGAATCTGTGTTATTTCTTATTTCGGTGGAATAAAGTAAACTGTATATACTATTTAATAGCTAACCCATTTAAATTGCAAAAACTACATTGTACGAAAGCTTGATGTTTATTGGCATAATTTTGTAGGCCACACTTAGTCAGCAAATTTGAATAAACTGTATTAGCTGCATACATGATATTTCCAGGTCATTGTTATTTTCTGTTTACAGTTCAATAAAAACACAAATATGTATATCTGTTATGGGTTATGTTGTTATAGGAATTGTTGCATATTTTCATTTAGCTTAATATTGCTTTTGCAGGTATTTACCAGACCTAAATTGAAAAATACTATGACTATTCAAAAGAAAACTCTGCTACATAAAAATTGATTAAAAAACACACATTTCTTCAAATAGAGAAAAAAGTACTGTGCGGTACAAAATGTAGCTAAATTAGCAACTATAGACAGATTGTTACCAATTAAAACAATATATTTAATCACAGCAAATATGCACTTTAAAACATCAATCATAAAACTAGACATGTGCGATTTGTTCCGAATCGAAATTCGGCCGAATTTGTTGAATTTGGAGATTCGGATCGATTTGAATTTCCGAATTGCGGTAGTGCCGAATCTACCGAATAAATCCAAATCAATTCGAATTTATTCGGTAGATTTGGATGGCCGTGTATTACACTAGTATTGTACAGTATATTAGGTTTTATCACTCTGCTATCGGTTAAATCTAATATACAGTACATAATACTAATATAATACACAGCACATCCTACCTAACACTTACCGAAATTCCGAATTTCCGAATCGAACCGAACCAAATCCAGCCAAATTTTTTTAGAATCTGAAAGAATCCGAATTAATCAGAAACAAATTAATTTGATTTTTTCCAAATTCGAATTGATCCGAACCGAAATTCGAATCGATCCAAATCGTTCCGAACCGAAACAAATTTTTCGAAGCTGCACAAGTCTACATAAAACTGATCATCAGACTTCTTAATAGTATAGTATCTAAATACACACATAAAATAAAATAACTGCAACAATTAAAACATTAAAATCCAAATGAGCAAAAGTCCCAAAGGCATCCGAAAATGTGGGAGTTTTTGGAGGTTGTTGGTGTCGGGAGCGCTGGAACATAAAAGAGATTCCAATTAGACAGCAAAGAAGAACCAAGTAATACATTGACAAGTCTTACTTACACCTGCAAAGGTTCAGCAATGTCCATCACAAGCAGTCTCCTTACAAGGCACTCTCTCCATGTCTCCGTTTGTCGTCTTTATAGCATATCGTAATATCCTTAGCGTGTGTTCAAACGCTTTGCGCTTCTGCAGTCCTGGATTGCAGAAGCACAAAGTGTTTGAACACACTTTGGGACTTTTGCTCATCTGGTTCGAGATTACATATGCAGCGTCGACTGCAAAAGCCGGTAACGTATTACCTTGTATCTAAGCCTCCAAGGTTGGGGAGTATAGCACAGTAGTGATGATGGGTGCTCGTGTAGACAGAGGACACTGCCAACTTGCCAAGTCCCCAAAGACATGTATAATAGAAAGTAGTCCACAGCACTCCAAAAATATATTTCAGCAATTTATTAGTGGAAAATAGCAACGTTTCGGGGGTTAAAGCCTCTTATTCATGCTTGATATAATGTATACTACAAATGGTACTTTTAAACCCTTTGCATTGGCACCAATTTGCCCAAAAGAGTAGCTCTTACTCCACCTAGTGGATGCCAATCTAATTACATGTTAAAAACGGAGGATCCATTATTTCCTAAACTTATATTAGAATATAAACAGTCTCCATACCTGTACAAAAATGCTGCAACTTACATATACCTCCCTAATACCATTAAAGTCTATATAATATTACACAAGTTAATTATATTGGATATACATTTATATATATATATATATATATATATATATTATATATATATATATTATATATATGTATATATATGTGTGTGTGTGTGAAAAGTCACAAAATTATAAAATTACTGCTAGCTTAGAGACAGCTCTATCCCCCTAAGTATACAGTATATCTAAAAGTAGCAACTTAGATCATAGTCTCTATTAAGGCCCCTAAGGGTTAGTGTTTCCAATTTATTAATCCAACACATCTCCTTCTGTTTGAGCAACCTCTCCCTATACATACCATTACGTGTAGGTCTAATTTGATCTATGACCTGCCATCTCAATTGGCTAATGCCGTGTCCCTTATCCAAAAAATGTTTTGACAGTGGAGCCTATAAGTTTTTGCATCTGATACTAGACCAGTGCTGGCTCATTCTATCTCTAATTTTTACGTGTCATCTCACCTAAATATACTAGGGAACACGGGCATTTAATTAAATAAACAACAAAGATGGATTCACAGGTAAAAAAGCTTTTCACATTATATTTTTTGCCACTATGTGGGTGATAAAAATTTCCACCTTTTATGATAGAACTGCAACTAGCGCAGTTGCTATTTTCCACTAATAAATTGCTGAAAGATATTTTTGGAGTGATGTGGACTACTTTCTATTATATTGTATCTAAGCCTCTGCAGACTGCCACCTTATTTCAGTTCTTTTGACAGATTGGCACTTTAGCCTATAAGTGCTGACTCCTAGGTAACTCCACGGACATGAGCACAATGTTATCTATATTAAACATACAAACTAATGCCCTCTAGTTGTGAAAAAAAATCAAAATGCTTTGAGATAAGAGACTGCCTTCAAGGACTTAGAAATTAGCATATGAGGTTACCTAGGTTTAGCTTTCAACTACAAATACCAGGAGATGAAAGTAAAATTGATGATAAAAGTATTATTTTTTTGAAGATGTCGCAGTTTGTTATTAAGTATTAGCACAGATTGAGAATATTAGCCTCTTGAAACTTTGACACATTTGATTCGAGACTATATCAGATACATTGTTAGAGAAAAGGATACCAAGAGAATGAAGCAAAATTGATAATAGAAGTACATTGGAAAGTTGTTTACATATGTATGCTCTATCTGAATTATGAAAGAAAAATGTTGGGTTTTGCGTCCCTTTAAATGCAACAGGTGCCCCATCTCTAAATGTAAGAAAATGATGTCCAATTTTTAAAATGTCCATTCCTAGCAAAGGCAAGTATGAGATGGGCCTGTAGTTAGACATGCAGTCTAGATCTAATGATGGTTGTTTAGATGTCATGAAATAATTGTAGCTCTGCAAAGCAGTTCAATAAACAGTTCATTATTTTTGTAAAAACAGAGCCAATTTAACTAGCAGATTTAAGTGTAGATGTCAGATGGTATGTAATAGGACTTCTACATTTTCTTAGATAAAGTTGACTAAAGATCCACAGCGCCATTTATTGTATTGATGTCAAACAACCCAGACATTTGTCTGGGATGACTGACAAGCAATTGCATGAGAGCAAGGGCAGGGCTGCGCAAGGATTTTCTTGTGTAATATCAAATGCCGGCAGCCAATGCTGTGTCAGAGTCCCCAAGGGCATGTAAACAGGTTCCCTGTCTGGGATTATTGTCTGCTTGGACTGTAATAAATGAGGGCCATTGTTAATGTTTATATGCCTAGTTTTGTTTTACTTTCATACAGCATTAACTTTACAATACTAACTTGAATATTGAACAGCTTTTATGTAAACATGTTGGAAAAGTTTATTGTTAATATTTTAAAGTTTAGGCTGCAGGATATGAAAATCAGGTAAAAGAGTTGAAAGTGAGGGTTAGCTGATATAAACCAACTTCTGAGGACAAAGATTGTGGTAGAGATTTTGAAATGGATTAAGGAGATTCCACTTAGGGTTAGTATTATCAAAGGATGTGTTTTATAGAAGTTCTGTAGGTGGTTAGGGTAGAATTTAGGGATGATAGGACATGTAAGCTGGTAATCAAAACAGACTCAAATATTACTTCAAGACAGCACAATTTAGTGCTAATGGTTCCTATTTGTATCACTGTAGATTTGTCTATCCATTAGTATTATCTTTCTCTCCCTTGAGAAATTTGTATTTAAACCATTTTTTTGTGATGCAGCAGCATTTGTGTAGTTTACTAGTATGACTACAGACTGGTCCAGCATCTTTTCCATGGAACCTTAAAGTAATGAGGTATTCATCACACAATATTTTGGATTGGATTATGTATTTTCTGTGATATTTTAACAAACATTTTGTTTAACATTGAAAAGGCCTAAAAAATATTTTATTAAGAAACTTTGAAAGTACCTTTTCAAATGTGCTTCCTGTGACTGCATTTTTGAATTACAGTTTATATTCAGTAAATTATGACTACACGTCCCTTCCTATAGACACGTTATGATGGATTTGTCAGAGAGAAGGGTTACACAAGCAGTAGATTTTTGTTTTATAAATATAATTTTTTTTTTTTATTTAAATGCAAAAATATATGTCAGATAACATGTTATAACTCAAATGTTTGCGTGACCTTAAAACTGAGAATACAGAGAAAAGAATGGAAAGTCAAAATGTTGCAAGAATTACTCTCTAGTAAATTAGTAAAACTGTTGGCTTGGTGCCTTAAAGAAAATAATAATTGTTAATGCACAATCCAAAGCAATATAATTTTAAATATTTATCTTTAAATGATATTAATTATGTATGCAGGTATTTGTGTTTTTTAATTAATTATTGATGGAACTAAATTTGTTTTTAAATCCTCTTAATGACAGCATTTTATTCAATAACATTTTAATTATACTGAATAAACTAGCGGCTTATCATTATGGTTATGATTGCACTACACACACATACAGTGTCTATATGTTCTAATTTGTAAGAGATTTAATTAATAAATGCTTAAATGCTTAATTCTCATTCAGCTAGATTACAAGTCTTGCGTCAGGGTTAAAAAGCAGTGTTGAGAGGTCCCAACGCTGCTTTTTAATGCCCGCTGGTACTACGAGTCTTGAAATGACAGGCTCACCACTCACTTTTTTGGCCAGACTTGGAAATACCACAAATCCACTTACGTCAATTGCATATCCTATATTTTCAATGGGACCGGTATTATGGTCTGACCAAAATGTGAGCGGTAGACCCTCTCCTGTCAAGACTGGTACCGCATTTTAAAGTCAGTAGTTAGGAGTTTTACACTACAACGCCGTAGCATAAAACTCTTAACTAAAATTCTAAAAAGTACACTAACACCCATAAACGACCTATTAATCCCTAAACTGAGGTCCTCCCGCATAGCAGACAATAAAATAAATATTTTAACCCCTAATCTGCCGAACCGGACATCGCCGCCACTATAATAAATATATTAACCCCTAACATCACCGCCACCTACCTACATTTATTAACCTCTAATCTGCCGCCCCCAACGTCGCCGCCACTATATTAAAGTTAATAACCCCTAAATCTAAGTCTAACCCTAACACCCCCTAACTTAAATATAATTAAAATAAATCTAACTAAAAATTCCTATCATTAACTAAATTATTCCTATTTAAAACTAAATAATTACCTGTAAATTAAACCCTAAGATAGCTACAATATAACTAATAGTTACATTGTAGCTATTTTAGGATTTATTTATTTTTTACAGGCAAGTTTGTATTTATTTTAACTAGGTAGAATAGTTATTAAATAGTTATTAACTATTTAATAACTACCTAGCTAAAATAAATACAAAAGTACCTGTAAAATAAAACCTAAGCTAAGTTACACTAACACCTAACACTACTCTATAATTAAATTAAAGGGACAGAAAACCACAAAAATAATGTTATATAATTCTGCACATAGTGCAGAATTATATAACATTATATCAGCCTTATCTGTATAAAATGTAATATTCCCTTTGAATTAAAAAAAACCCCGGCTATTTTACAGACCCGCTCTCTGTACTCTGCTGAGCGGATCTGTTTTATTCACACAGCGCATCGGCCGCGCCATTATACACAGTGCAGCTCGCTCCTGCTGTCAGATAGACCAGGAGCGAGCTGCACTTAGTGTTATGGCGCAGTCGGGCTGGGCTGTGACTATACAGCTGGCCCGATGCGCTGTGTAAATAAAACACACCCGCTCAGAAGAGCACAGAGAGCGGGTCTGTAAAACAGCCGGGGTTTTTTAAAATTCAAATGGAATATTACATTTTATACAGATAAGGCTAATATAATGTTATATAATTCTGCACTATGTGCAGAATTATATAACATTATTTTAAAGGTTTACTGACACTTTAATTACCTAAACTAAATACAATTAATTACAATGAAATAAAATTATCTAAAGTACGAAAAAAAAATAAAAATAAAAGCCCTACCCTACACTAAATTACAAATAGCCCTTAAAAAGGGCCTTTTGCGGGACATTGCCCCAAAGTAATCAGCTCTTTTACCTTAAAAAAAAGTACAAATACCCCCCAACATTAAAACCCACCACCCACACAACCAACCCTACTCTAAAACCCACCCAATCCCCCTTTAAAAAAACCTAACACTAACCCCTTGAAGATCACCCTACCTTGAGAAGTCTTCACCCAACCGGGCAGAAGTCTTCAACGAATCCGGCAGAAGTGGTCCTCCAGATGGGCAGAAGTCATCTTCAATTCTATCAGCCAATCAGAATTAAGGTAGAAAAAATCCTATTGGCTGATGCAATCAGCCAATAGGATTGAAGTTCAGTCCTATTTGCTGATCCAACCAGCCAGATTGAGCTGGCATTCTATTGGCTGTTCCAATCAGATTCTATCAGCCAATCGGAATTGAAGGGATGCCATCTTGGATGACGTCATTTAAAGGAGCCTTCATTCAGTCGTCGGCCATCATTTGAAGAGGATGCTCCACGTCGGATGTCTTGAAGATGGACCCGCTCCGCGCAGGATGGATGAAGATAAAAGATGCCATCTGGATGAAGACTTCTGCCCGTCTGGAGGACCACTTCTGCCCGGTTGGATGAAGACTTCTGCCCATCTGGAGGACCACTTCTGCCGGATTCGTTGAGGACTTCTGCCCGGTTGGGTGAAGACTTCTCAAGGTAGGGTGATCTTCAGGGGGTTAGTGTTAGGTTTTTCAAGGTCGTATTGGGTGGGTTTTAGAGTAGGGTTGGTTGTGTGGGTGGTTTTAATGTTGGGGGGGTATTTGTACCTTTTTTTTTACTGGCTCTACCCCATTGATTCCTATTGGGAAATCGTGCACAAGCACATTTTACCTGCTCACCGCTAACGTAAGCAGCGCTGGTATTGAGGTGAGATGTGGAGCAAAATTTTGCTCTTTGCTCACTTTTTGCGGCTAACGCCGGGTTTGTAAAAACCCGTAATACCAGCATTGTCTGTAAATTAGCTGTGAGCATAAACTGCTCATTAGCACCACACCCCTGTTAACGCAAAAATCGTAATCTAGGTGCATGTTTGTCTAATTCCTGGGGTTTAAAGGGACAGTCTAGTCCAAAATAAACTTTCATGATTCAGATAGGGAATGTAATCTTAAACAACTTTCCAATTTACTTTTATCACCAATATTGCTTTGTTCTCTTGGTATTCTTAGTTCAAAGCTATACCTAGGTAGGCTAAGACCTAGGTAGGTCTAAAACCTTGAAGGCCGCCTTATCTGAATGCATTTTGACAGTTTTTCACCACTAGAGGGAATTAGTTCATGTGTGTCATATCATTAACATTGTTCTCACGCATGTGGAGTTACCTAGGAGTCAGCACTGATTGGCTAAAATCCAAGTCTGTCAAAAGCACTGACATAAGGGAGCAGTTTGCAGAGGCTTAGATACAAGGTAATCACAGAGGTAAAAAGTGTATTAACATAACTGTGTTGATCTAGGGAATGGATATTAAAGAGATTATCTATCTTTTAAAACAATGCAAATTCTGGTGTAGACTGTCCCTTTAACACATAATTAAAGTCACACCCAGGTATATTGCATTTCTCTTCTGAGAAAGCACAGTCAGTGAGCCAGTCAGAAATGGCAATCTTATCTATCTACCAATCACAGTAGTTTGTTTGGTACGTGACTGTGTATGAACACATTTGCAAGGATTGAACAAATAGGGACAGCATGATTTTATGACATATATTTAGCAATATTTTCATCTGGCATAAATCGCAAAGAAAATGAAATGTTACACATTGCAAAGTTGATAGGCAAAATGTTTTCTATTGTAAAGTTGACACACAAAATGTCTTCCATTGTAAAGTAAAGTTTTTTGCAAGCTTAGATACTTTGGGCATACAGTAGTTGCAGTAAATATAAGCACATAGTGAACATTTATATTTCTGTTGTATTTTTCATTAAAATGTAATTAATGTATTTCAAATCTGGAAGGGTTTTATAATTCTCCATATCTAAAATAATATATTGACATTTTTTTGTTTGTCTAGAAAAATCAAGTGTGTGTAAAAATTTATGAGTTTGGTATTCGGTAATCTACTTGTTTTGAGAATATAAGTATTTGTGTAATGACAAGATATTCTAACAATATAGACTAGAATGTGCATTAAAATTCCTGGAATGATCCACTTGGTACTTGACCACTCCTTACAATTAAAATGGTACATTAATGAACATTTATTCTTTATATATGTATAAAAAATGTTTTATGCAATATTGTCAGTTAAATAAAAATAGCAAGAATTGGTTCTTTGTTCTGTATATTGAAATACCTGTTAGAAGAAAAAAATAATCTATTTACAGATACTGCCACAGCTCTCTGTATGGACCCAATTATTGAATTCCCATAACCACAGGACTTTGCAAACCTGATAGTTTTATAGAACATCTACCCTGAGCTAGGCCCTGCAGGACTGAGCTAGTGTTAGCAATCATAATATATAACAGTGAAATCCGCAGAACATGTTTCATATATAACTAATAGTGAGCTCTTGTAGCCTTTGAACTCATAAGCATGTATAACAGTGAGTTTGCTCAAAGTGATATTTTCTACCTATTGTTTTTCTTTCAGAGACAGCATCTAATTGAATTTCATCTCATCTGGAAATAAACAGCAGATGTACTGTTTAAAATACAAAACATAATCATTTAATTTGCTTACTAATAAATCTGATTCTGCAATAATTACTATAAATATGGCATATTTTTGGTAATGAACTATCAAAGATCTTTGGAAAAAGAATCATAAAACCTATATAGGTTCAATGGTGACAGGGTCCTTAGAATCTAGTTATGTTTTATTATTGTTATTAATATTATTATTATTATTACTGCTATTATTTGCTTGTAGTTACTTAAAGGGACATTAAACCCATTTATTTTTTTTCATGATTCAGATAAAGAATACAATTTTTAACAAGTTTCCAATTTACTTATAGTATCAAATTTATTTCATTCTTATGTTATTCTTTGTTGAAGAGATACCTAGGTAGGTAATATGCACATGCCTGAAGCACTACATGCCCAGAATTAGTGCTGCCATCTGATACTCCTGCTAATGTTGCAAAACTGCTGCCATATAGTGCACACTCTTGAGCTTACATTTCGGCTTTTCAAATAAGCATAACAAGAAAACAAAGAAAATATGATAATAGAAGTAAATTATAAAGTTGTTTAAAATATTATGTTCTATCTAAATCATGAAAGAAAAAAAATGTTTTTCTTGTCCCTTTAATAATTTGAATCAGTCATTTGCTGATAGGAGTAGAGGGGACATTTTGGATCTTTCATCTTTGCAGTTGAACATCACTGATGATTAGGTTATAATAGGTAATTGTTTAAAGGGGTATATAAAGAAGATTGGTTGTACTCCTTTTTATTCATACCTGGGGAAACAGTGGGTTAAGTGAGAAATTTATTGCAAATAAAACAAGATACTTTAAGGGGTCCATGTACAAACCAGCAAGAGCTGCTCTGGAGCCCTTGCTGGGCAGGTTCGCATTTGCGGGCGTGCTTCCTGCAATGTAAGAAGCAGCGGTCATTAGACCACTGTTTCTTACACACTACGCCACTTCCGAGGTGGCGAGAGAAAATCACAGAGAGCAAGCTCGCTCTCGGTGATTGACAGCCCCTTTAGTTGCGTGACTGGTCGTGTGAATGAACGGGCGGGCATTACACACTGCAATGAATGTGTAATGATACATATGGTTCAGCGGATCAACAGATCCGCTGCCTGTCTGTAGCAAAGGCGGGCAGACAGCTTTGCATGTTGAACTTAAATCTGTGTCCTAAAATTCATAAAGGTGTGTAGCCACATACTGAGTATCTTTTTATATATATATTAGATTTAAAAGGGAGAGCGCCACTCATTTATTTTTTTTTTTGTTTACTTAGTTGCAATCAACTATACATTTTTACTTACTTAGTTGTAATCAACCATAAATGTCTATTTTTTAAGCCACTTGTATATGCTTAAAATCTTATTACTTAATAAATGCTGGACTGCAGCTGTTTTTTAAAGGCGAAAAAAGTTGTTTGAAAATATATAAACAGTGCTGTACACAGCAGATATAAACTTGAAATACTGGGGGGTGATAATAAAAAGAGTAATCTACAATATCAGATCAAATGATAACTTGGTAGCTTGTATGGATTAAACAATAACTTTGTATCTGTGTAGTATCTTTACAGAAGAACAAATGATAACTTTGTGTCTTATAGTTGCTATGTTGTCGTGCACTTGTTAATGTGATTGTAGCATCAAATATGGTGATGTGTTGAGTGTTTTCTCTGGGTGCATACACTGCCCTATTGAGTCTTTGTGAACAAGTGGTTTGGAGTGTAAAATAAATATCAGTGAGAAGTGACACTTGTTAAAAATAGTGTCCAAGGTGCAAACAAATTCCAAATAAGTCTTTGAAAAACAAAAATGTGAAAATTAAAAAAAAAGTGGAGAATTGTGAAAAAAAAATGTTGTTGAAAAAAGAAGAAAAACAAAATTAACTTGTGTACACAAAGGTTATGAAGATGGTAATTGTAAAAAATAATGTTAATTCGTAATCCAATAAAAAAACGCTTTATTTTACTGACAAATCATGTCCTAAAACATTTAACAAAATATAACTTATATTTATTTGCAAAGCAATTGTATATATTGCTGTTGAGTATAGTTCTACCTTTAATCTTAACACATTTGTTTATAAAACGCTTATTTGCTTATTTGAGGGCAGATTGCCGTTCTTTAAGATAAAACGGAGCACTAATGTCCCCGCAATCACACAGTGTGTGAATTAACATAAACATATGCAGTATTAAAACACAACTTTAAAAAACATTTAAAACCTCAAAATACTCTGGAAAATATAGAGAGAAAGAAACTGCAAACACTTGCTTGGCCAGACTCTGTGTATACGTTACCACTATGCGTTTCAGGGTCACGCACGTTCCTCAGGTGTAACTAACAGAGTCAATCGCTCCTATTTAACAGACACCACTTGCCAAAACAACCAATAGGCTTCTAATTAGTGCGATCATCATTCTCTCCAATCTTTAAGTGCTTGTACGGTCTTAGGTATTAAAGGCATAGCTCTACTTTATACACATTCTCATGATTACAAAACAAAAATCAAATAGAACACAATAAAAAAACGCAAATAATAAAAATATAAAAATATAATAAATAAAAAATTTATAAAAAAGGAAATATACAAGACTTGTGACTAATTCGTAATATTTCATCCAAATTAAGGTGCATATCAAACTGTATATCTGCTTGTCCTTAACATTCTAATTTAAAAAACTTCTTAAATTCATAAGTATAGTTACATTCTTTTCTTGTGTGGTCTCATCTACTACTTTTCAATATCTGACATATTTAATGGCCTGTTCTATTTCGTTTTTATCTTGATTATATGTAGTTAACATCTTTTTACTATACTTGTTTTCTTCTGTTTTAACCGACAAATTATATTCATTGATCTTATTTATACAATATTTCTTTGTTTTCACTTTGGTACTCACTGATTCACTATTTTTTCATAGCATATCTTCCCGATTCATGGCACTTACTTCGATAAGATTTTCTTCCAATGTTGTCAATTTAAAGCCTTTTTCTATAAATCTTTTCTTTAAAATTTCAGCCTGAGAGTGAAAATCGCATTCGTCAGTACAGTTTTTCTTAACTCTAATAAATTGTCCCTTAGGGATATTTTCTAGCCATTTTCTATCATGACAACTATTATTATTCAAATATGTGTTTTGATCTACCGACTTGAAAAAGGTTTTTGTTTTTATTCTATTATTTTGTATTTCTAAACATAGATCCAAAAACTCACATTTCGATTTGTCTATTTTATATTCAAAAATTAGTCCTAAATTATTTTTATTTTGATGTTCTAAAAAAGATATTAGTGATCTATAATCATTCTTCCAAATTAGAAAGACATCATCAATATATCTTTTGTATGTCTTTATACCTTCCATATATTTATCTTGACTCCATATATATTCATTTTCCCAATTAGATAGTACCAAATTAACATAACTTGGGGCAAAACGTGTCCCCATTGCGGTTCCTTGTATTTGCCTGTAGTTTGTTCCATTGAAACAAAAATAATTATTTTCTAGTATAAAATATATAAACCTTTAACAAAAACTCTGTTTGGAAAATCATATTCATTAAATGTATTCTGTATTCTTGTAATGCCTTCTACATTATCAATTACCGTGTAAAGTGACTTGATATCAGCTGTTACTAAATACCAGTTAGGTTCCAAATCATTGTTTCGAGTATATTAATAAGTGCAGTACTATCTTTTAGGTATGATTTCGTTCTAGGATCCAAAATCTATAGAAATAAATCTAAATATAGAGATAAATTAGATGTTAAACTGTCTATTCCGGAACTTATAGGTCTTCCGGGTGGGTTAATGATACTATGGATTTTTGTTATATGATAAAATATAGGAATTCTAGGTTCCTTCACAAATAAAAATTCAAATTCTTGTTTACTTAGTACCTGAGTTCTAACTCCAATGTCTAAAAATTTAGAAAGCTCTCTGGTTAACATTTTTGTTGGATCTTGTCTAATTTTTAAATAATTTATATTGTCTGACAAAAGTCTAAGGGCCTCTTTTTTGTACTCATCTATGTCTTGAATTACCACTCCTCCTCCCTTATCGGCTTGACCAATTACGATATCTATATTGTCTCTTAGTTCTTTCATAGCCTGTAACTCATATTTGTTTAAATTTTTTCTACTTTTATTTCTATTTTTTTCAATCTGTCTTTATTCTTGTGTTGTCAATATATTGAATGATTCTAAATAGCCCCCCCCCCTTGTTTTGCACAGGGTTAAATTTGGAAGGTTTCTTTAAATATATATATATATATATATATATGTGTGTGTGTGTGTGTATATAAGTATCTGAAGCTAAGATTAAATGGACGGTCTAGTCAAAATTAAACTTTAATGATTCAGATTGGACATTTAAATAACTTACTTACTTTTATCATCAAATTTGTTTTGTTCACTTGGTATTCTTTGTTGAAAGCAATACCTAGGTAGGCTCATATGCTAATATCTAAACCCCTGATGGCTGCTTCTTATCTCAGTGCATTTTGACAGTTTTTTTACAGCTATACAGTGCTAGTTCATATATGCCACAAAGATAACTGTGCTCACTCTTATGGAGTTACCTAGGAATCAACACTGATTGGCTAAAATGCATGTCTGTAAAAATAACTGAGATAAGGGGGCAGTTTGCAGAGGCTTAGATACAAGGTAATCACAGAGATAAAAAAGTATATTAATATAACCTATATTGATTATGCAAAACTAGGGAAGGGGTAATAAAGGTATTGTCTATCTTTTAAAAAAATATAAATTCTGGAGTAGACTGTCCCTTTAAGTATATATTTACTGACAAAATGACAGTTTTAAATTAGTATACAACATTTATCTTACATGCATACATTTTATAATTCAGTGAATAGTTTCTGATGCATAAAAAACTCAATAGACTTTTATGTACCTTTAAATACCCACATTTGTGTGATCTTATCTGCGTTTAACCAGAGGAGTGGGAATTATTGCTATTTTTAAACATTGATACAATCCTATAAATAGAATGTGGTATCAGTAAGCTGGGAAGCTGCTAATCGCCCCGACTGCTTATGTTGACACCTGCTGACGTATATGGAAACATGTGAGTGCTATTTATCCCTTGTTCTACTATTAGATCAACAAACTACAATATTGGGGTGCCCCCTCTTGCTTTATAGTTTTATAGCACATTTGCCCTTAGCTTGATCCTGCCCAGGGTATATATACAGTGAGCTTGTGTTAATAATCATAGGTAACAGTGACACAGAACTGTTACTTGCATAACTAATAGTGAGTTATTGTAACCTTTGAACTCATCAAGTATGTTCAGTTATATTTTCTACCTGTTCTTTTTCTTCCAGTAACTGCATACAAATGAATTCTGAAAAAAAAAAGCAGATGTACTGTTTCATATATAGAAAATAAATCTAATTCTACAATAATCAATATAAATATGGTATATTTTAGTAATAAGGTTTCAAAAATCTTTGGATCAAGAATCATAAACCCTGTTAAGAGTCAATGGTGACAGGGTCAATATAATGTAGTTATGATTTATTTTTACTTAAAGGGAAATTAAACACATACAAAAGTACTACATTTGAAATATTTTTTTGTGTGATACAATAAAAAATTTTTTGCAGATGTGTTTGGTATGCGTAGAAAATGTGCTAAATAATTGTGTAGTTCGGTGTTTTCTAGTCAAAAACATGCTGTTTAAAGCTCTATCAGAGATCTTTAAATCCATTTCCCATTTACGCCAAATGTCCTCATGCTGAGATTAGCATTTTACATGTGTTCTCGTGCTCTGACAGTGTCATCGTGTTTGTCATTTATTTAAATACAACACTATTACTTTTAGCTACAATGTAAGTTCATTTTTTATTTTTACTGAGTATTATCAGATAGTGTGTGTCAAATAGCAGATACTGACAATGTGTTTCCAAATTCTATTCACATGTTATTTAACCTTTATACTACAGAGGTACATTGGATGATATAGATATTGCTTCAGTCAATTTTGTATCCCCCTCAAAACTCTCAGATTGAAATGTTACTGTATGCATTTGAATTATTCAGGTGCGAAATATAATCATATTGATCGGTATCTAGGAACTTGTCTTGTCTCATTTGTGCAGTGCAGCTTGTGTGCAATACATTTCCTGTAGAAAGAAGCTTGAGGCAGTTTGTATTCAATTTATTACTGTCTTAAGAAAACTAGATAATTTCTGTATTTGAACTTCTACTTAAAGGGACAGTAAACTCCTTGTAATTACAATATATTTCTGTTGTGTTGCTATAGAATAACATTTTAGCCAAATCTTAATGTTTATTAAAACAAATAATTAACAACCATTTTAGTGCAGTTGTTTTCTAAAAGCCAAACTACACTCACCATTTGTCTTATTTGTAGGAGCCAATCTGGGCTTTAGTCTTCAGACAATAAGGCTAGTCAAGGTTATAAAATTAGTATAATGTTAATTGTTTTGCAGTTGTTATCTGATAAAGATATGTAGCAGAATTTGCCTTGAGAAGTTTTAAAGCTAAATTATATGAAAAGGGGACAAAATAAATAATGGAAATATATTGCAAAGTGGTTTCATTACATATAACTAAAAGTTGTATGTAAAAATCTCAAGATATTTACTGTCGCTTTAAAGGGACAGTAAAAAGGGAAAACATTTTTTTTTATGTTTAAGATTCACCTTACAATTACTAAAACATTTTAAATGTATTTATATTTTGAGATTTTACTTTTTCGTTTACTATAGCTTCTTTTCATGATAGCATATTGAGGTAGGCACAGTAATGCCCACCTCATGTATAACATTGTAATAAACATTATTGTAAACATTGCTCAAATTTATTTTTTTTACTTTCATATCCCTTTAAAGGGACAGTTTAAACCTGATTTTTTTTATTGTTTAAAAAGATAGATATTCCCTAAATTACCCATTACCCAGTTTTGCACAACCAACATGGTTATATTAATACACTTTTTACTTCTGTGATTACCTTATATCTAAGCCTTTGCAGACTGCCCCCTTATTTCAGTTCTTTTGACTTGCATTTTAGCCAATCAGTGCTGACTCCAGGGGCGTGACCACAATGTTTTCTATATGACACACATAAACTAACTCCTCTAGTTGTGAAAAAATGTCAAAATGCATTCAGATAAGAGGAGGCCTTCAAGGTCTAAGATATTAGTATAGGAGCCTACCTAGGTTTAGCTTTTAACTAAGAATACCAAGAGAACAAAGTAAAATTGATGATAAAAGTAAATTGGAAAGTTGTTAAAATGACATACCCTATCTGAATCAGGAAAGTTTATTTTTGACTAGACTGTCCCTTTAATAAAAACATGCTGTTAAAGAGAGCAGAGATGTATAGGGTTAAATAAAAACATGACGAGCATGTTTTTTTTGTTTTGTAAGTTAACAAAACATTGCCTTTACAATGCTCTGTATCAGACAATTAATTCATATTTTATTACAATTACTCTGCTCTATTATGCACTATCTATGAGCTGTGGTGGTAATTTTTTTTTCTTTCCCTGTAATACATTATTCTCTTTCCCACAAGCATTTAACTAAATCACCAGGGAACTGTCTAAATACTTCAGAGTGGTATCGGTGCTTTAATATTCATTTCTCCAGCCCAGTACTTGGGAAATGGCTAGACTGAATAAATGCTAATCACACAATATAATTGTTTTTTAATTAAACCTAGGAAAGATATGTTGACTTAAGGTGAGAATTATGTGTTGGATGATTCAGTAGCTGCAAATTAGAACTCAAAATGTAGTGACTGTTTTTGCAGTAATTTATATGTTTTGTTTGTACTAAAACTGTATTTATTTAAATGTAGACAGATCATCGAGCACCATTAACAAGATTCCGAGAAATATTTTGCAAGGTCTTTACAGAGATGAAAGGTGTAAAGTTGGTTATTCATCTGGGAGTGCTGAAAAAGCCCTAAGAAAAGTAAAACCATAGTTCACTGAGATTTTAAAAGTAGCTATGGTAATGATGCAACTACATATTTCTGTAGGTTTACATCAGTCTTGGCAGACACTGTGTTGAATTGTTCAGTACCCGAAATTGCAGCCAACATCCTGTTTTGTATTTGAAAGTGCTGGAAAAATGCCCTAACACTTAACTATCATACAAAATAATACTTTTCACAATAAAGAAGAGGAGTCATCATAGATATATTATTGCATTCATCTTACTAAATTAATTATAAATTGCTTTAAAGGTAATAATTAATCATTTTATTTGTTCAACAAGCCCCATAACTACAATAACCCAGAGGAATATGTTTATTACATAGTATTGATTTAAACAGGACCAAGTGTGATGAGTTGATTTTCAATATTCATAAATGCATTATATTTATAAGTCGGAAGTTCATTTTTCCTGGCTGACATCCGCTTAGTTTTTCATTTCTGGGACAGATGTTGACCAGCTCAAACTAATTACACTTAATGTCTGTCTATAAAATGGTCTGATTGTCAGCCCTTCCTTTTAGAAATTACGACATTGTATTCCAAGGTTTTATGCACAACCACATGATCATGGCTTCTGTCCTCTCAATCACTCGCATTCTACGTCTGCTTTCAGTTACTTTACTTGTCTTATACTTGTGGTGTTTATCTTCTACACAATGAAAATTGCTTTTCCGATACATGTACATAATTAGTACAGTTAATTATGGTAAATTGTCACTAAATCATTTTAAATTGTTCAGAATGTAACTGACTCATTTTCATTTTAATGTGTTTGTATAAAAAGCTGAAGTTATATTTGCATCTTCACGAATAAGAAATAAGAAAATCTCAGAATTCTTTATAATCGTTGGTAATCCTCTTAGTTATTTTGTAGATTTCAAGAATATGTGTTATTCTTATACATTGTTGTTCCATAATTTTTTAAAAGGACATTAAACACTAAAGGCTAATTAAAAGTGGTGTGATATTTTTTTTTTGTGTAAGTGAAAACTCCGATTTTAATTTTTGCGTTTTTGAGTTGTATTTGTATTTTGTGCTAGCGTTAACCCGAATAGCGTGAAAAAAACAAACTTCGTTACTTTACGAATGTGTGCATGTATTCCCCCATAGAGATCAATGGAGAGAAAAAAACTAGGAAAAAAAAACTCAGATTGCATAAACTCCATCGCCTTTTCGCATTCCCAATAGAAGTCAATGGGAAAAAAAAAATGTTGAAAAAAATCAAACACCCATCACGCAAACAACATAGCATATTCGCATTAGTAAATGTGGAATATTTACAGAAAATACATAGTTAAACTCTTTATTAAATATGAATATTGCATGAATATGTTTTATCATGTTTTTATCTGCTTAATGGCAATGGGATATAATGCACTTTTATATATGTTTATATGTGTGTACATATACCGTATATTCATGTTTTAATATGTGTATATATGACTGCAAATACATATATACACATATAAACACATTAATATATATGTACACATATATAAACATATATATATATATATATATATATATATATATACATATATATATATATATATATATATATATATATATATATATATATATAAACATACAAATACATCTTTAGCTATATATGTGTTTAAATGTTAAAGCCATTTACCTGCCTTTTTATTTCTAACACCAGAGATCTCATATCTTTGAGCCCTTAAAATATTTTTGTGCATTTTTTAAAAAATATTTTTTAATATGAGTGTAACTGTACTTTGTAATGCACTTTTAAAGTGTTTTGTGCAACTTTTTAGTTTAGGAAAACAGTTAACCACAGCTTTAAGATCGCGGTTTTGCTCTTCTTGTAAAATCAGTAAAATGAAAATGGCTCACAAAAACACGATTGCGCTAGCGCAAAACCATTGCGTCTCACTTGTAATCTAGCCCTAAATGAATACTAGATAGAATGATTTAGTCAAAGAAAAGATTAGTCTGAGAATAACATTTAGATGTATTTTTGAAAGCTTCATTAGTTGTTTAAATATTGACAAAATAAGTGTAAACATTTTAGTGTCTATAAAACAATGGGAGCTGCCATGTTGTAACTTAGATTACTTTCTCTGCTGTGTCTAATTAGAAACAGTTATAAATAGGCAACTAGAGTATGCAGCCAATGGCTGTGTGGAATATAACAGTGTTTTGCACTTCTAATTCTAAGAGGAACTAAAAAGCTCACAATTTCAGAATGGATTTACAGGAAAAGGGGGCAAAACAAACAATGAAAGACTAAGTTATCATTTTATATTACCATCTCAATGTGTTTAAATGTCCCTTTAAGGACTTATAAACATTGAATGTAGTAACAAAACCAGATAAAATTATTTCAGTACATAATTATAGTTCCCAATAATACTTAAAATGTGAAGCATGTAAATTCAGTAGTTTATTTATTGAAACTGCAAATTAATCACTTTTATCGTTCAGATGTATAAAATATTTAGAAAGGAAAAAATCTAACATTAGAATAGAACCAAATCAAAAGGCCAGATTTACATAGTTAGTAGCCATTTGCTCGCGGTAATTATGTGCTCCTGGTATTTGTCACATATTTGTGCTTATTTATGCTATTGAAATTAACAACTATTATCGAATTTTCCAGTCCTTGCTCCCACTTATCAAAAGCACCTCTGAAAGTAATTTAAAAAACATAGTTGAATCAAATTCAATATTTAAATTTATCACTTTGTCAAACCAATACCAAGAGAATGCACAACCCTATGTGACTTCAAATTGTGAAAACTTGAAAGGTGTCAGAAACTTCATTCTCATAGTAAGTATGAGGTAGTGCAAGGTGTATAGTTAACAGAAAGGTTAAAATGATTTTTAGAACACGTTTTTGTGTTCTATGTTATTTGGAATTCAAATCTGCTTTTGTTGCTATTTTTAATATGGATTCTGGAAGCTCTGCCCCACAATAAGGCAAGAGTGGGAGAAATGTTCAATTTTCCCACCCCCAGAATAATTTGTTATTTGACTGTTTTCCAGAAAAGCTTTTAGTGTCAGAAAATAAGCAAGAATGTCAGTGTCCAGTGACCATATTAAAAGGGATATGGAACAGTGCAGGAAGCATTTTACAAAAAGAGGATTACTAAGGCAAAACTGGATAAATGTTCTGCCCAGGGTATTGGATGAAGTCAAGTTTATATCATAGAAATCCTTGATTATGTGAAGAAGATGTTGCAATGTTTAGGCAATGAAGTAATTGAGTGGATTACAGAAGACTGTATTAATATTTGTTGGCTCTTTATAATGGTATGGGACAAATCTTCCTTTAATATTCATTATTCAAGATGTCTGTCTGATTTACTTAGTGTCCACCAACTTAAAGACTTTTATCTACATGCCTTATTGGTTTATATTGTGCTAACCACCTATAAGCTGTCAAATGTAAACCACAGATCTAGGTGAGGTTATATTCCCAAATGTATTGATTGAATTAATGAAAACCAGGGTGCTGTATGGTGCACAAGGACTTGTTTGCTATAAAAGATTGTGAGCAATAATGATTGTGTTCATATAAAGTATCACTATTGTCCTAAGGGATCACTGATTATTAACTTTGAATTATATTTTGCAAGCAGATTTAGATGTGAGATGATGTCCAAACATATGTTTGCCAATATAAATACATTTTATTAAAATAAAAATAAATGTAAGTGCCTAAATGTTTTCCATCTTTTGGTGAATGATTTGGCTAATACATAGATAGACTTTAATATTATTTCATGTTTGCAGGCCAATATTACTTGTGTAGGGAATGGAATTATATAAATTTGTCTATTATTGACCTGCACTCTGTTAAACTCGAATTATTTACAGAGAAAAAGGCAAACAGGCAAATTAATGAGAACCTAAAGAAACTATCTGCTAGATTACGAGTCTTGCGTTAGCCTTAAAAAGCAGTGTTGAGAGGTCCCAACGCTGCTTTTTAAAGCCCGCTGGTATTACTAGTATTGCAGGTACAGGTGTACCACTCACTTTTTTTGCCAGACTCGAAAAAACCGCAAATCCACTTACGTCAATTGCGTATCCTATATTTTCAATGGGATTTGCCTAATGCCAGTATTACGAGTCTTCCAAAAAGTGAGCGGTACACCCTCTCCTGTCAAAACTGGTACCGCATTTTAATGTCAGTAGTTAAGAGTTTTAAACTACAACGTCATATCATACAACTCTTAAAGGAAAGTCAAGTCCACAAAAAACTTTCATGATTTAAATAGGGCATGGAATTTTAAACAACTTCCCAATTTACTTTTATCACCAATTTTGCATTGTTCTCTTGGTATTCTTAGTTGAAAGCTAAACCTAGGAGGTTCATATGCTAATTTCTTAGATCTTGAAGACTGCCTCTAATCTGAATACATTTTGACCACTAGAGAGCATTAGTTCACGTGTTTCATATAGATAACATTGAGCTCATGCACGTAAAGTGACCTAGGAGTGAGCACTGATTGGCTAAACTGCATGTCTGTCAAAAGAACTGAAATGAGGGGGTGTTCAGAAGAATCTTAGATAGAAGATAATTACAGAGGTAAAACATGTATTATTATAACTGTGTTGGTTATGCAAAACTGGGAATGGGTAATAAAGAGATTATCTTTCTATTTAAACAACAAAACTTCTGGTGTTGACTGTCCCTTTAACTAAAGTGCTAAAAAGTACACTAACACCCATAAAATCGCCGCCACTATAAAACATATATTAGCCCCTAAATCACTGCACTCCCATATCACAAACACTAGTTACATTTTATTAAACCCTAATCTGCCGTCCCTAACATCGCTGACACCGACCTACATTTATTAACCCCTAATCTGCCGCCCCCAATGTCGCCACAACTATATTAAATGTATTAACCCCTAAATCTAAGTCTAACCCTAACACCCCCTAACTTAAATATAATTTAAATAAATCTAAATAAAATTACTACAATTAACTAAATAATTCCTATTTAAATCTAAATACTTACCTATAAAATAAACCCTAAGCTAGCTACAATATAACTAATAGTTATATTGTATCTATCTTAGGGTTTATTTTCATTTTACAGGCAACTTTGTATTTATTTTAACTAGGTACAATATTTATTAAATAGTTATTAACTATTTAATAGCTACCTAGTTAAAATAAAGACAAATTTACCTGTGAAATAAAACCTAACCTAAGTTACAATTACACTTAACACTACACTATATTTAAAATAATTCCCTAAATTAACTACAATTAAATACAATTATCTAAAGTATGAAAAAAAAACCTAAATTATAGAAAATAATAAAATAATTACAATTTTTTTAAAATAATTACACCTAATCTAATCTCCCTAATAAAATAAAAAAGCCCCCCAAATAATAAAAAGCCCTACCCTATACTAAATTACAAATAGCCCTTAAAAGGGCCTTTTACAGGGCATTTCCCCATAGTAATCAGCTCTTTTACCTGTAAAAAAAGTACAATACCCCCCAACATTAAAACCCACCACCCACACACCCAACCCTACTCTAAAACCCACCCAATCCCCCCTTAATAAAACCTAACACTAACCCCTTGAAGATCACCCTACCTTGAGAAGTCTTCACCCAACCGGGCAGAAGTCTTCATCCAGATGGTGTGGAGCAGGTCCATCTTCAAGACATCCGACGCGGAGCATCCTCTTCATCCGGAGTCTTCTTACTAAATGATGGTACCTTTAAATGACGTCATCCAATATGGCATCCCTTCAATTCCGATTGGCTGATAAAATTCTATCAGCCAATAAGAATTGAAGGGATGCCATCTTGGATGACGTCACTTAAAGGTAACGTCATTTAGTAAGAAGACTCCGGATGAAGAGAATGCTCCGCATCGGATGTCTTGAAGATGGACCCGCTTCGCGCCAGATGAATGAAGATAGAAGATGCCGTCTGGATGAAGACTTCTGCCCATCTGGAGGACCTCTTCTGCCCAGCTTAGATGAAGACTTCTGCCCGTCTGGAGGACCACTTCTGCCTGGTTGGATGAAGACTTCGCCCGGCTTCGTTGAGGACTTCTGCCCGGTTGGGTGAAGACTTCTCAAGGTAGGCTGATCTTCAAGGGGTTAGTGTTAGGTTTTATTAAGGGGGGTTGGGTGGGTATTAGAGTAGGGTTGGGTGTATGGGTGGTGGGTTTTAATGTTGGGGGGGTATTGTACTTTTTTTTACAGGTAAAAGAGCTGATTACTTTGGGGCAATGCCCCGCAAAAGGCCATTTTAAGGGCTATTTGTAATTTAGTATAGGGTAGGGCTTTTTATTATTTTGGGGGGCTTTTTTATTTTATTAAATTATGTGTAATTAGTTAAAAAAAACTTGCAATTATTTTATTATTTTCTGTAATTTAGTGTTTGTTTTTTCTCGTACTTTAGATAATTTTATTTAATTGTATTTAATTGTAGCTAATTTAGGGAATTAATTTAATTATAGTGTAGTATTAGGTGTAATTGTAACTTAGGTTTGGTTTTATTTTACAGGTAAATTTGTCTTTATTTTAGTGAGGTAGCTATTAAATAGTTAATAACTAATTAATAACTAATGTACCTAGTTTACAGTTGCCTGTAAAAGAAAAATAAACCCTAAGCTGGATAAAATGGAACTATTAGTTATATTGTAGTTATCTTACGCCTAGATTTAGAGTTCTGCGTTAGCCGTCAAAACCAGCGTTAGGGGCTCCTAACGCTGGTTTTGGCCGCCCGCTGGTATTTAGAGTCAGTTATGAAAGGGTCTAACGCTCACTTTCCAGCCGCGACTTTTCCATACCGCAGATCCCCCTACGCTATTTGCTTATCCTATCTTTTCAATGGGATCTTTCTAATGCTGGTGTTTAGAGTCTTGGCTGAAGTGAGCGTTAGAAATCTAACGACAAGACTCCAGCCGCAGAGAAAAGCCAGGAGTTAAGAGCTTTCTGGGCTAACGCCGGTTTATAAAGCTCTTAACTACTGTGCTCTAAAATACACTAACACCCATAAACTACCTATGTACCCCTAAACCGAGGTCCCCCCACATCGCCGCCACTCTAATATATTTTTTTAACCCTTAATCTGCCGACCCCACACCGCCGCAACCTACATTATCCCTATGTACCCCTAATCTGCTGCTCCTAACACCGCCGGCCCCTATATTATATTTATTAACCCCTAATCTGCTGCCCCCAACGTCGCCGCCACCTACCTACAATTATTAACCCCTAATCTGCCGTCCGGACCTCACTGCTACAATAATAAAGTTATTAACCCCTAATCCGCCTCAATAACCCTATAAAAAATAATATTAACCCCTAATCTGCCCTCCCTAACATCGCTGACACCTAACTTCAAGTATTAACCCCTAATCTGCCGACCGGACCTAGCCGATACTCTAATAAATTTATTAACCCCTAAAGCTAAGTCTAACCCTAACACTAACACCCCCCTAAGTTAAATATAATTTTTATCTAACAAAATAAATTAACTCTTATTAAATAAATTATTCCTATTTAAAGCTAAATAATTACCTGTAAAATAAACCCTAATATAGGTACAATATAAATTATAATTATATTGTAGCTATTTTAGGATTAATATTTATTTTACAGGTAACTTTGTATTTATTTTAACCAGGTCCAATAAACTACTTAATAGCTACCTAGTTAAAATAATTACAAAATTACCTGTAAAATAAATCCTAACCTAAGTTACAATTAAACCTAACACTACACTATCAATAAATTAATTACATAAAATACCTACAAATAAATACAATTAAATAAACTAACTAAAGTACAAAAAATAAAAAAGAACTAAGTTACAAAAAATAAAAAAATAATTTAAAAACATTATAAAAATATTACAACAATTTTAAGCTAATTACACCTATTCTAAACCCACTAATAAAATAACAAAGCCCCCCAAAATAAAAAAAATGCCCTACCCTATTCTAAAATAAAAATAGAAAAGCTCTTTTACCTTACCAACCCTTAAAAGGGCCTTTTGCGGGGCATGCCCCAAAGAATTCTGCTCTTTTGCCTGTAAAAAAAAACATATAATACCCCCCCAACATTACAACTCACCACCCACATACCCCTAATCTAACCCAACCCCCCCTTAAATAAACCTAACACTAGCCCCTGAAGCTGTTCCTACCTTGTCTTCACCACGCCGGGTATCACCGATCCTTCCAGAAGAGGCTCCGAAATCTTCATCCAAGCCCAAGCGGGGGCTGAAGAGGTCCATCATCGGGCTGAAGTCTTGATCCAAGCGGGCGCTGAAGAGATCCATCATCCGGCTGAAGCCTTCTATCAAGCTGCATCTTCAATCTTCTTTCTTCTGGATCCATCTTCATCCCGCCGACGCAGAACATCCATCCTGGCCGACGACTTCCCGACGAATGACGGTTCCTTTAAGAGACGTCGACCAACATGGTATCCCTCGAATTCCGATTGGTTGATAGGATTCTATCAGCCAATCGGAATTAAGGTAGGAAAATTCTGATTGGCTGATCGAATCAGCCAATCAGATTCAAGTTCAATCCGATTGGCTGATCCAATCAGCCAATCAAATTGAGCTTGCATTCTATTGGCTGTTCTGATCATCCAATAGAATGCGAGCTCAATCTGATTGGCCGATCCAATCAGCCAATCGTATTGAACTTGAATCTGATTGGCTGATTCCATTAGCCAATCAGAATTTTCCTACCTTAATTCCGATTGGCTGATAAAATCCTATCAGCCAATCGGAATTTGAGGGACGCCATCTTGGATGACGTCCCTTAAAGGAACCGTCATTCATCGGGAAGTCGTCGGCCATGATGGATGTTCTGCGTCGGCGGGATGAAGATGGATCCAGAAGAAAGAAGATTGAAGATGCCGCTTGATAGAAGACTTCAGCCGGATGATGGATCTTTTCAGCGCCCGCTTGGATCAAGACTTCAGCCGGATGATGGATCTCTTTAGCGCCCGCTTGGATCAAGACTTCAGCCTGATGATGGACCTCTTCAGCCCCCGCTTGGGCTTGGATGAAGATTTCGGAGCCTCTTCTGGACGGATCGTTGATCCCCGGCGTGGTGAAGACAAGGTAGGAAGATCTTCAGGGGCTTAGTGTTAGGTTTATTTAAGGGGGGTTTGGGTTAGATTAGGGGTATGTGGGTGGTGGGTTGTAATGTTGGGGGGGGTATTGTATGTTTTTTTTTACAGGCAAAAGAGCAGAATTCTTTGGGGCATGCCCCGCAAAAGGCCCTTTTAAGGGCTGGTAAGGTAAAAGAGCTTTTCTATTTTTATTTTAGAATAGGGTAGGGCATTTTTTTATTTGGGGGGGGCTTTGTTATTTTATTAGGGGGCTTAGAGTAGGTGTAATTAGCTTAAAATTGTTGTAATATTTTTATAATGTTTGTAAATAATTTTGTTATTTTTTGTAACTTAGTTCTTTTTTTATTTTTTGTACTTTAGTTAGTTTATTTAATTGTATTTATTTGTAGGTATTTTATGTAATTAATTTATTGATAGTGTAGTGTTAGGTTTAATTGTAGATAATTGTAGGTATTTTATTTAATTAATTTATTGATAGTACATAGGGATAATGTAGGTAGCGGCGGTGTACGGAGCGGCAGATTAGGGGTTAATAATAATATGCAGGGGTCAGCGATAGCGGGTCACCAGATTAGGGGTTAATAAGTGTAAGGTTAGGGGTGTTTAGACTCGGGGTACATGTTAGGGTGTTAGGTGCAGACTTAGGAAGTGTTTCCCCATAGGAAACAATGGGGCTGCGTTAGGAGCTGAACGCTGCTTTTTTGCAGGTGTTAGTTTTTTTTTCAGCTCAAACGGCCCCATTGTTTCCTATGGGGGAATCGTGCACGAGCACATTTTTTAAGCTGGCCGTGTCCGTAAGCACCGCTGGTATTGAGAGTTGCAGTGGCGGTAAATTATGCTCTACGCTCCCTTTTTAGAGCCTAACGCAGCCCTTCTGTGAACTCTAAATACCAGCGGTATTTAAAAGGTGCGGGGGAAAAAAAGCACACGTAGCTAACGCACCGCTTTGGCCGCAGAACTCTAAATCTAGCGGTTAGGGTTTATTTTACAGGTAAGTATTTCATTTTAAACAGGAATAATTTATTTAATTTTAGTAATTTTATTTAGATTTATTTAAATTATATTTAAGTTAGGGGGGTGGTAGGGTTAGACTTAGACTTAGATTTAGGGGTTAATAACTTTATTATAGTGGCGGCGACATTGGGGGCGGCATATTAGGGGTTAATAAATATAATGTAGGGTTCGGCGATGTTGAGGGCAGCAGATTAGGGGTTCATAAGTATAATGTAGGTGGCGGCAGTGTCCGGAGCTGCAGATTAGGGGTTAATAATATAATGCAGGTGTCGTCTATGTCGGGGCTGCAGATTAGGGGTTAATAAGTGTAAGATTAGGGGTGTTTACACTCGGGGGTTCATGTTAGGGTGTTAGGTGTAGATATAAATTTATTTTCCCCATAGGAATCAATGGGGCTGCGTTAGGAGCTTTACGCTGCTTTTTTGCAGGTGTTAGGTTTTTTTTCAGCCAGCTCTGCCCCATTGATTCCTATGGGTAAATCGTGCACCAGCACGTTTAGCCAGCTCACCGCTAACGTAAGCAGCGCTGGTATTGAGGTGAGATGTGGAGCTAAATTTTGCTCTCCGCTCACTTTTCTGCGGCTAACCCTGTGTTTCTAAAAACCCGTAATACCAGCACTGTCTGTAGGTGAGCGGTGAGGGAAAACTGCTCGTTAGCACCGCACAGCCTTACCGACAAAACTCGTAATCTAGCCGTATATTTTTTCCATGTAAGCATTGTCTATGGAGCTAAACATTTAAGAGCTGTGGAATATAAAAGAAAGTTGGAAAATATTCATCATGTAAGGTTTTTAGTGGCACATATTATATAATATTTCCTTTTTATAAACTTTTAAAAACTTCCTACAACCCAACTGTCGGATTCAAAGAGTGTTGTGGTTATTCAGAGCTTTTTTGCATTTCTCTATGAATCATAGCTGATTAATTTTAAAGATCTTTTAGTCAGCGTTAAAATGTAATTAAATATTGGGGGTAAGATTACATATGCGGCATCGCCCGCAAAAGCCAGCGCCGGCGGTTTTTACGCAATTTTGGTATCACATATACAGCACCGCATATAAATGTTGCACGTATATTTCACCCGTCAGCTGCTATTTTTACTCCCATAAGCTAACATAGAAACGCTTCGCAAATTGGAATCACATATTCAGCGCAAGGACTTATGCAACGAAAATGGAGAAATTTTACTCCATTTTCACCTCGCCACACATAGGCAGGCACAGCAAGACTTGCGCTGAGTATGTGAGCACCGTAACTCCTGTACTGCCTGAAAATATTAACTAACACCTAATGCATTTGCAATATCTACCTTGTCAACTGCAATCCCCCACCTCAATAACTAATAAAGTATATTAACCCCTAATCCGCCATTAATCTACACCAGCACTAATAATAAAAGTATTAACCGTTAAACCGACAACCCCACACAACGCACTATGCCTAATTAAAATATTAACCCCTAATCCATTCACACACATCGCAAACTACCTAATAATAGTATTAACCCCTAAATCCGCAAACCCCAACATCACAAACTACCTATTAAAATGATTAACCCCTAATCCACCATTAATTTACAACACAATAAACCTAATAAAACTATTAACCCCTAATCCGCCATTAACCCACAACCCAATAAACCTAATAAAAATATTAACCCCTAATCCACCAAACCCACAACGCAAATAACTAATCACTAATGCCTAGATTTAGAGTTCTGCGTTAGCTGTCAAAAGCAGCGTTAAGGGCTCCTAACGCTGCTATTGGCTGCCCGCTGGTATTTAGAGTCAGCCAGGAAAGGGTCTAACGCTCACTTTCAAACCGCAAATTTTCCATACCGCAGATCCCCTTACGCCAATTGCGTATGCTATCTTTTCAATGGGATCTTCCTAACGCCGGTATTTAGAGTCTTGGCTGAAGTGAGCGGTACACCCTCTACCGACAACACTCCAGCCGCAGAAAAAATTCAGTAGTTAAGAGCTTTCTGGGCTAATGCTGGTTTATAAAGCTCTTAACTACTGTGCTCTAAAGTACACTAACACCCATAAACTACCTATGTACCCCTAAACCGAGGTCCCCCCACATCGCCGCCATTCTAATAATCTTTTTAACCCCTAATCTGCCGACCGCACATCGCCGCCACCTACATTATCCCTATGAACACCTAATCTGCTGCCCCTAACATTGCGAACACCTACATAATATTTATTAACCCCTAATCTGGCCCCCCCCCAACGTCGCCGCTACCTACCTACAATTATTAACCCCTAATCTGCTGACCGGACCTTGCCGCTACTCTAATAAATGTATTAACCCCTAAAGCTAAGTCTAACCCTAACCCTAACACCCCCCTAAGTTAAATATAATTTTAATGTAACGAAATAAATTAACTCTTATTAACTAAAGTATTCATATTTAAAACGAAATACTTACCTGTAAAATAAACCCTAATATAGCTACAATATAACGAATAATTATATTGTAGCTATTTTAGGATTTAGGAACAGCCAATAGAATGCGAGCTCAATCTGACTGGCTGATTGGATCAGCCAATCGGATTGAACTTCAATCTGATTGGCTGATTCAATCAGCCAATCAGATTGTTCCTACCTTAATTCCGATTGGCTGATAGAATCCTATCAGCCAATCAGAATTCGAGGGACGCCATCTTGGATGACGTCACTTAAAGGAACCTTCATTCGTTGGTAGTCGGCGGAAGAAGGAGGATGTTCCGCACCGGAGGTCTTGAAGATGGAGCCGCTCTTCGTTGGATGGATGAAGATAGAAGATGCTGCTTGGATGAAGATGTCTGCCGGTCCGGATGTCCTCTTCTGCCCAGATAGAATGAAGACTTCTGCCACTACGGATGTCCTCTTTTGGTCCATCGGTGCCCGGTTGGGTGAAGACGAATCAAGGTAGAGAGATCTTCAGGGGGGTAGTGTTAGGTTTATTTAAGGGGGGTTTGTGTTAGAGTAGGGGTATGTGGGTGGTGAGTTGTAATGTTGGGGGGTGGTATTGAGTTTTTTTTTACAGGCAAAAGAGCTGATTACTTTGGGGCATGCCCCGCAAAAGCCCTTTTAAGGGCTGGTAATAGAGCTGTTAACTTTTGTAATTTAGAATAGGGTAGGGAAATTTTTTATTTTGGGGGCTTTGTTAGTTTATTAGGGGGCTTAGAGTAGGTGTAATTAGCTTAAAATTTTTGTAATCTTTTTTTAATTTTTTGTAATTTAGTGGGGTTTTTTTGTAATTTAGTTTAGTTTATTTAATTGTATGTAATTGTAGGTAATTTATTTAATTCATGTATTGATAGTGTAGGTTTAATTGTAACAGGTTAGGATTTATTTTACAGGTAATTTTGTAATTATTTTAACTAGGTATCTATTAAATAGTTAATAACTATTTAATAGCTATTGTACCTAGTTAAAATAAATACAAAGTTGCCTGTAAAATAAATATAAATCCTAAAATAGCTACAATATAATTATTCGTTATATTGTAGCTATATTAGGGTTTATTTTACAGGTAAGTATTTAGTTTTAAATAGGAATACTTTAATTAATAAGAGTTAATTTATTTTGTTAGATTAAAATTATATTTAATCTAGGGGGTGTTAGGGTTAGGGTTAGACTTAGCTTTAGGGGTTAATACATTTATTAGAGTAGCGGCGAGGTCCGGTCGGCAGATTAGGGGTTAATACTTGAAGTTAGGTGGCGGCAATGTTAGGGAGGGCAGATTAGGGGTTAATACTATTTATTATAGGGTTTGTGAGGCGGGAGTGCGGTGGTTTCGGGGTTAATAACTTTATTAGAGTAGCGGCGAGGTCCGGTCAGCAGATTAGGGGTTAATAAATGTAGGTAAGGTAGCGGCGATGTGGGGGGGGCAGATTAGGGGTTAATAAATATTATGTAGGTGTCGGCGATGTTGGGGGCAGCAGATTAGGGGTATATAGGGATAATGTAGGTTGCGGCGGTGTCCGGAGCGGAAGATTAGTGTTTAATTGTGTAATGCAGGTGTCAGCGATAGCGGGGGCAGCAGATTAGGGGTTAATAAGTGTAAGGTTAGGGGTTGTTAGACTCGGGGTACATGTTAGGGTGTTAGGTGCAGACTTAGAAACTGTTTCTCCATAGGAAACAATGGGGCTACGTTAGGAGCTTAACGTTGCTTTTTTGCAGGTGTTAGGTTTTTTTTCTGCCCAAACTGCCCCATTGTTTCCTATGGGGGAATCGTGCACGAGCACGTTTTTCCAGCTAGCTGCTACCGTAAGCAACGCTGGTATTGAGGGTTGAAGTGGCGGTAAATATTCCTTTACGCTCCCTTTTTGGAGCCTAACGCAGACCTTCAGAGAACTCTAAATACCAGCGTTGTCTTAAGGGTGCGCTGGAAAAAAAGCAGCTTTAGCTACGCGGGTCTTTACCGACAAAACTCTAAATCTAGGCGATTGCCCCCTAACCTAATACCCCTTAAATTAACCCAATTACATAAATTAAAATAATACTAAATTACAATTAAAATAAGAAACCTAACATAACTTTAAAAATAAAAAAATAAGTTTAAATTAAGCTAAAACTACAGAAAATAAAAAGTCTAACATTACATAAAATAATAAACAAAATTATCAAAAATAAAAAAATTATACCTATCCCTATGAAAATAAAAATCCCCCCCAAAATAAAAACACCCCCTAATCTAATACTAAACTACCAATAGCCTAAGCATTACCCTAAGTTAAACTGCTCTTTTCCTTAAAAAAATATTAAGATCCACATCTAACAGTAAAACCCCCCACCCACCAAACCCCCCAAAATAAAAAACCTAACACTAAAAATCCTAAACTACCTATTGCCCCTAAAGGGACATTTGTATGGGCATTGCCCTTAAAAGGGCATTCAGCTCTTTGTCAATTGCCCAAAATCCCTAATCTAAAAAATAATAAAAATAAAAACTTTAAAAAAAAAATCTAACTCTAACCCCCAGATAGGTACTCATGGTTCCTGAAGTCCGGTGGAGAAGGTCCTGTTCCAGGCGATGAAGTCTTCTTCCAAGTGGCCGCATCTTCTTCCAAGCGGGGACCTCTTCTTTCTTCATCCAGGACCAAGCTGGTGTGGAGCGGAGATGACCGCGAACCAGGCCCGGCGACCACGGAGCCATGTATCGTGGAGGATCCTCTTTGTACGATCGCCGCTGTACACTGACTCAGTCCTTGCTCCCACTTATCAAAAGTACCTCTGAAAGTTATTTAAAAAAATAGCTGAATCCAATTCAATATGTAAATTTATCACATTGTCAAACCAATACCAAGAGTATGCACAATCTTATATGACTTCAAATTGTGAAAACTTGAAAAGTGTCAGAAACGTCATTCTCATAGTAACTATGAGGTAGTGCAAGGTATATAGTTAACAGAAAGGTTAAAATGATTTTTAGAACACTTTTTTGTGTTCTATGTTATTTGGAATTCAAATCTGCTTTTGTTGCTATATTTAATATGGCTTTTGGAAGCTCTGCCCCACAATAAGGCAAGAGTGGGAGAAATGTTCAATTTTCCCACCCCCAGAATAATTTGTTATTTGACTGTTTTCCAGAAAAGCTTTTAGTGTCAGAAAATAAGCAAGAATGTCAGTGTCCAGTGACCATATTAAAAGGGATATGGAACAGTGCAGGAAGCATTTTACAAAAAGAGGATTACTAAGGCAAAACTGGATAAATGTTCTGCCCAGGGTATTGGATGAAGTCAAGTT
This sequence comes from Bombina bombina, assembly GCF_027579735.1. NCBI lineage: Eukaryota > Metazoa > Chordata > Amphibia > Anura > Bombinatoridae > Bombina > Bombina bombina. The sequence continues at coordinate 1,261,934,913 of NC_069500.1, forward strand.
TATATCATAGAAATCCTTGATTATGTGAAGAAGATGTTGCAATGTTTAGGCAATGAAGTAATTGAGTGGATTACAGAAGACTGTATTAATATTTGTTGGCTCTTTATAATGGTATGGGACAATTCTTCCTTTAATATTCATTATTCAAGATGTCTGTCTGATTTAGTTAGTGTCCAACAACTTAAAAATGTTTATCTTCATGCCTTATTGGTTTATATTGTGTTAACCACCTAATAGCTGTCAAATGTAAACCACAGATCTAGGGGAGGTTATATTCACAAATGTATTGATTGAATTAATGAAAACCAGGGTGCTATATGGTGCACAAGGACTTACTTGCTATAAAAGATTGTGAGCAATAAAGATTGTGTTCATATAAAGTATAACTATTGTCCTAGTTTTTTTTTTTTAACAGGGATCACTGCTTATTAACTTTGAATTATATTTTGCAAGCAGATTTAGATGTGAGATGATGTCCAAACATATGTTTGCCAATATAAATATATTTTATTAAAATAATAATAAATATAAGTGCCTAAATGTTTTCCATCTTTTGATGAATGATTTGGCTAATACATAGATAGACATTACTATTATTTCATGTTTGCAGGCCAATATTACTTGTGTAGGGAATGGAATTATATAAATTTAGTATAGTTCTTAGGGTTGATGTTAGTTGTCTATTGTTGAACTGCACTCTGTTAAAAACTCAAATTATTTACAGAGAAAAAGGCAAACAGGCAAATTAATGAGAACCTAAAGAAACTATCGGCTAGTTTACGAGTTGTGCATTAGGGTAAAAATGCAGCGTTAAGAGGTCCTAACGCTGCTTTTTTAAGCCCGCTGCTATTACGATTCTTGAAGGTTTAGGGTCACCGCACACTTCTTTGGCCTTACCGCAAAATGACTTACATAAACTTTGTAAAGTCTTTTTTCTATGGGACTTTCATAGCGCTGATATTACGAGTCTGTCCTGGGAGGCCAAAAAGTGAGCGGTACACCCTACCCCGTCAAGAGTCCTAACGCATTTAAAAGTAGTTATGAGTTTTATGGTACAACGCCTTAGCATAAAACTCATAACTAAAGTACTAAAAAGTACACTAACACCCATAAACTACCTATTAACCCCTAAACCGAGGCCCTCCCGCATTACAAACACTAAAATAAAATTTTAACCCCTAATCTACCGCCAAATACATTATATGTATTAACCCCTAATCTGCTGCCCCCAACATCGCCGACACCTACATACTATTTATTAACCCCTAATCTGTCGCCCCCAATGTTGCCGCAACCTACCTACATTTAATAACTCCTAATCTGCCTCCCCCAACGTCGCCCCCACTATATTAAAGTTATTAACCCCTAAACCTAAGTCTAACCCTAACACCCCCTAACTTAAATATAATTACAATAAATCTAAATAAATATTACTATCATTAACTAAATTATTCATATTTAAAAGTAAATACTTACCTTTAAAATAAACCCTGAGGTAGCTACAATATAACCAATAGTTAAATTGTATCTAGCTTAGGGTTTATTTTTATTTTACAGGCAAGTTTGTATTTATTTTAACTAGGTAGAATAGTTATTAAATAGTTATTAACTATTTAATATCTACCTAGCTAAAATAAATACAAAAGTACCTGTAAAATAAAACCTAACCTATGTTACACTAACACCTAACACTACACTATAATGAAATAAATTAACTAAATTAAATACAATTACCTAAATTAAATTAAATTAGCTAAAGTACAAAAAGCAAACAAACACTAAATTACAGAAAATAATAAACACATTACAGATATTTAAACTAATTACACCTAATCTTTTTTTATTTTTTTATTTACAAAATACAAAGAACAAACAGTAATGCCAAAAAGACAAAACATAAACACATTACATACAAACAAACCAAAATTTCTCAGATAGTATTTCCAAGAGGAAGAAACCGCGAAGACATCTTTTTTTTTGTCCTCCAATTCAATTAGTGAGCTGGGCTAACCTAATCAATTTTAGCATCTCATTTCTTTATATCACTTATCCACTTTAAATCCAGTATACTGCTTTTGAAAAAAGAACAAAAAAACTCTTCCTTTCTCTGCCCCCACACCCCCCCATCCCTCCCCCCGTCTCTAGTCCAACTTCATATTGATAATTTGTTCTATGTAATGTACTACATCCCTACCCTGGGAGCACACAAAGACCTTCCAAGTCTTACAGAAAGACTTTCCTGGTACCCCCTTTAGTTTTGATTCATAGGCTGCCTTAATTGCTGAATCTAATAGCAATTTCCTTGCTTCCGCAATGGAGGGTATTTTATAAGTAATCCAGTTCTTAAAAATAATTGTCCTAACAATTATTATTGCTGTTAATATAAAGTTAACATTTCTATCCCAAGAGATGTGGGTCCTCAAAAAAAGAACAGATTCTTTCGTTAACTGTATTTTCCTTTTAGCTGTGTTGGAGAGAAAATATTCCATCCTCGCCCAAAACTGGTTCAGTTTGGGGCATTCCCATAACAAATGGCCTAGATCTGGATCCTGAAGACGACATTTAGGGCAGAGATTAGACACACTCTTATTCCATTTGGCCACTCTACGTGGGATTAGATAATCCCTATGTAACACTCTGAATTGAGTTTCTCTATAATAAGATGAAGAAAAAAGTTTTTGGGTAGTATTTAAACTTTTTAAAAGTACTTTATCTAGATCAGCTAACTCTGCCGTTGTTGTCCAACGGGATGTCAAATCTAGCACCAAAGAAGTTTCTTCTAAAGACACAAAAAATTTGTAGACTAAGGACAATGATCCTTTCCCTATTTTTACAGAATCAACAAGAGGATGATATCCCCATATCTGGGGAGCCAAATTTATTAATTTAGAAATATAGCTTTTTACTTGTATGAAATAGAATATATGTTTTCTTTGTACTGCAGGGAAGTTTTCTTGGAATTTATCAAATGTACATAATTTATCCGAGTTGGAGTCATAAAAATCCCTCACTATCAATGGTTTCTCTGGCGACCATCTTTTAAAGATGTCCACCATATTACCCAAAGGGAAATGAGTGTTACCGGTTATCGGTAGCCACTTTGAGATATTTTGCATTAGTCCAATACGTTTAGATAAATTTATCCAAACCCATAATATATCCCTATATAGGGGGTGCTCCAAAATTCTTACCCCCAGAACTTTATTTGAAGCGAACATGACATCATTTAAAGAAAGAGGGGAGCAAACCTGATTCTATAAGACCTCGTCTGAGTATTAAAAAGACCTTGATAACCAGTCCATAGGGAATAGCAGAATAGAAGCATGATTATACCATTCTAACATGGGTAAAGCCAACCCACCTTTACATTATGGTTGGTATAGCTTAGCTAGTTTCAATCTTGGTTTTCTCCCACTCCATAAAAACAATCTTGATAATTGGTTAAAACACCATAAATCGTTTTTATTTATCAAAAAGGGAAGCATCCTCAGAGTATAAAGAATTTTAGTAATGATAAACCTTTTAAAAAGAGCTATCTCTACCCAATAGAGAAACTGGGAATGATGCCCACGATTTTAGTTTATCTCTGCTATCCCCTAGAATTGTTGAAAAATTGTCTTTATACCAATCTGCTGTATCTGCAGAGATTTTTAATCTCAAATAGTCCAAAGTTTTAGTTTCTATAAATTGATAAGACTGTAAATCTTCTGGATTTTCCTTAAGCCAAAGAATTTTAGATTTTGTAAGATTAGTTTTGTAGCCTGAAACCATACTATATTGGTCAAGCAGCCTCACAATCGCATCAATTTGACTCTTTGGTTCCGCAACAAAAAGCAAAAGATCATCCGCAAATAAAGCAGTTTTAAATCTTGCCTGGCCTATATTAATTCCAATCAACAATTTTCTCAATCTAATAGCTAAAGGCTCCATTATCAAATCGAACAACGGGTTCCTCTTGTTAATGAAAAAGAGTCTGACATACAGTTATTGATCAATATAGAAGCTTTAATGTCTGAATAAACATTTATGATAAAGTCTTTAAAAAAACCTACGAACCCGAATCTCTCCAGTACCTGAAACAAGAAGGGCCACTCCACCCTGTCGAAGGCCTTCTCTGCATCCAAGGATAGCAGGAAGGCCTCAGGCAGGGCAGAGTGGTCTCCCCCATATTGACAGACTACTTGTAGAATTTTCCTTATATTCATCTCTGAGGCTCTTCCGGTAATAAACCCTGCTTGGTCCTGATGAACAATCGCTGGTAATAAAGGCTTCAGCCTTTCAGCCAGTAGCTTCATCAGAATTTTATAATCAAGGCCAAGGATAGCAGGAAGGCCACAGGCAGGGCAGAGCGGTCTCCCCCATATCGACAGACTACTTGTAAAATTTTCCTTATATTCATCTCTGAGGCTCTTCCGGTAATAAACCCTGCTTGATCCTGATGAACAATCGCTGGTAATAAAGGCTTCAGCCTTTCAGCCAGTAGCTTCATCAGAATTTTATAATCAAGGCCAAGCAAAGAAATAGAGCTATATGAAGTCATATCTGAAGGATCCTTATTAGCCTTTCGAATTAAGATGATATTAGCCCTTTTAAAGCTTTCAGATATCTTATAGTTTGTTCTAAAATATGCATTGTATAGATCAGTCAATACAGGACCTACTTCTACTCGCATAATTTTATAGAACTCAAGGGGTAAATTGTGCGGGCCTGGAGTTTTCCCTCTAGTCATAGAATTAATCGTTCTTTGAACTTCGTTTTCTGTTATTGGTTGGTTCAGGGCTTCACAGCCTTTTTCTGAAATTTTAGGAAATTGGATCTCATCTAGGAATTTTTTAATGTTTTCTGGGTCTGGGCACTGGGATGCATGTAGATCAGTATGAAAGCTATGAAATAATTGTGAAATTTGATCTTGTTCTGTATATATTGTATGCTTTAGTTTTAACGCTGCCACTGGTTTCCTCCTAGTATGCCTCTTAAACATTGAAGCCATAAATTTGCCTATTTTGTTGCCAAATTTTGAGAATCTGGCAGCATTTTTATATTAAAGTACCTGTGCCTCTCCCAAAAGAAATATCTCTCTTTCCTGTGCTGAAAATAATTGTCTGTATTTGCCTTACACGGATTTTCTAAGAACAGAGTATATGCTTCCCTCACTTTATCTGAGAGAGCTTTATCTTTCCTAAGATTCTCTTTTTTTAATCTTGCCACATAACTATTAATTTCTGCTTTCAGATAAACTTTAGCAGTTTCCAAGAATAACTGAACATTATCTCTACAGTGATTATTAAATACTTTAAATTTTCCCCACACTGTAGTTAAAAAGTTTTTGAATTTGGAGAATCCCGTAAATATGTAGGAAAGAAGAAAGAGTTGAATAAAAATTTCCTTTTCACTGCGATAGTTAAAGTAACTGGGGCATGATCCGACAAACTAAAGTCACCGATGTTACATTTCTCAACTTTAGGAACCAATAAATTGGAGATCAAGAAAAGATGTAGCCTTGAAAGCGTGTTGTGTGTCTTAGAACAACATGTACATTCAAGGCTATTAGGATTTAATCCATATATCAACTAGGTTTAGCGAGTTATGGAGTAGGTTAAATATTTTTTTCTCAAAATTCAGCTGAAAAGATTTATATTTAACTTTAGTATTATTAGCCCCTACTTTCCTTCTATCCAAATATGAGTTAGGGGTAACATTGAAGTCCCCTAGCAATAAAATTTTAGCTTTAGGGAATTTAAACATTCTTCATTTTGAGTAGAAAATCTAATAATTAAATATCTTCCCTCTTTATCCATTAGAGTATTTAGAATTTTATACTCAAGTCTTGTATGAAATAAAACAATCATCCCTCTAGAAGATTTTATATAGGATGAAAAAAAGGATTCTCCCAACCCCTAGCTCTAATCTTTCTATGTTCATTGTCTGATAAGTGAGTTTCTTGTAAGCAAGCTACCTAAATAATTTAGAACTGCCTTTCTTTTTATTGGAGAATGCATCCCCCCTACATTCCATGTTAAAATTTTAACCATTTAGCCAGAAAAAGCAGAAATAGGAGAGAGGGGAAAAGAAATTACACCTATAGCCCTATTAAAATAAAAAGCCCACCCAAAATAAAATAAAAAAAAAATAGCCTAAACTAAACTACCAATAGCCCTTAAAAGGGCCTTTTGCGGGGCATTGCCACAAAATAATCAGCTCTTTTACCTGAAAAAAAAAATACAAACACCCCCCCCAACAGTAAAACCCAACACCCACACAACCAACCCCCCAAATAAAATACTATCTAAAAAAAACCTAAGCTCCCCATTGCCCTGAAAAGGGCATTTGGATGGGCATTGCCCTTAAAAGGGCAGTTAGCTCTATTGCAGCCCAAAGTCCCTAACCTAAAAATAAAACCCACCCAATACACCCTTAAAAAAACCATAACACTAACCCCCTGAAGATCGACTTACCAGGAGAAGTCTTCATCCAAGCCGGGCCAAAGTCCTCAACGAAGCCGGGAGAAATATTCAGCCAAGCCGGGCGAAGTGGTCCTCCAGACGGGCAGAAGTCTTGATCCAGACGGCATCTTTTATCTTTATCCATCCGGCGCGGAGCGGGTCCATCTTCAAGACATCCGACGCAGAGCATTCTCTTCATCCAACGACTAAAGCTGAATGAAGGTACCTTTAAGTGACGTCATCCAAGATAGGGTCCCTTAGATTCTGATTGGCTGATAGAATTCTAAGGTAGAAAAAATCCTATTGGCTGATCCAATTAGCCAATAGGATTGAGCTAGCATTCTTTTGGCTGTTCCAATCTTCCAATAGAATGCGATTTCAATCCTATTGGCTGATCCAATCAGCCAATAGGATTGAACTTCAATCCTATTGGCTGATCCAATCAGCCAATATGATTTTTTCTACCTTAATTCTGATTGGATGACAGAATTCTATCAGCCAATCGGAATCTAAGGGACGCCATCTTGGATGATGTCACTTAAAGGTACCTTCATTCAGCTTTAGTCGTCGGATGAAGAGGATGCTCCGCGTCGGATGTCTTGAAGATGGACCTGCTCCACGTTGGATGGATGAAGATAGAAGATGCCGTCTGGTGAAGACTTCTGCCCATCTGGAGGACCACTTCGCCCGGCTTGGATGAAGACTTCTCCCGGCTTCGTTGAGGACTTTGGCCCGGCTTGGATGAAGACTTCTCCCGGTAAGTCGATCTTCAGGGGGTTAGTTTTAGGATTGTTTAAGGGTGTATTGGGTGGGTTTTATTTTTAGGTTAGGGTTTGGGCTGCAATAGAGCTAACTGCCCTTTGAAGGGTAATGCCCATCCAAATGCCCTTTTCAGGGCAACAGGGAGCTTAGGTTTTTTTAGATAGTATTTTATTTGGGGGGTTGGTTGTGTGGGTGGTGGGTTTTACTGTTGGGGAGTTGTTTGTATTTTTTTACAGGTAAAAGAGCTGATTACTTTGGGGCAATGCCCCGCAAAAGGCCCTTTTAAGGGCTATTGGTAGTTTAGTTTAGGAAAGGTTTTTTTTATTTTAGGGGGGCTTTTTTATTTTAATAGGGCTATTAGATTAGGTGTAATTAGTTTAAATATCTGTAATTTGTTTATTATTTTCTGTAATTTAGTGTTTTTTTTCGTTCTTTAGCTAATTTAATTTAATTTAGGTAATTGTATGTAATTTAGTTAATTTATTTTATTATAGTGCAGTGTTAGGTGTTATTGTAACTTAGGTTAGGTTTTATTTTACAGGTACTTTTGTATTTATTTTAGCTAGGTAGTTATTAAATAGTTAATAACTATTTAATAACTATTATACCTAGTTAAAACAAATACAAACTTGCCTGTAAAATAAAAATAAACCCTAAGCTAGCTATAATGTAACTATTTGTTATATTGTAGTTATCTTAGGGTTTATTTTACAGGTAAGTATTTAGTTTTAAATAGGAATAATTTAGTTAATGATAGTAATTTTTTTTTAGATTTATTGTAATTATATTTGTTAGGGGGTGTTAGGGTTAGACTTAGGTTTAGGGGTTAATAACTTTAATATAGTGGCGGCGACGTTGGGGGCCGCAGATTAGGGGTTAATAAATGTAGGTAGGTTGCGGCGACATTGGGGGCGGCAGTTTAGGGGTTAATAAATAGTATGTAGGTGTTGGCGATGTTGGGGGTAGCAGATTAGGGGTTAATACATATAATGTAGGTGGCGGCGTTGCCTGGAGCAGCAGATTAGGGGTTAATAATTATAATGTAGGTGTCGGCGATGTCGGGGGTGGCAGATTAGGGTTAATAAGTGTAAGATTAGGGGTGTTTAGACTTGGGGTTCGTGTTAGGGTGTTAGGTGTAGACATAAATATTATTTCCCCATAGGAATCAATGGGGCTGCATTACTGAGTTTTACGCTGCTTTTTTGCAGGTGTTAGACTTTTTCTCAGCCGGCTCTCCACGTACGACCAGCTCACCGCTGACTTAAGCAGCGCTGGTATTGGAGTGTGGTAATGAGCAAAATTTTGCTCAATGCTCACTTCATGTATTTTAACAACGGGTTTCTAAAAACCCGTAATACCAGCGCTGCAGATAAGTGAACAGTGAGACAAAACTGTTCGTTAGCACCGCACAGCCTCTAACGCAAAAATCATAATCTAGGCATATATTTTTTACATGTAATATTGTCTATGGAGCTAAACATTTAACAGCTGTGGAATATAAAAGAAAGTTGGAAAATATTCATCATGTAAGGTTTTTAGTGGCATATATCTAATATTTCCCAACTGTCGGGCTCAAAGAGTGTTGTGGTTATTCAGAGCTTTTTTGCTTTTCTCTATGAATCATAGCTGATTAATTTTAAGGATCTTTTAGTCAGAGTTAAAATGTAATTAAATTTTGGGGGCAAGATTACATATGCGGCGTCGCCCTCAAAAGCCAGCACCGGCATTTTTATGCGATTTTGGTATCACATATACAGCGCCGCATATAAACGTGGCACGTATATTTCACCCGTCGGCCGCTATTTTTACTTCCATGAGCTAACATAGAAACGCTTAGCAAATCGGTATCACATATTAAGCGCAAGGACTTACGCAACGAAATTTGAGAAATTTTACTCCATTTTCACCTCTCCACACATAGGCAGGCGCATAAAGACTTGCGCTGAATATGTGAGCACCGTAACTCCCATAACTGCCTGAAAATATTAACTAACACCTAACGCATTTGCAATATCTACCTTTTCAACCACAATCCCCCACCTCAATAACTAATAAAGTATATTAACCCCTAGTCCGCCATTAATCTACACCGGAACTAATAATAAAAGTATTAACCCTTAAACCATCAACCCCCCACAGCGCAATATGCCTAATTAAACTATTAACCCCTAATCCGCCATTCATACACATCGCAAACTACCTAGTAAAAGTATTAACCCCTAAATCCGCAAACCCCAACATCACAAACTACCTATTAAAATGATTAACCCCTAATCCACCATTAACCCACAACACAATAAACCTAATACAACTATTGACCCCTAATCTGCCATTAACCCACAACGCAATAAACCGAATAAAACTATGAACCCCTAATCCGCCATTAACCCACAACGCAATAAACCTAATACAAATTTTAACCCCTAATCCGCCAAACCCCACAACACAAATAACTAATTACTAAACTCCCTAAACTAACACCCCCTAAATTAAACCCATTACATCAATTAAAATAATACTAAATTACAATTAAAATAAGGAACCTAACATTCCTTAAAAATAAAAAACTAAGTTTAAATTAAGCTAAAACTAAAGAAAATAAAAAGTCTAACATACATAAAATAATAAACAAAATTATCAAAAATAAAAAAATTATACCTAATTATACCTAAAAAAAAGCCCCCCCCAAAATAAAAACACCCCCTAATCTAATACTAAACTACCAATAGCCCTTAAAAGGGCCTTTTGTAGGGCATTGCCCTAAGTTAAACAGCTATTTTCCTTAAAAAAAAATACTAAGTCCCCCATCTAACAGTAAAACCCCCCACCAACCAAACCCCACAAAATAAAAAACCTAACACTAAAAAATCCTAAACTACCTATTACCCCTAAAGGGGCATTTGAATGGGCATTGCTCTTAAAAGGGCATTCAGCTCTTTTTCAATTGCCCAAAATCCCTAATCTAAATAATAATAATAATAAATAAAAAAAATCTAACTCTAACCCCCAGATAGGTATTTATGGTTCCTGTCTAGCGGAGAAGGTCCTGTTCCAGGCAATGAAGTCTTCTTCCAAGCGGCCGACATCTTCCAAGCGGGGACCTCTTCTTTCTTCATCCAGGACCAAGCCGGCATGGAGCGGAGATGACCGCGGACCACGCCCTGCGACCGCGGAGCCATTTATCGTGGAGGATCCTCTTCGCGCGATTGGCGCTGTACACTGACTATTGAATGCAAAGTACATAATTAAAAATGGCGTCCCTTGCATTCTTATTGGCTGATTTTATTCTTCAAATTCAAATCAGCAAATAGGATGAGAGCTACTAAAATCCTATTGGCTGTTCAAATCAGCCGGTCCTGGTCCGCGGTCATCTCCACTCCGCGCCAGCTTGGTCCTGGATGAAAAAATAAGAGGTCCCCGCTAGTGATGTTGCGAACCTAAAACCGCGCGAACTGCCATTGAATTCAATAGGCAGGCGAACTTTAAAACCTACAAGGACTCTTTCTGGCCACAATAGTGATGGAAAAGTTGTTTCAAGGGTACTGACACCTTGACTGTCGCATGCTGGAGGGGAATCCCTGGCAAAACTCCCATGGAAAATTACATAGTTTATGCAGAGTCTGCTTTTAAGCCATAATGGGCCTAAATCAACTAACATTCCCAAATTGTTTGCAATAACGTGCTTTAAAACATCAGTTATGATGTCGTATCTATCAGGTAGTGTAAGGGTTACGGCTGCATCACAGTGACAGACCAAACTCCAAGTGTTACGCACCGCAATCAAACGCAAACAGTCCACTTGCACAACCACGAGATAGATAGATTTGATAGATAGATACATAGATAACATAGCTCAATCGATGCAATATACATATGATTGATACACTGTACATAGCTCAATAGATGCAATATACATTCGATTAGGAATACTGTGACAACAAATATGATTGGTGTAAATATTTTTCAAGTAGGCCTGGAACACATGCTTGGAAGGCAGTAGAAAAGTGCAATTCTAGGGCACGAGCAAACTGAGGATTAAGATCAACAATCAAGAATTTTGTAATTTTAATTAGTAATTATACTGTGACAACAATTATGATTGGTGTAAATAGTTGGCAAGAGGGCCTGGCACAAAAGGCTGGCAGGCAGGAGGTAAATGCAATTCAAGGACACTAGGAGACTGAATACTGGCAGTCAAAACAGTGATGATTGACAATTTTTGCAATACTGTTAAAAGAAATATGATTGCTGGCAATAATTGGCTAGGTGGGCCTGGCACACAGCAGGCTGCAAGGCAGGAGGAAAGTGCAATTCAATGGCACCAGCAAACTGAGGATTCACAACAACTATTACCAAAAATTAAAATTTTTAATTATTAAGAATACTGTGACAACAAATATGATTGGTGTAAATATTTTTCAAGTAGGCCTGGCACACAGGCTTGGAAGGCAGCAGAAAAGTGCAATTCTAGGGCACTAGCAAACTGAGGATTAAGATCATCAACAATCAAGAATTTTTTAATTTTAATTAGTAACTATACTGTGACAAAAAAATTATGATTGATGTAAATAGTTGGCAAAACGGCCTGGCACAAAAGGCTGGCAGGCAGGAGGTAGATGCAATTCAAGGACACTAGGAGACTGATTACTGACAGTCAAAACAGTGATGATTGACAATTTTTGCAATACTGTTAAAAGAAATATGATTGCTGGCAATAATTGGCTAGGTGGGCCTAGCACACAGCAGGCTGTAAGGTAGGAGGAAAGTGCAATTCAATGGCACCAGCAAACTGAGGATTCACAACAACTATTACCAAAAATTAAAATTTTTAATTATTAAGAATACTGTGACAACAAATATGATTGGTGTAAATATTTTTCAAGTAGGCCTGGCACACAGGCTTGGAAGGCAGTAGAAAAGTGCAATTCTAGGGCACGAGCAAACTGAGGATTAAGATCAACAATCAAGAATTTTTTAATTTTAATTAGTAACTATACTGTGACAACAATTATGATTTGTGTAAATAGTTGGCAAGATGGCCTGGCACAAAAGGCTGGCAGGCAGGAGGTAAATGCAATTCAAGGACACTAGGAGACTGAATACTGATAGTCAAAACAGTGATGATTGACAATTTTTGCAATACTGTTAAAAGAAATATGATTGCTGGCAATACTTGGCTAGGTGGGCCTGGCACACAGCAAGCTGCAAGACAGAAGGAAAGTGCAATTCAATGGCACCAGCAAACTGAGGATTCACAACAACTATTACCAAAAATTTAAATTTTTAATTATTAAGAATACTGTGACAACAAATATGATTGGTGTAAATATTTTTCAAGTAGGCCTGGCACACAGGCTTGGAGAGCAGTAGAAAAGTGCAATTCTATGGCACGAGCAAACTGAGGATTAAGATCATCAACAATCAAGAATTTTTTAATTTTAATTAGTAACTATACTGTGACAAAAAAATTATGATTGGTGTAAATAGTTGGCAAGACGGCCTGGCACAAAAGGCTGGCAGGCAGGAGGTAGATGCCATTCAAGGACACTAGGAGACTGAATACTGACAGTCAAAACAGTGATGATTGACAATTTTTGCAATACTGTTAAAAGAAATATGATTGCTGGCAATAATTGGCTAGATGGGCCTGTCACACAGCAGGCTGCAAGGCAGGAGGAAAGTGCAATTCAATGGCACCAGCAAACTGAGGATTCACAACAACTATTACCAAAAATTTAAATTTTTAATTATTAAGAATACTGTGACAACAAATATGATTGGTGTAAATATTTTTCAAGTAGGCCTGGCACACAGGCTTGGAAGGCAGTAGAAAAGTGCAATTCTAGGGCACGAGCAAACTGAGGATTAAGATCAACAATCAAGATTTTTTTAATTTTAATTAGTAACTATACTGTGACAACAATTATGATTTGTGTAAATAGTTGGCAAGAGGGCCTGGCACAAAAGGCTGGCAGGCAGGAGGTAAATGCAATTCAAGGACACTAGGAGACTGAATACTGACAGTCAAAACAGTGATGATTGACAATTTTTGCAATACTGTTAAAAGAAATATGATTGCTGGCAATAATTGGCTAGGTGGGCCTGGCACACAAAAGGCTGCAAGGCAGGAGGAAAGTGCAATTCAATGGCACCAGCAAACTGAGGATTCACAACAACTATTACCAAAAATTTAAATTTTTAATTATTAAGAATACTGTGACAACAAATATGATTGGTGTAAATATTTTTCAAGTAGGCCTGGCACACAGGCTTGGAGAGCAGTAGAAAAGTGCAATTCTATGGCACGAGCAAACTGAGGATTAAGATCAACAATCAAATTTTTTTTAATTTTAATTAGTAACTATTCAGTCTCCTAGTGTCCTTGAATTGCATTTACCTCCTGTCTGTGACAACAATTATGATTGGTGTAAATAGTTGGCTAGATGGCCTGGCACAAAAGGCTGGCAGTGGCAGGCAGGAGGTAAATGCAATTCAATGGCACTAGGAGACTGAATATTTGCAGTCCAAAAAATTATGATTTTTATTTTTCTATATACTGTTACAAGAATTATGATTGGTGCCACTAATTGGCTAGTTGGGCCTGGCACACAGGCTGGCAGATATGCGTCGTGGATGGTAGGTAGGGCAGCAATTTAACACAGTATGCTGTGTAAGTGACAAAAACACAGGCATGATAGAAAATTAAGTAAGATTACACTAGCAAAATATTTTAAAATTTTAGATTTTAATATTAAAATTATGTTAAGAAGTGCAATGCACATATGACTCTATGAGTGGTCGCACTGGCTGGCTGCTACCTAGGGCAGCAATTAACAACAGTATGCTGTGTAAGTCAGATAGACAGTTAGACACAGGCATGATAGAAAATAAAATTAGATTACACTAGCATAATGATTTAAAGACTTTTTTGGGGGAATTTAAAGAAAAAGGTTATGCACATACATATGAGTCGTGGCTGATAGCCTTGGAAGGGCAGCTATTAAAAACAGTAGGCTCTGTAAGTCAGATACACACACGCCTGATAGAAAATACTATTAGATTACAATAGAAAAATGATTTAAATTATTTTTTGGGATAGGAAATTAAAAAAAGGTTAAACACATATGAGTCGTGGCTCATAGACTAGTGAGGGCAGCAAGTAAACACAGTAGGCTCTGTATGTCAGCAAAACACACAGGCCTGATAGAAAATTATATTAGATTACACTATCAAACAAATTTTTTTTTTTTTTTATATTTAAATTAAGGTGAAGAAGATATGAGTGCTGGGTGACTGCCTGGCACAGACCAATTAACCAAAAGACTGAAAAAAAATGAGGTATATTAATGCTGAGTGAGCCTGACAGACACAGGCCTGATAGTAAATGTAATTAGATTACACTAGCAATTTTTTTTTTTTTTAATTTAAAATAATGTTATAAACGGATATTAACACTGGTGGCTGGCACAGAGCAATGAACCAGAGTATATGCTGTGTGACACAGGCCTGATAGAAAATGAAAAAAAATTACACTAGTAAAATAATAAAAAATTTTGGTTAGTTAAATTTAAACTAATGTTGTTAGGGAGATATCAGTGGTGGCAGTAATCACAGCATATGCTCTAAGCCTTAAACACACAGCCTGAAAGCCAGGCAAATGCTAATAGAAAAAAAAAAAAAGGCACGAAATATAGCCCTAAAAAGGGCTTTTTGGGGTGCTGTGCTTGCAGAGATGAGTGGAGTCCTTCTGGACTGTAGTGGACACTAAATACACTAGCCTAGCTATGTTTTTCCTATTAATGTCAGGAGCAAAAACACAACACGTCCTCTCATTAAGAAAGCAAGGTCGTTATGAGTCTAAAATGGCGGATTCCGAGTAGCTGGGAGGGTCTGTGAGGGAGTGTCTGATGTTGATTGGCTCTAATGTGTCAGACGGCTGTGACATAAAGGGTCAAAGTTTCCTCAATGATGATACATAGGGGTGGATCGAACATCGCCATGTGTTCGCCCACAAACGTGAACGCGAACAAGCTATGTTCGCTGTGAACAAGCTATGTTCGCGGGCGAACAGTTCGGGACATCACTAGTCCCTGCTTGGAAAAGATGACGGACGCTTGGAAGAAGACTTCACTGCCTGGAACAGGACCTTCTCCGCCGGACTTCAGGAACCGTGAGTACCTATCTGGGGGTTAGGCTTTTAAAAAAATTTTTTTTATTTATTTTATTTTTTAGATTAGGGATTTTGGGCAATTGAAAAAGAACTGAATGCCCGTTTAAGGGTAGTAAAAGAGCTGAATGCCCTTTCAAGAGCAATGCCCATACAAAGGCCCCTTTAGGGGCAATGGGTAGTTTAAGATTTTTTAGTGTTAGGTTTTTTTATTTTGGGGGGTTTGGTGGGTGGGAAGTTTTACTGTTAGAGGGGGGACTTAGTTTTTTTTTTTAAGGAAAAGAGCTGTTTAACTTAGGGCAATGCCCTACAAAAGGCCCTTTAAGGGCTATTGGTAGTTTAGTATTAGATTAGGGGGTGTTTTTATTTTGGAGGGGCTTTTTTATTTACATAGGGACTAGGTATAATTTATTTTTATTTTTGATAATTTTGTTTATTATTTTATGTAATGTTAGACTTTTTTATATTCTGTAGTTTTAGCTTAAACTTAGTTTTTTTTTTTTAAAGTAATGTTAGGTTCTTTATTTTAATTGTAATTTAGTATTATTTTAATTTATGTAATGGGGTTAATTTAGGGGGTGTTAGGTTAGGGGGCTTAGTGATTAGTTATTTGGATTGGGGGGTTTGGCAGAATAGGGGTTAATATTTTCATTAGGTTTATTGCGTTGTGGGTTAATGGCATATTAGGGGTTAATAATTTTTTTAGGTTTATTGCGTTGTAGGTTAATGGCGGATTTAGGGGTTAATACTTTTACTAGGTAGATTGCGATGTGGGCAAATTGCGGATTAGGGGTTAATAGTTTAATTAGGCATATTGCATTGTGGGGGGTTGTCAGTTTAGGGGTTAATACTTTTATTATTAGTTCTGATGTGGGTTTGATGGCGGATATAGGGTTTTTACGTGTCGGGTTTATTTTTGAGAGGCGGTTTAGACTTTTACGGGAGATTTGAATTTTTATTTATTTTCTTAGGTGCGGGCAGTTTCTAAATGGCCGTAAGTCACTGGCGACTCCAGAAGTGAGTATTTTCTGGACATCGCTAGTTTATCCGACTTTATGAACTGTTGGCCGGGTTTGTTGGATACCCCGATATGCAAAGTATAATTACCCGCGGCGCGGGTTTCAGCGCTTGCGCTGAAGCCTGCGCCGTATATGTAATCTAGCCCTAGATCTTTAGGCAAATGATTTCCACTGGCATATAAACTATTGGATTAGCAGAATGGTTATGAGTTTAAGTTTTCACTATGCACCTTTTCACTTATGACACTTGTTCCAATAATCAATTAACTAGGGCCTAGATTTAGAGTTCTGCGTTAGCCGTCAAAAGCAGCGTTAAAGGGTCCTAACGCTGCTTTTTACCACCCGCTGGTATTTAGAGTCAGTCAGGAAAGGGTCTAACGCTCACTTTCCAGCCGCTACTTTTACATACCGCAGATGCCCTTATGCCAATTGCGTATCCTATCTTTTCAATACGATCTTCCTAACGTCGGTATTTAGAGTCTTGGCTGAAGTGAGCATTAGAACTCTAACGACAAGACTCCAGCCGCAGAAAAAAGTCAGGAGTTAAGAGCTTTATGGGCTAACGCCGGTTTATAAAGCTCTTAACTACTGTGCTCTAAAGTACACTAACACCCATAAACTACCTATGTACCGCTAAACCAAGGCCCCCCACATCGCCGCCACTATAATAAAAATTTTTAACCCCTAATCTGCCGACCGCACACCACCACCACATACATTATCCCTATGTACCCCTAATCTGCTGCCCCTAACATCGCCGACACCTACATAATATTTATTAACCCCTAATCTGATCCCCCAACATCGCTGCTACCTTACCTACACTTATTAACCCCTAATCTGCCGACCGGACCTCGCCGCCACTATAATAAATGTATTAACCCCTAAACCGCCGCACTCCCGCCTCAAAAACCCTATAATAAACAGTATTCATCCCTAATCTGCCCTCCCTAACATCTTTGACACCTAACTTCAAGTATTAACCCCTAATCTGCCAACTGGACCTTGCCGCTACTCTAATAAATGTATTAACCCCTAAAGCTAAGTCTAACCCTAACACTAACACCACCCTAAGTTAAATATAATTTTTATTTAACGAAATAAATTAAATATTATTAAATAAATTATTCCTATTTAAAGCTAAATACTTACCTGTAAAATAAATCCTAATATAGCTACAATATAATGAATAATTATATTGTAGCTATTTTAGGATTTATATTTATTTTACAGGCAACTTTGTATTTATTTTAACTAGGTACAATAGCTATTAAATAGTTATTATCTATTTAATAGCTACCTATTAAAAATAATAACAAAATTACCTGTAAAATAAATCCTAACCTAAGTTACAATTAAACCTAACACTACACTATCAATAAATAAATTAACTAAACTACCTACAATTACCTACAATTAAATCAACTAAACTAAATTACAAAAAACAAACAAACACTAAATTACAAAAAATAAAAAAAGATTACAAGAATTTTAAACTAATTATACCTACTCTAAGCCCCCTAAAAAAATAACAAAGCACCCCAAAATAAAAAATACCCTACCCTATTCTAAAATAAAAAGTTAACAGCTCTATTACCTTACCAGCCCTTAAAAGGGCTTTTTGCGGAGCATGCCCCAAAGAAATCAGCTCTTTTGCCTGTAAAAAAAAACATACAATACCCCCCTAAAATTACAACCCACCACCCACATACCCCTAATCTAACCCACCAAAACCCCCCTTAAAAAACCTAACACTAAGCCCCTGAAGATCTCCCTACCTTGTATTCACCCAGCCAGGTATCACTGATCCGTCCAGAATTGGTCCTCCAGAGGGTCCGAAGTCTTCATCCTATCCGGCCAGAAGAGGTCCTCCAGAGGCTCAGAAGTCTTCATCCAGGCGTCATCTTCTATCTTCTTCCATCCGGAGCGGAGCGGGTCCATCTTGAAGCAGCCAGCATGGATCCATCCTCTTCTAACAACGTCCTAAGTCCGAATGAAGGTTCCTTTAAATGATGTCATCCAAGATGGCCTATCAGCCAATCGGAATTCGAGGGACGCCATCTTGGATGACGTCATTTAAAGGAACCTTCATTTGGACTTAGGACGTCGTTAGAAGAGGATGGATTCCGAGCCTCTGGAGGACCTCTTCTGGCCGGATAGGATGAAGACTTCGGACCCACTGGAGGACCTCTTCTTGACGGATCGGTGATACCCGGCTGGGTGAATACAAGGTAGGGAGATCTTCAGGGGCTTAGTGTTAGGTTTTTTAAGGGGTGTTTGGGTGGGTTAGATTAGGGGTATGTGGGTGGTGGGTTGTAATGTTGGGGGTTATTGTATTTTTTTTTTTTACAGGCATGCCCCACAAAAAGCCCTTTTAAGGGCTGGTAAGGTAATAGAGCTGTTAACTTTTTATTTTAGAATAGGGTAGGGATTTTTTATTTTTATTTTGGGGGGCTTTGTTATTTTTTTAGGGGGCTTAGAGTAGGTGTAATTAGTTTAAATTCGTGTAATCTTTTTTTATTTTTGTAATATAGTGGTTTTTTTTTGTAATTTAGTTTAGTTGATTTAATTGTAGGTAATTGTAGGTACTTTAGTTAATTTATTTATTGATAGTGTAGTGTTAGGTTTAATTGTAACTTAGGTTAGGATTTATTTTACAGGTAATTTTATTATTTTAACTAGGTAGCTATTAAATAGTTAATAACTATTTAATAGCTATTGTACCTAGTTAAAATAAATACAAAGTTGCCTGTAAAATAAATATAAATCCTAAAATAGCTACAATATAATTATTTGTTATATTGTAGCTATATTAGGATTTATTTTACAGGTAAGTATTTAGCTTTAAATAGGAATAATTTATTTAATAAGATTTAATTTATTTTGTTAGATAAAAATTATATTTAACTTAAGGGGGGTGTTAGTTTTAGGGTTAGACTTAGCTTTAGGGGTTAATACATTTATTATAGTGGCGGCAAGGTCCGGTCGGCAGATTAGGGGTTAATAAGTGTAGGCAAGGTAGCGGCGACGTTGGGGGGGCAGATTAGGGGTTAATAAATATTATGTAGGTGTCGGCGATGTTAGGGGCAGCAGATTAGGGGTACATAGGGATAATGTAGGTTGCGGCGGTGTCCGGAGCGGAAGATTGGGGTTAATAATAAAATGCAGGTGTCAGCGATAGTGAGGGCGGCAGATTAGGGTTTAATAAGTGTAAGGTTAGGGGTGTTTAGACTCGGGGTTCATGTTAGGGTGTTAGGTGCAGACTTAGAAACTGTTTCCCCATAGGAAACAATGGGGCTGCGTTAGGAGCTTAACGCTGCTTTTTTGCAGGTGTTAGGTTTTTTTGCAGCTCAAACTGCCCCATTGTTTCTTATGGGGGAATCGTGCATGAGCATATTTTTCCAGCTGGCTGCTACCGTAAGCAACGCTGGTATTTAGAGTTGAAGTGGCGGTAAATATGCCTCTACGCTCCCTTTTTGGAGCCTAACGCAGCCCTTCAGAGAACTCTAAATACCAGCGTTATTTAAAAGGTGTGGGGGGAAAAAACACACGTAGTTAACGCACCCCTTTGGCCACAAAACTCTAAATCTAGCCGTAGATGTATAATGCTATTCCTTGACTCCAGAAAAAAGTACTTGTAAAGCTTGTTTGATAGCATGTGTCCTTTGTGTCAAGTCCTAATGAGCACTGTAAGAAATATTAGTGTGCTATGGCTATCAGTTTATTCAAAATTACTGTGGTAATATTTTTTACTATCAAATTTACTAAACGCCATTTAAAATTACCTTGAGTGCCCAAAGGAATTGTTCAAAGCTTGACTTCAAGCATTCTCTTCTAACCCATATTAGAAAAACATTGTCTATATAATGATTAGACAATTAAACATGTGCATTTGTATTGGGGAAAATACAATTCAATATATATAGCAATATATATATATATAGCAATATTTTTTTTAAAAGATTCCTGTGTCGACAATAAATATGTAAGCTTCACTAGTATTCTTGACAATCATAACCCCACTAATAAAATAATTTAAAAAAAAACATGCTTTGTGCCTCTGCTGGCTTGGAGCAGTAGCACTAGCTAATACTTAAACTTTTTAAGTTTAAGATTCTGTCCAGCAGCTCATTTACTGCCTTAAAACCATTCCCCACAGGATATAGTGGATGAATGAATTTTTATTAATAAACAAATTTTGAACAACCCCTTGGGACTTTCTATTTATGCACATAGCTAGTAATTATGAGAACATTTTGTGTATAAAGATTAGTTAGAAACTCACCCTCATCATTTAAAAAAATCCCATGTAAAGAAACATATTAGACCTCATTGATTTGCCATAAAGCTGAAACTTTGCGCACGAGCAATAAGGGGTTTATTGTTGGTATTATAAGTGGTAAGTAAATGTGATCGCTTGAGCACAATCACAATTTATGCTAGAATGAGCTCTGGATATCTGTTTCGCGAAAAAAAAAGTGTCACGAAACACATCAAAAATACATTATAAAGTACAATTACAATCATAATAACACCATCTAATAAAACATATTCATATGAAATATTGCACACAAAAGTTGTAAAGGCTAAAAGATATGAGATAAGGGGTATATTGTGGCTCTTTGCGCATATAGGAAGTAGCGTGCATTTTAGGTGTTGAAAGTAAATGCATCCACTTGAGCGTAATTTAATTTAACGCACGTAGGGTTACCACGACTTCAGACCTCTGGTTAACTGTTATGCTTGACTAAAATTTGCCCAAAACACATACAAATTACAGTGCAGTTATACTCATTAAAACAGTGTCTAATAAAAATTTTAAAAAATAAGTATGGGTGTTAGGTTTTTTCCACTTTTTGTGCTCCATTGAAGTCTGTGGGGGAATACATTAACACAGTCATGATATTTAAAGTTCTACTTTTTGCACACGTCAGGTTAGCACAAATATTTTGCTTTAAACTTGTAATATGAGTGCAACCCAATGCGTGCAAAAAGCCTTTGTCTACTAAAGTTAATGCTAATTTGCGCTCCACTCGTAATCTAGCCCTAAACCAGGTTTTGTAGTAGTCAACACCCTGGCTGAAATTATAGGGGGCTCTGGCATATTATCTATCATTTGCTGGATATTCAGGAGCATGTAGTAAGTTGGACATCTGAGATAATGCACTTTTAAATAAAAAAAAGTTTAATTGGTTTCTTTTTTTAGCACTAAACACCATATTTTATGAATCATTTATTATTTTTGCAGTATTAATAGTTATTTTATGTTGGTGGAATACCTGCTATTTCTATTTTTTATAGACTTAAATAAATATTGGATGGATATTAGAACTTTTAGAAATATTATTTTCTTAAATACCTACAGAGAGTGAACTATGTTGTTGTTTTAATTCAAATTGCCTCTGAAAACAGTGAAAATAAACCATAATCATAAAAGGGTCATCTGCTTATGTTTTTCCAATTTTAAATCACTTTTCAAACGAAATAAGGAGCACCAGCCGGGAGTGAAAATTAAAAAGTCAAATTTATTAGGACATATTAAAATATAGCCTGTGGCACAGACCGTATACAAACATCAACATGAAGTCAGCATCTAAAGCCAAAGCTGACGCGTTTCGGCAGGTGCCGTAATTGTAGCTGCTTGCTTCACATATTAAAACAGTATATTTAAAACACTGTGCTGCTTCCAATTTGTTGATACTTAATTGGTTAATTAATAACAAATGTGATTTCTACTTAACCATTTCACAACCTAACATACCTACAATAATAGACTTATCACCTAAAACCTTTCTTCTCACATACAGAAAAAAATATTTTTCCTTTTTGCATATAAACTGTACCTAGCAACATAGAAACATAGAAACATAGATATTGACGGCAGATAAGAGCCATAGGCCCAGCAAGTCTGCCCCACCTTACCTAACAGTATAAACTTATCTAGTTCGTAGGATAGCCCTATGCTTGTCCCATGCATTTTTAAAGTCCCCCACAGTGTTTGTTGCTACTACCTCTTGAGGAAGTTTATTCCATAAATCAATCACTCTTTCTGTAAAGAAGTGCTTCCTCAAATTACTCCTGAATCTACTACCCTTTAGCTTGAGCTCATGACCCCTTGTTCTTGAATTTTCCATTTTATGTAAAATACCCACAGCCTCAGTTTTACTAAACCCTTTAATGTACTTGAAAGTTGCTATCATATCACCTCTTTCCCTTCTCTCCTCTAAGCTATACATATTTAGGTCATTGAGCCTATCCTGGTAAGTTATATTTTTTAGACCATGTACCATTTTGGTAGCCCTCCTTTGCACAGATTCAAGTTTGTTAATATCCTTCTGAAGATATGGCCTCCAGAACTGCACACAATACTCAAGATGAGGCCTAACTAATGATCTATAAAGTGGCATAAGAACCTTACTATTTCTGCTGCAAATACCTCTACCAATACATCCAAGCATTCTGCTAGCCTTACTCGCTGCCTTACTACATTGTTTACTAAGTTTTAAATCATCTGAAATAATAATTCCCAAGTCCTCTTCCTAGTCTGTAACAGTCAGTAAAGTGTCATTGAGTCTGTAATTAACATTTGGATTTTTCTTCCCTAAATGCATTATTTTACACTTTGCTGTGTTAAACTTTAGATCCCAGTCGTTTGTCCAATCCTCCAATTGTTGTATATCACTTCTCATTTTGTCTACCCCCCCTGGAACATCCACTCTGTTGCAAATTTTTGTATCATCTGCAAAGAGACATACTTTCCCCTGTAGCCCTTTGCTGATATCGCAGATAAATATGTTAAACAAAACAGGCCCCAGAACTGACCCCTGAGGAACACCACTAGTAACAGCCCCCTCTGCTGAATGAACTCCATTTACTAAGACACTTTGTTTTCTGTCCTTAAGCCAGCATTCCACCCAGTTCACAATTTTTGAATCTAGACCAAGGAGATATAGTTTGTGAATAAGTTTATTGTGTGGGACGGTGTCAAATGCTTTGCTGAAATCTAGATATGCTACATCAACTGCTCCTCCCTTGTCTAATACTTTTGTTACATAATCAAAGAAGTCAATTAGATTAGTCTGACATGATCTCCCTGAAGTAAAACCATGCTGATTTTGGTCCTCTAAATTGTTTGTCTTTATGTAAGTCATAATTCTTTCCTTTAAGAGGCTTTCCATTAATTTCCCTACTACTGAAGTTAAACTAACTGGCCTGTAGTTGCCAGATTCTTCTCTACTGCCCTTTTTATGAAGAGGTATTACATTTGCTATTCTCCAATCATCTGGGACAGCTCCTGTTAATAGTGACTGATTAAACAGATCAGTTAATGGGACAGTTAGCACTGAACTAAGTTCTTTTAAAACCCTTGGATGAATATTATCAGGACCCACTGCCTTTGTAACATTTATTTTTGATAATGCTAACAAAACCTCATCCTCTGTAAAAAGATTACTGTTAAGCTTGTTTCTATTTTGCATAGCATCCCTTAATGTAGACATTGTATCTTCACAATCTTTAGTGAAAACAGAACAGAAGTAATCATTGAGACAGTCTGCAATCTGCTTATCTCCTTCTATTATTCTACCATCAACTGATTTCAATTTTACTATTCCTACCTTATTTTTTCTTCTTTCACTGATATATCTAAAGAATGTTTTGTCCCCATGTTTTACTGACTGTGCTATCTTCTCTTCTGCATCAGCTTTAACCTTCCTAATTAACTGCTTAGTCTTTTTTTGTTGGAGTCTCCATATTTTCATATCATCATCTGCTTGTGTGTGTCTGTAATTTTTATAAGCTATCTTTTTTGTCTTTACAGCATGTGCTACTTCTTTGGAAAACCAAATTGGTTTCCGCTTTCTTTTACTTTTACAGACATGTCTAATACAGTGTGCGGTTGCATCTAAAATGGCACCTTTCACAAATTCCCACTGTTCTTGAACCCCTGTAATAAGATTTTTCCCCTTTAAATAGTTTTTTAGGTATTCTCCCATTAATGAAAAATCTGCCGTCCTAAAGTCTAAAACTTTTGTTTTAGTCTGGGTGTACAGTTCCTGAACATGAATACTAAACCAAACAGATTGATGATCACTGGATCCTAAGTTCTCACCTACAGACACATCTGAAACTGTATCACTGTTTGTAAGTATTAGATCTAATATAGCTTCCTTACGAGTTGGTTCCTTGACTAATTGTTCAAGTGATTCCCCTAGCAGAGATTCAAGAATATACCTGCTTCTAGCCGATCTAGCAGAAGGAATCTGTACTGGTATAACATATTTAGTGAGGGATTGTACTCCAAACCTCTTTGTATGTGTATATATATATATATATATATAGGCTGTTACAAATAAGGATATAAGCTGTTTTGGGATATTGCATATGAAGATTATTAAACCTAGGGGGTATAGTGTATAATCATATGAAGACCTTATTAAACCATCATTGCCAAAAATTTATCAAATCGTAGTCAGAGTTTAGCCCCTTTGGATGTCTGGTTTTTAACTTAAAAATCCAGAACACCTCTCTCTTACCCAAAAGAGCCTCTCGGTCTCCTCCCCTTTCAGGTAAGATAACTCTCTCAATACAAGTCCAACTAAAAGACTCTGTACTTTTGTTGTGTACCAGTGCAAAGTGTTGCACTAATGGTGTGCTTGCTGTCCCAATTTTAATGTTAGAAAGATGTTCCCTAATTCTGGACCTTATCTCACGTGTCGTGAGGCCCACGTACTGCTTTTCAGAAACTTTGCAGGTGATCAGGTACACAACAAAGGTAGACCGGAAATTCAAACATGAGTATTTCTCATACGTCTGCCCCGTTACGGTTGAATTAAAACTGTCTCCTGTATCTACATTTTCACATGCTACGCATGTTCTATTATGACAGTGAAACATTCCATGTGTGGTTAACCAGGAGGACTCTCTTTTTGCCCTTTTTGGCAATTTAGTGGGGCAACCATATTGCCTATTGTTTTCCCTCTCTTGTATGCAAACTTGCACTGCCCAACTGAGAGGTTAACTAAACTGTCATCCGCCCTCAAAAGAGGGATATGTTTCCTTACAATCTCACAAATACTGTTGAATTGTTCTGAATAGTCTGTTATAAATAAGATGTTATCTTTACCTTGGGTCTGTGTCTGTTTTATTTTACCTTTGTTTTCTTTCAACAGATCTTCTCTGTCCAATTTCTCTACTTTATCAAATGCCTCCTTAATGACTTTTTTGTCATAACCTCTCTCTTTTAAACGCATAGAAAGACCTGTAGCCTGTTGCTTGTACTTTTGTCTGATCAGAGCAGTTTCTTTTCAAACGGATAAACTGACCCTTGGCTACCCCTTTAAACACACTTTTAGGATGATTGCTTTTTGCGTGTAAAAGTGTGTTCCCAGAAATGGGTTTTCTGTACACACTGGTGGAAACTAGCTTCCCATTATTCCCTGATAAAGTCATGTCTAAATAATTAATTTGGACTGCATTCCATTCATGGGTGAAGCTTAAGTTTAAATCATTAGTATTTAGGTAGTTTAAGAAGATATCATCCTGTTTTCCATGTCAGAGGAATAACAGGTCATCTATAAACCTTTTATACAATCCTCGAGCCGAAGGGGTTTCCATCTCCATGGATGCGGCACTGCTCCCACCAACCCATAAAAAGGTTGGCGTACGAGGGGGCAAACCTAGCCCCCATCGCAGTGCTGCAAATCTGGAGATAGAAAACCCCCTCAAACTGAAAGTAATTGTGCCGCAAACGAAATCCAGTTACCCTCAAAACATATTCACAAAATTCCTGATTGTCTCCATAATATTTCCTCATATAAAAGGCAATCGCCAGCATGCCCTTCTCATGGGGTATTGATGAATAAAGCGACTTTACGTCAACCGTAAGCCACTTATATTCTTTATTCCAAGTAATTTTGGAGACTAAATTCAGGATGTGTGTGGAGTCCTTGACATAGCTCCACAAGTCCATCACCATTGGTTGTAATATAAGATCTAACCACTCTGAATGATGTTCTGATAGGGACCCTATACCACTTACTATGGGTCTCCCTGTCACATTTGTTAGAGACTTGTGAATTTTAGGGAGATGATTAAAAACCAGTATAACCGGATTCTCCACCAGCAGGTTGTCTCTCATTTCTTTGTCTATGAAAACTTCTAGTAGGATCACTATTTAGAATTCTGTAATTCTGTGGATTATGGAGTTGTCTGAGGGCCTCATCCACAAAAGCAGCTCGGTCCATTAACAGAACTGAACCTCCCTTATTGGCTGCTCTTATGACCAGATCACCATTTTTGTTCAGATTTTCCATAGCATCTCTCTCTGTTCTAGACAAATTATATTTGGGTTTAGCCAATTTATAATACAAGTTGGTCAGGTCTGTTTCAACTCTTTTTTGAAACTTCTCAATTATTGGACCCCTACTTTGTATGGGGTAAAAATCAGTTTTGCATTTAAATTTTGGAAATTAATAAACCTCAGCATTATCAATCCTTTCTGGGTCACTGTTGAGAGATTCTAATACTGATAAACCACATAAATCTTGGGGGCGTGATCCGATATAGATCGCAGTTTGCAGCGCAAGCGAGGGAACCGGCGTCGCCCGCAGTTTCAGCTCGCAACTCGAGCTATCCCATATAAGTCGCCGTCAGATGCTAAAGTGCCGTAAGTCTGACAAACCAGCGATGTCCAGAAATCTGCGTAAGTACAAATTTCTGGCGTCGCCAGTGACTTGCGGCACGTTAGAAACTGCCGGCGCCTATAAAACCTGACTAAAGTCTAAAACACCCGCACTGTATAACACGCCTCCCTAACATAGCCCGCACTGTCTAACCCTCTATCCGCTATCCCCCCTCACTATCCTAACAATAAAAAAGCTATTTACCCCTAAACCGCCGCTCCCGTACCCCGCCGCAACCTAATAAAGTTATTAACCCCTAAACCGCCGCTCCCGTACCCCGCCGCCAGCTATATTATATCTATAACCCCCTAAAGTGAGCCCCTAACACCGCCGCCATCTATATTAAAATTATTAACCCCCAATGTAAGCCCCTTACACCTCCGCCATCTCTATTAAAATGATTAACCCCTAATTTAATCTACCTACCCCGCCGCCAGCTATATTATCTATGTTAACCCTAAGTATATTATAGTTAATATAGGTATTACATTATATATATTAACTATATTAACCCTAATTATATTAGGGTTAATATAGTTAATATAGTTACTATAGTATTTATATTAACTATATTAACTCTATCTAACCCTAACACCCCTAACTAAATTTATATTAAATTAATCTAATTCATTTATAAACTAAAATATTCCTATTTAAATCTAAATACTTACCTATAAAATAAACCCTAAGATAGCTACAATATAATTAATAATTACATTGTAGCTATGTTAGGGTTAATATTTATTTTACAGGTAAATTGTTAATTATTTTAACTAGGTATAATAGCTATTAAATAGTTATTAACTATTTAATATCTACCTAGTTAAAATAATTACCCAATTACCTGTAAAATAAATCCTAACCTAAGTTACAAATACACCTACACTATCAATAAATTAAATAAACTACAAACATCTATCTAAAAATACAATTAAATTAACTAAACTAAATTACAAAAAAAAACAAACACTAAATTACAAAAAATAAAAAAAAGATTACAAGATTTTTAAGCTAATTACACCTATTCTAAGCCCCCTAATAAAATAATAAACCCCCAAAATAAAAAAAATTCCCTGCCCTATTCTAAATTATACAAATTTCAAAGCTCTTTACCTTACCAGCCCTTAAAAGGGCCTTTTGTGGGGCATGCCCCAAAGAATTCAGCTCTTTTGCATACAAATACAATACCCCCCCCCCCCATTACAACCCACCACCCACATACCCCTATTCTAAAACCACCCAAACCCCCCTTAAAAAAGCCTAACACTACCCCCCTGAAGATCTCCCTACCTTGTCTTCACCACACCGGGCCGAACTCCTGATCCGATCCGGGCGATGTCTTCCTCCAAGCGGCAAAGAAGAATTCTTCCTCCGGCGATGTCTTCCTCCAAGCGGCAAAGAAGAATTCTTCCTCCGGCGACGTCTTCCTCCAAGCGGCAGCAAAGTCTTCATTCTTCCGGCGGCATCTTCAATCTTCTTTCTTCGCTCCGCCGCTGCGGAGCATCCATCCCGGCTGACTACTGAACTTGGAATGAGGTACCTTTAAATGACGTCATCCAAGATGGCGTCCGCCGAATTCCGATTGGCTGATAGGATTCTATCAGCCAATCGGAATTAAGTTAAAAAAATCTGATTGGCTGATTGAATCAGCCAATCAGATTCAAGTTCAATCCGATTGGCTGATCCAATCAGCCAATCAGATTGAGCTCGCATTCTATTGGCTGATCGGAACAGCCAATAGAATGCGAGCTCAATCTGATTGGCTGATTGGATCAGCCAATCGGATTGAACTTGAATCTGATTGGCTGATTCAATCAGCCAATCAGATTTTTTTAACTTAATTCCGATTGGCTGATAGAATCCTATCAGCCAATCGGAATTCGGCGGACGCCATCTTGGATGACGTCATTTAAAGGTACCTCATTCCAAGTTCAGTAGTCGGCCAGGATGGATGCTCCGCAGCGGCGGAGCGAAGAAAGAAGATTGAAGATGCCGCCGGAAGAATGAAGACTTTGCTGCCGCTTGGAGGAAGACGTCACCGGAGGAAGAATTCTTCTTTGCCGCTTGGAGGAAGACATCGCCGGAGGAAGAATTCTTCTTTGCCGCTTGGAGGAAGACATCGCCGGAGGAAGAATTCTTCTTTGCCGCTTGGAGGAAGACATCGCCCGGATCGGATCAGGAGTTCGGCCCGGTGTGGTGAAGACAAGGTAGGGAGATCTTCAGGGGGGTAGTGTTAGGCTTTTTTAAGGGGGGTTTGGGTGGTTTTAGAATAGGGGTATGTGGGTGGTGGGTTGTAATGGGGGGGGTATTGTATTTGTATGCAAAAGAGCTGAATTCTTTGGGGCATGCCCCACAAAAGGCCCTTTTAAGGGCTGGTAAGGTAAAGAGCTTTGAAATTTGTTTAATTTAGAATAGGGTAGGGAATTTTTTTTATTTTGGGGGTTTATTATTTTATTAGGGGGCTTAGAATAGGTGTAATTAGCTTAAAAATCTTGTAATCTTTTTTTATTTTTTGTAATTTAGTGTTTTTTTTTTTTTTGTAATTTAGTTTAGTTAATTTAATTGTATTTTTAGATAGATGTTTGTAGTTTATTTAATTTATTGATAGTGTAGGTGTATTTGTAACTTAGGTTAGGATTTATTTTACAGGTAATTGGGTAATTATTTTAACTAGGTAGATATTAAATAGTTAATAACTATTTAATAGCTATTATACCTAGTTAAAATAATTAACAATTTACCTGTAAAATAAATATTAACCCTAACATAGCTACAATGTAATTATTAATTATATTGTAGCTATCTTAGGGTTTATTTTATAGGTAAGTATTTAGATTTAAATAGGAATATTTTAGTTTATAAATGAATTAGATTAATTTAATATAAATTTAGTTAGGGGTGTTAGGGTTAGATAGAGTTAATATAGTTAATATAAATACTATAGTAACTATATTAACTATATTAACCCTAATATAATTAGGGTTAATATAGTTAATATATATAATGTAATACCTATATTAACTATAATATACTTAGGGTTAATATAGATAATATAGCTGGCGGTGGGGTAGGTAGATTAAATAAGGGGTTAATCATTTTAATAGAGATGGCGGCGGTGTAAGGGGCTTACATTAGGGGTTAATAATATTAATATAGCTGGCGGCGGTATAGGGGGATTAGATTAGGGGTTAATAATTTTTATATAGGTGGTGGCGGTGTAAGGGGTCAGATTAGGGGATAGATAAGGTAGATGACAGCGGTGTAAGGGGTTCTAATTAGGGGATAGATAAGGTAGATGGCGGCGGTTTTAGGGGCTCACAGTAGGGGGTTAGTTTATGTAGATGGCGGCGGGGTCCGGGAGCGGCGGTTTAGGGGTTAATAACTTTATTAGGGATTTCGGGGGGGGGGGGATCGCGGTTGACAGGTAGATAGACATTGCGCATGCGTTAGGTGTTAGGTTTATTTTAGCAGATCGCGGTTGACAGGGAGATAGACATTGCGCATGCGTTAGGTGTTAGGTTTATTTTAGAAGATCGCGGTTGACAGGGAGATAGACATTGCTCATGCATTAGGTGTTAGGTTTATTTTAGCTGCCATTTTAGGGAGTTACGGGGCTCCAATAGTCAGCGTAAGGCTTCTTACGGCTGCTTTTTGTGGCGAGGTGAAAATGGAGTAAGTTTTCTCCATTTTCTCCACGTAAGTCCTTACGCTGCATATTGGATACCAAACTGCGCGGGTTTGGTATACCTGCCTATAGCCCAAAAACTACGGGCGACGGCAGAAATATACGCGCGTAACTTCTAGGTTACGCCGTATATAGGATACCAAACCCGCGCAAATATTGGCGTCGCCGGCTTTTGCGGGCGACGATTTTTATCGGATGGACCCCTGGAAGTCTAAACCTTCAATCTCTGTACTTTTAGTTTTCTGTATAGATAAATTCTCCAATGAATTATCAACAATATTATCCAGTTTATTTAAAAAATGTTTCTTAAGGGTGATCTTTCTAATAAACCTATGCACATCCAACAAGGTATTAAACAGATTAAAGGAACTGGTGGGTACAAAACCAAGTCCCATGCTCAATACCTTTGTCTCTAGATTACTTAAAGAATAAGAGGGAAGGTTTATTACACTGCTCATTGATACCTTGTCTGTTTTTGGTTCGTTCTCAATGTGTACCCTCCCTTGTATACACCTGTTGTACCTCCCCCCCCCCCGTCTGGTCTTGGGGGGGGGTCATGGGAAAAACCTGATTCAACTCTATTTGTTCCCTTGTATTGGGTGATTCTCCCACAGATGGTACAATTGTTTGTGTAGTGTATCTTGATCATATACTCCGTTTTTTTTAATATTGAAACTGGGGGGGCA
This sequence comes from Bombina bombina, assembly GCF_027579735.1. Taxonomy (NCBI): domain Eukaryota; kingdom Metazoa; phylum Chordata; class Amphibia; order Anura; family Bombinatoridae; genus Bombina; species Bombina bombina. The sequence continues at coordinate 1,261,966,357 of NC_069500.1, forward strand.
ACAATTTCCTTCTGTCTCACTACTCTTGCTTGTTCCTGAGAATGAGAGGTGTTTGCAAAATCTGAAGGGATAGGCCTAGATGTCAGTTGTTGCTGTTGTGAGTATGCTGTGGATTGTAATGGTAAGGGGGCAGGTGCTATGGGTGGATTGTAAAATCCTTCTTCCCCTGAGCTTTCAACTAGTGAGTCAGTATCACTATCAGTAAATTGTATATGTCTATTTTGTCTGCCCCTCCCTCTACCTCTACACCTTCCTCTATTACCTCTACTCCTATTTTCAGAGAATTTTCTCTGGTTATATTCTCTAGTTCTCTGAGACCTTTCTTTTCAGTTCCAAATATATACGGTGTTATTTGAATAATCTAACTGGTCACAAATATACTTATTATGCTTACGTTCCAAAAGTACAGCTTTTGCCTCCAAAACAGCATCTCTTAACAACATGTCAAATTTAACATAATCACTATGACCACATCTCTTATTTAGCTCATCTTGCACCAAAACCATTTTTGCTGATACATCTTTCATCATCCCCATTTTATTATCAATAATGAGATTCATGAGCTTAAAAGAACACTATGTAAGTGTATTATTCCAGAGGTTAATAAAGGCTATGTCTTCAGTGGAAAATGTTGGATACTTATCCAATCTTAAACCCCTAGGAATCAACTGTTTTTTTAAATCAGACTCTAGTGTCCTGATATCCCATTTTATCTTGTTTTCTTTCAAGATTAAATGTTCCATTTCATCAAACAAGGCAGATAAAGAATATTTAGAGCAGTCCAATGTAAATACAGAGTCTGCATCCTGATTGAAAGAATCTATTTCATGTGCATTGTAGGTGTAGATTCAGTTATCTCCTGTGCCTCCATTAACCCCACAGATAGTCCGTTTTTGAGAACTAGGAAAGAAAGCACTCTCACAAATAATTACAACAGGGAGATTAGGCGTGACCACTTGCCCCTTATAATATTAAAGCACACAAAAGATTACCTCCCTGTGTAAAGTAATGTGTCCTGGGAAAGGTTTAGCAGTGTTCATTAATAAGCAGATAACCAGGGTTTATATAAAAATATATGCTTACCCCCACAGTAATGTCCATCTGCTTAGACAGCGGGATATGCCGCCGGCATCTCTGGGCTCACTCGGGACCTCCGCTGATATGATTCCACCAGCTCCGAATGCCCTTACCAGCCTCTGGTCATATTTCACCACCTCACTCCGAACTCTGCTGCTCCTGATTGCAAGAAGCTCCAATGACCTCAGGGGACCAACCCGGAAATCCTTACTTTGTCCGTCCCTCCTCTCCTGATAGGTCCGCTCCTCTGTTCACTCCAGGGATGAGTGAGATATTCTCCAATGAATCAGCGTAAGTGCTGTACAGCTCCTCTGAGCCTCAAAGAGGGGTATGTTCACTCTAACTGGCTGTGCTGCACTCCAACTGGTCAAAGCACACTTTTCAAACGAAATAAGGAGCACCAGCCGGGAGTGAAAATTAAAAAGTCAAATTTATTAGGACATATTAAAATATAGCCTGTGGCACAGACCGTATACAAACATCTGCTTTCAGAACGGTCAATGAGGATCACCAGGCGATTTTTCGTTTAAATAAAACTTCACTTTTATTATAGCTTGTCAGCTCACATTAAAATCTTGTAAATAGTGTCAACATGAAATAGATAGAACAGCTTTCTCCAGCTTACGTGTTTCAGCGACAGCCGTAATCATAGCATGAGAAAGTAACATACACAGTACACTTTTAAAATACCCACCAATACTTGATTGGATAGTCTAAAAACAGGTAACTGACTATCTGATTGGATGTTGTTTATGACACTCACAACTCTATTTCAATCTATTGAACTCGAGGTCTTATTATTAACCCTGGAGGTGCGGTTTCAAATGTTAAACAAATTTAACTCTTGTGTGTTCAATCGGCATTCACTATAAAGTTGCCACACTTTCTGTTACATTTTTTATTTGTTTATACTGACTTAGTTTATACAAATTAGATTATTGTGTGTTCAATCAGCATTCTCTCTAAAGTTGCCATACTTTCTGTTACTTTTTTCTTGTTGACTTAATCCCTTCCTCTCCATTTGTTATGATTACATGCAATTTCCCAATTCTAGCATGATCTCTTGTTTAGAGGTGGGGGTTTATTTGTGTGATATCGGATAGCTTATTGTTTATTTGTTATTCTTACGATTATGCACTTGGAATTGTTACCTATTACTAGCATACTTTGATATCATTCGAAATTATCCATTACTAAACCTTCTTTGTCAGAATTGTAGTTGAAAGACTCATAGTTAAAGAACATGGAAAGTGGTTACTTAAATCTTTTTATTTAATTTGTACTTTTTGAATTTTGGACTTTTTAATTTTCTTGCACTGACTTACTCATTAAATTATTATTTTGTTTACATATGTTTTTGAAAAAACGTATACATACCAGCTCAAGTATCATACTCGGCCTTTGTATTATTTTTTCTTGCATATAGACCTATTGCTGATAAATTAATACTTGCTTTTTTAATCACATTTTTGTGTTTCTTGATTACTGCACTGACCCAAACTATATATCCTGTTGATATCTTCAAATGCTTTATTTTTCCTCTTTGGTTATGGACTAAAAATTGTCTTAAATGTTAAGATGTCTGGAAGATTAGGCCTAGATTTGGAGTTTGGTGGTAGCCGTGAAAACCAGCGTTAGAGGCTCCTAACGCTGGTTTTAGGCTACCGCCGGTATTTGGAGTCAGTCAAAAAAAGGGTCTAACGCTCACTTTTCAGCCGTGACTTTTCCATACCGCAGATCCCCTTACGTCAATTGCATATCCTATCTTTTCAATGGGATCTTTCTAACTCCGGTATTTAGAGTCGTGGCTGAAGTGAGCGTTAGAATTCTAACGACAAAACTCCAGCCGCAGAAAAAAGTCAGTAGTTAAGAGCTTTCTGGGCTAACGCCGGTTCATAAAGCTCTTAACTACTGTGCTCTAAAGTACACTAACACCAATAAACTACCTATGTACCCCTAAACCGAGGCCCCCCCGCATCGCCGACACTCGAATAAATTTTTTAACCCCTAATCTGCCGACCGCCACCTACGTTATCCTTATGTACCCCTAATCTGCTGCCCTAACATCGCCGACCCCTATATTATATTTATTAACCCCTAACCTGCCCCCCACAACGTCGCAGCCAGCTACCTACAATAATTAACCCCTAATCTGCCAACCGCAAAGAGCCGCCACCTACATTATAGCTATGTACCCCTAATCTGCTGCCCCTAACACCACCGACCCCTATATTATATTTAATAACCCCTAATCTGCCGCCCTCAACGTCGCCTCCACCTGCCTACACTTATGAACCCCTAATCTGCCCTCCCGACCGGACCGCACCGCTATTATAATAAAGTTATTAACCCCTAATCCGCCTCACTAACCCTATAATAAATAGTATTAACCCCTAATCTGCCCTCCCTAACATCGCTGACACCTAACTTCAAACATTAACCCCTAATCTGCCGACCGGAGCTCAGCGCTATTCTAATAAATGTATTAACCCCTAAAGCTAAGTCTAACCCTAACACTAACACCCCCCTAAGTTAAATATAATTTAAATCTAACTAAATTAATTAACTCTTATTAAATAAATTATTCCTATTTAAAGCTAAATACTTACCTGTAAAATAAATCCTAATATAGCTACAATATAAATTATAATTATATTATAGCTATTTTAGGATTTATATTTATTTTTTTATTTTTTTATTTTATTTATTTTTTTTAAAGATTTTTATTAAGGTTGTGCTGAAACCAATACAACATATGCAAGGTAATATAATACAGAGCAAACATAAATGGTACATTTCAAATATACTGCTTCCATCTTAATAGATACGTTTTACAACATAGGCAATACTATGGAAGAATTGGAACCTTTTTTTTTTTACATTTATATGAACAACACACAAAACACAAGATAGAAATTAAAGGGAGTCTAGAAAAGGTTGACATGTAGTGTGCCATGGGATATGAATACTGTAAGCGCCAGTCAACTGCTGTGATATTATGCTAGAGTATGTAGACATTATGCAATAATTAAATTCAAATGGTATCAAAAATAAAGGCGCCAATTATAAATTAAAATAACATAGTGTTGTAACTAAGTATAAGCACAAATGAAAATACAGTTCTGCTATGTAGTTAATATGGTAAGATAGATAAATATAGATAAGTGGATTGTGGCATAGACAAGAGAAGCCACGTGGTTAGACCTCCTGAGTTAGGAGGTTCATTATGGGGGGGTGGGGGAGGGAGGTGGTAAGTTGAATGCGATGTATAGGATATGTAGCTAAGGAGACATTTAGATTGTTGAGTAACATAGGCTAGGCAGGTAAACCTCAAATAATGGCTCATCAAACATTTTAGATGAATATCAAGGCTAGTAACCTGGAGTCTGATGGGAAGGTTCTAATAATACTAGTGGTATATTATGGATTTTAGATCTGTTATGACCATAGTAGATAGTCAGGACCTTTATGGGTTCAATTATGAGTATGAGAGCGTAATAAACAGCCTGTGCTGTTACATTGAGAGAAGGAGCTGATCAAATGCTGGGCTGATGCCAGACTTGGTAAATTGAGGCATAAGATCTAAACTTAGAGATTGGGCACTAGACATGCAGCTCACTTAAGATAATGCGGGCAAGGAGATTATAAATAACATTGGTAGTGGAGATCCAAAGAATGGAAGCGCTACTTATATACTTTGAATTACATTACGGTGTAAAACTATGCCTGAAACTATGGAGCTATGTATTTTTAAAATATGAACATCCCGCTGCCCCGGCCGCTGGCAGCAAGATGTCATGTTCAGAAATCATAATTAAACTCCAAATATATGTAGGAAGTATAATAAGCTGCCGACATATAGGAGATATAAGATGAAGTGCTTAAATGTAACACGAGAACTGCACATACTCTAGAGTAATTATCTGATTGATATTTCTCAAAGGCAGCTCAATCAAGCTAGAAAGCTATCTATAGTAACATGTTCCTAGAGGGTAAATCTCAACACACACCACTGAGCTACCGGTCCATAAGCAGTGTGACAATAAGCTCTTCATTCATTGTAATACAGATAATAGTGCATGTGTTGTAAATAATAAGTACTATGGTCAACCATAAAACAGGTGTATGGAGTGCAAACATAATCAGTCAACGTCTCTTAATGCTTAAGCATTTTCAGCATATCAGAGGCACAACATAGAAAAGTATAAGGAGCAAGAGGATAAGCTATGGTACAATCAGTGTATCTCATGAATATAAAGAGAGTTATTACAAAATACCACTGTGGGTAGAGATAGGTTATAATTTCAAATACAGAGAGGCAGATAGTGCAAAAGATATTTGTGAAACTATGAGAAGACAAATCTCACACTCTCAAAGCAGGACTGCAGATAAACTAGGTGGCTAGAGTTATTATATGCAATAAGTTGAGATGTTTAGGCATCATGTATTACAACCCAGCCTTTGCTATTGTCGACATATTTGTGAGTACCCCCTTAACCTTAAATGAAGTAACATGTTCATGTCCAGAGGTGGGTTTCTATCAAAGTCCAGGTTTAGCAAAAAGTTAACCAAGAGATATCCTAGGGGGTGTCCTCAGTGGTAATGTTAGGTTCACATATGTTCCAAATGAAATGTCCCGTGGTTTATTAGAGACCCGTCTAAAACACCGGGCAGGGTAATAACTCCAGGGTGGTTAACCTATACCTTGTTTTAGGCGAACCTGTGAGATGAGGAACCTTTCTGCCAGGAATGATATATTTACATAGTAGGGCTGGCTAGCCGATTTCCAGGATGTCTCTCTAGCAAGTATACTGTCCTCATAATACAGCTCGCTCCGCTCAGCAATAAAATCTCCCTGCACCCCCAAGATCCATAGAGGCAGGTTGTGCATAGTGTAATGCCCTAGTAGTGGGACCAAGTTAGGATGCGGGGTGAAGCGGGTCTCAGACTCTGTTTCGTTAGTAGGCCACGAGGCTGTCACACTAATGGATACCAAACTGTTATGGCAATCAGGATCTTCCTCGCGGAGACAAGCCTCATGGGCAGAACTGACCTTCTTAGAAAACTCCGGCTTATCAGGCACCATAGTAGTGGTTCTGTGAGGTATGTATGGGGTTTCCACACTATAAGCATCCTCAAAAGCCTCCATCATTGAGATCTCCAACCTCTTGAAGTGTGCCTGTAACAACTGTGTAACCTCATCATACAACGCGGTGAGCAGCATGATGGTCGGCAACAAGTAAGATATTTCTCAATCTACGTAGCGCTATTCATGTACTGTGAGACACCGCTTCTCACGGGGACCAACAGGGCAAATCCCCAAATGTCAGGCACTTAAAAGTCCGCCAGCTATGAATGTGCGGCATGAGAGTGCAATAAAAATGTTATAGTGGCGCCATGCTGTGTGTTGCGGCCCTCTCCGATAAAGGCGTGAGATTGTGTGATTCACTCTGGGTGACAGATTTACTGCCTATGTCTCTTAATGCATATCCGATCTCCATACAACTATTACCTTCCTCTGTATATGTATCATATGCGTGTTTCAGGCTTTAAGAAGGTAAATTAGATGGTTTGCCTCACAGAGCTCCCGTGTGATGCGACCATCTTGGTCTCTAGCTGGCTCCGCCCCCCCGGATTTATATTTATTTTACAGGTAACTTTGTATTTATTTTAACCAGGTACAATAGCTATTAAATAGTTAAGAACTATTTAATAGCTACCTAGTTAAAATAATTACAAAATTACCTGTAAAATAAATCTTAACCTAAGTTACAATTAAACCTAACACTACCCTATCAATAAATTAATTAAATACAATACCTACAAATAACTACAATGAAATAAACTAACTAAAGTACAAAAAATAAAAAAGAACTAAGTTACAAAAAATAAAAAAATATTTACAAACATAAGAAAAATATTACAACAATTTTAAACGAATTACACCTACTCTAAGCCCCCTAATAAAATAACAAAGCCCCCCAAAATAAAAAAATGCCCTACCCTATTCTAAATTACTAAAGTTCAAAGCTCTTTTACCTTACCAGCCATGAACAGGGCCCTTTGCGGGGCATGCCCCAAGAAGTTCAGCTCTTTTGCCTGTAAAAAAAACATACAATACCCCCCCCAACATTACAACCCACCACCCACATACCCCTAATCTAACCCAAACCCCCCTTAAATAAACCTAACACTAAGCCCCTGAAGATCTTCCTACTTTATCTTCACCATACCAGGTTCACCGATCGATCCAGAAGAGCTCCTCCAATGTCCTGATCCAAGCCCAAGCGGGGGGCTGAAGAGGTCCATGATCCGGCTGAAGTCATCATCCAAGCGGGAGCTGAAGAGGTCCATGATCCGGCTGAAGTCTTCATCCAAGCGGGAGCTGAAGAGGTCCATGATCCGGATGAAGTCTTCTATCAACGGCATCTTCAATCTTCTTTCTTCGGGAGCCATCATCTTCCATCCGACGTGGAACATCCTCTTCTCCCGACGCCTACTAGCCGAATGATGGTTCCTTTAAATGACGTCATCCAAGATGGCGTCCCTCGAATTCCGATTGGCTGATAGGATTCTATCAGCCAATCGGAATTAAGGTAGGAATATTCTGATTGGCTGATGGAATCAGCCAATCAGAATCAAGTTCAATCCGATTGGCTGATCCGATCAGCCAATCAGATTGAGCTCGCATTCTATTGGCTGATCGGAACAGCCAATAGAATGCAAGCTCAATCTGATTGGCTGATTGAAGTAATATTCCTACCTTAATTCCGATGGATGAGGATGTTCCGCGTCGGATGGAAGATGATGGCTCCCGAAAAAAGAAGATTGAAGATGCCGTTGATAGAAGACTTCATCCGGATCATGGACCTCTTCAGCTCCCGCTTGGATGAAGACTTCAGCTGGATCATGGACCTCTTCAGCTCCCGCTTGGATGATGACTTCAGCCAGATCATGGACCTCTTCAGCCCCCCGCTTGGGCTTGGATCAGGACATCGGAGGAGCTCTTCTGGATCGATCGGTGAACCTGGTATGGTGAAAATAAGGTAGGAAGATCTTCAGGGGCTTAGTGTTAGGTTTATTTAAGGGGGGTTTGGGTTAGATTAGGGGTATGTGGGTGGTGGGTTGTAATGTTGGGGGGGGGTATTGTATGTTTTTTTTTACAGGCAAAAGAGCTGAACTTCTTGGGGCATGCCCGCAAAGGGCCCTGTTCAGGGCTGGTAAGGTAAAAGAGCTTTGAACTTTAGTAATTTTGAATAGGGTAGGGCATTTGTTTATTTTGGGGGGCTTGGTTATTTTATTAGGGGGCTTAGAGTAGGTGTAATTAGTTTAAAATTGTTGTAATATATTTCTAATGTTTGTAAATATTTTTTTATTTTTTTGTAACTTAGTTCTTTTTTATTTTTTGTACTTTAGTTAGTTTATTTCATTGTATTTATTTGTAGGAATTGTATTTAATTTATTTATTGATAGTGTAGTGTTAGGTTTAATTGTAGATAATTATAGGTATTTTATTTAATTAATTTATTGATAGTGTAGTGTTAGGTTTAATTGTAACTTAGGTTAGGATTTATTTTACAGGTAAATTTTTAATTATTTTAACTATTTTAGCTATTAAATAGTTCTTAACTATTTAATAGCTATTGTACCTGGTTAAAATAATTACAAAGTTACCTGTAAAATAAATATTAATCCTAAAATAGCTATAATATAATTATAATTTATATTGTAGCTATATTAGGATTTATTTTACAGGTAAGTATTTTGCTTTAAATAGGAATAATTTATTTAATAAGAGTTAATTAATTTTGTTAGATTAAAATTATATTTAATTTAGGGGGGTGTTAGTGTTAGGGTTAGACTTAGCTTTAGGGGTTAATACATTTATTAGAATAGCGGTGAGCTCCAGTCGGCAGATTAGGGGTTAATAATTGAAGTTAGGTGTCGGCGATGTTAGGGAGGGCAGATTAGGGGTTAATACTATTTATTATAGGGTTAGTGAGGCGGATTAGGGGTTAATAACTTTATTATAGTAGCGCTCAGGTCCGGTCGGCAGATTAGGGGTTAATAAGTGTAGGCAGGTGGAGGCGACGTTGTGGGGAGCAGATTAGGGGTTAATAAATATAATATAGGGGTCGGCGGTGTTAGGGGCAGCAGATTAGGGGTACATAGGGATAATGTAAGTAGCGGCGGTTTACGGAGTGGCAGATTAGGGGTTAATAATAATATGCAGGGGTCAGCGATAGCGGGGGCGGCAGATTAGGGGTTAATAAGTGTAAGGTTAGGGGTGTTTAGACTCGGGGTACATGTTAGGGTGTTAGGTGCAGACGTAGGAAGTGTTTCCCCATAGACAACAATGGGGCTGCGTTAGGAGCCGAACGCGGCTTTTTTGCAGGTGTTAGGTTTTTTTTCAGCTCAAACAGCCCCATTGTTTCCTATGGGGGAATCGTGCACGAGCACGTTTTTGAGGCTGGCCGCGTCCGTAAGCAACTCTGGTATCGAGAGTTGAAGTTGCGTTAAATATGCTGTACGCTCCTTTTTTGGAGCCTAACGCAGCCATTCTGTGGACTCTCAATACCAGAGTTATTTTAAAGGTGCGGCCAGAAAAAAGCCAGCGTTAGCTACGCGGGTCGTTACCGACAAAACTCTAAATTTAGCCGTTAGTGACTTATTTTCTTGTGATATAAATATTGCTTTATATTTCCATTGTATCTACATAATATTTGAAAAATGTTTTTCTTTTACTTTGATGTAAACTTATTTCTGCCAGAAATTTATTAGGTCAAATTATGAATTCAATCCTAGAGGTATTCTGGTTTTCAACTTATGTATCCAGATTACCTCTCTTAGGGTCAAAAAATTCTCCCTATCTCTATTTCCTTTTTTAGGTTTCTCTATAATAGTCCACCTTAGAGAGCTGGGATCATTGTGAAGTTTTGTTTTAAAATGTTGGACCAAAGGTGTAGTTAAGGTACCAGCTTTAATATTGGAAACATGCTCTCTTATCCTCTCATGAACCTCTCTTGTCGTGAGCCCGACATACTGTATGTCACAATTTATGCAAGTAAGTAAGTAGATTGCATTGCTCTCTCTACAATTTAGACACATTTTATGGTTAAATGTTTGCCCTGTGACAGAACACTTAAATTGATTTCCTGTTTGTAAGAAATCACATGCTTTGCAAGTGGCATTACTGCAATGAAATGTGCCTTTAAATGTTAGCCAAGAGCTTCCCTGACCTTCTGTATTTTTTAGGCGTATGGGTGCTATTCTGTTTCCTATTGAGATACCTTTTTTAAAAGAAAACCTGCATCCTTGTCTTGCTACTTCTGCTAGTTTATCATCAGCCTGTAACATAGGCAAATGTTTCTGTATGATGTTACAGATTTCATGAAATTGGTTACTATATTGGGTAACAAAGTTGACTCTATCATGTTTTGTAGTCTGTTTTTGATCTGTTTTGTCTTTAAGTAAGTCTGTTCTTTCAATTTTAGACACTGTATCCTTACTTTTTTGTATTAACCTATTTGAGTATCCTCTGTTTTTCAGTTTCTTTGTTAGAACTTGTGCATGTTTTTCAAATAGGGTATCGGTGCTACAGTTTCTTTTCAATCTTGTAAATTGACCTTTGGCCACCGATCCAAATACTCTTTTTGTATGGTTACTTTTTGCATGTAACAGAGTATTGCCTGCTATTGGTTTAGTATATACCTCTGTCTCTACATGTCCTTCCATCATTCCTCTCAATTGAACATCTAGATAGTGTATTTCTTGTCTTGCCCATTCAAATGTGAATTTTAAACCTACATTATTTTGTTTAGTAATGAAACAAATTCTTCGGCACTTTTGTGATCACCATTCCAAATACATATGAGATCATCAATGAAGCGTTGGTAGTACATTATCCTTTTCTGGAGGGGGTCTCGACATTCATAGATGTGGGACAGCTCCCACCAACCCATGAAAAGGTTGGCATAGGAGGGGGCAAATTTCACCCCCATAGCTGTCCCACATTTCTGAAGGTAGAAAACCCCCTCAAAAGAAAAATAGTTATGTGTTAGAAGATAATTTGTAACCTCTAGGATGTAATTGCAAAAAGGTTCATCCTGTCCAGCTAACTTGCTAATAAAAAACTTTATGGCTTTTAGACCCATATCATGAGGTATAGATGAGTACAGTGCTTGTACATCAATGGTAAGCCAGCTATATCTCTCTTGGTCCCATTTGATCTTATCTTACTCTTTCAATAGTTGTTTCGTGTCACGTAAATAGCTGTTTAATTTTCTCACCAATGGTTGCAAGATCTTATTTAACCATTGTGACAGATGTTCATTTAATGAGCCTATTCCACTAATAATTGGTCTACCAGTCATATTTTCTATTCCTTTATGTATTTTTGGAAGCAGATTGAAATGAGGTATAACCGGATTTTCTACTAACAGGAATTCTTTAGTATCTCTGTCAAAGTAACCATTCTCAAAACCATCATCAATTAGATGGCTTAGTTCTCATTTGTATTTTCTTGTGGGATCAAAAGTAAGGGTTTCATACTGGTTGATGTCTCTCAATTGCCTATGTGCTTCCTGTATGAATTGTATTTTATCAAGGACTACAATAGAACCCCCCTTATCTGCATTCCTTATAATTAACTCATGATTTTCACTCAATTTATTAATTGCACAACTCAATTCTTTATTAAGATTTGTACTTTTGTTATTTACAGTGTATGCTAATTTATTTAAATCTTGTTCTATCCTCTGTTGGAATTTCTCTAATATAGTCCCCCTACTTTGGATTGGATATAAACGTGAGGGGTTTCGTAATTTAGGAACCAAGGTTAGGGGTGAGCTCTCATCTATACTAAAACCACTTTCTGCTTGTAAACTTTCCAGTGCAGCCAAATCACATGCTTCACCAAAAGAAAGATTGTCTTTATCTGCTTCAGAATTTGCTGAACTTTGTCTGGTATCTATTGCCTCAGCATTATGATTGGCTGTGCTCGAAGGATCCACATTAAAATGTTTTTTGAGTGTAAAATTCCTTATTAATGTATTTACATCCAAAAGAGTGAGGAATAGGTTAAAATTCTCGGATGGTACAAAATTTAAGCCTAATTCCAAAACCTTCTCCTCATTTTCTGTCAATATGTATGTAGAAAGATTAACAATAGTATTTAATTGTACTTTGTGAGCCCCCTGCCTCTCCTGGTAGGGTATCTTTCTTGTCTGAATTTTTCTTTGCCTCTTCCCCCCACTTCTGGTCTTACAGGGGGGTTGGAAAAAACCTGGGTTACCTCTTTATATTCTGAATCTTTGAGGATCCCCTATATGGTGGGATTGCTGTTGGGTCTTGTATTGGGGTCAGCATAATATCTGCTGGTCTCTCCTAAGCTAGTTTGACTCTGTGTACCTTCAGTGTCTTTGGGTCTCACTACCCTTGTCTCTTTTGTATGTACCATTGTCATTAATTCTTCCTCCCCTGAGGAGGCTTCTTCCCCTGAGAAGTCTGATTCAAATTCACTTTCACTAAAAGTAACCGTTTTTTTAGGTGTGTGTGTGGGCATGGAATCTCTATTAAGACCTCCTCGATTGCTATTATTTCTCCCCCTATTTCTGCCTCTGCCTGATCCTCTCCTATAATTCGTTCTTTGTTTTTTCTGCCAAATGTAAACTTTATTTGAATCGTAATCTGCCTAATCTCTTAAATATTTTTCATGTTTGATATCTTTCAACAACCTCTTTGCCTCTGCTATGGTGTTTTTTAAAATTAAATCAAATTTTTCAAACTGCTCTTCCAGACTACGATTCCCCAAAACTTCTTGTATTGCATCTATTTGTTTTGACACTTCTTTAAGCAATTTAGTTTTGTAATCTATTAATAATAACATTAGCTTAAGAGAGCAATCAGTCAGTGTTTTGTTCCAAATTTTTTGCAAATTCAGCATCCTCAATATTGAAAGTGGGGAACTTGTTAAGTCTTAACCCTCTGGGAACCATACCCAGCTTATAGTACTTATACAATGTCCATATATCCCACTTCAATTTATTTTCTTTGGTTAAGGAAAATTACAATTCTTGAAATAATCTAGGTAAAGTGAATTTAGAATAGTCAGTGGTGAAAACATAGTCCAGTTCCTCTAGGCACCCCACTCTTTGTTCTGTGGATTGTAGAGAGTAAAATGTCTTTCTTTGTGTAATTGAGCTGCTTTGCTCCATACTTGTATTCACTTGTCAGATATTCAGGATTACCTATGTGCTTATTTGAACCGTTAGCGTGGGGACATGCTCAAATGCATTAATTGAAATTAAAAGACAGACAAATGGTTCTAGCACCAAAGGTTAATCCTAAGAAGTAATTAAATAACTGTGGTACAGGTTTTCCTGTTGCTCCACTGAGCACAAATTGACCTCTTTTGGCCTTCTGTTATCAATATGTAAATGTCAATTCGACCTGCCCCAAGGCAATGCAATGCAGTCCCAGCACAATATTATACAATAATGAAGGCAATATGTGTTGCTTACCTGCTCCGTGCGGCAACGGTCACCGACAAGTGTGTCTCGTCTCTTCTATGGGTTGGTCCACAGGAGTCTTGATAAACGGCTTTTGAACCAAGCCTGACTCCCTCCTTGATCACCTCTCGGACAACTTGATCACTTTGCCGCTGAAGTGTTTCTCCTCCTCCCCTTGTTTGTGCTCTGCTTGCGTCTCAGTCTTTCTGGGAAAACCTGCTTTCACTCACAGTCTCAATAGGAAACAGAATAGCACCCACACGCCTAAAAAATACAGAAGGTCAGGGAAGCTCATGGCTAACATTTAAAGGCACATTTCATTGCAGTAATGCCACTTGCAAAGCATGTGATTTCTTACAAACAGGAAATCAATTTAAGTGTTCTGTCACAGGGCAAAGATTTAACCATAGAATGTGTCTAAATTGTAGAGAGAGCATTGCAATCTACTTACTTACTTGCATAAATTGTGACATACAGTATGTTGGGCTCACGACGAAAGGTTCGTGAGAGGATAAGAGCATGTTTCCAATATTAAAGCTGGTACCTTAACTACACCTTTGGTCCAACATTTTAAAACAAAACATCACAATGATCCCAGCTCTCTAAGGTGGACTATTATAGAGAAACCTAAAAAAGGAAATAGAGATAGGGAGATTTTTTTGGCCCTAAGAGAGGTATTCTGGATACATAAGTTGAAAACCAGAAAGGATTGAATTCAGAATTTGACCTAATAAATTTCTGGCAGAAATAAGTTTACGTCAAAGTAAAAGAAAAACATTTTTCAAATATTATGTAGATACAATGGAAATATAAAGCAATATTTATATCCCAAGGAAATAAGTCACTAATGTTCCAGACATCTTAACATTTAAGAAAATTTTTAGTCCATAACCAAAGAGGAAAAATAAAGCATTTGAAGATATCAACAGGATATATAGTTTGGGTCAGTGCAGTAATCAAGAAACACAAAAATGTGATAAAAAAAGCAAGTATTAATTTATCAGCAATAGGTCTATATGCAAGAAAAAATAATACAAAGGCCAAGTATGATACTTGAGCTGGTATGTATACGTTTTTTCAACAACATATGTAAACAAAATAATAATTTAATGAGTAAGTCAGTGCAAGAAAATTAAAAAGTCCAAAATTCAAAAAGTACAAATTAAATAAAAAGATTTAAGTAACCACTTTCCATGTTCCTTAACTATGAGTCTTTCAACTACAATTCTGACAAAAGGTTTAGTAATGGATTATTTCGAATGATATCAAAGTATGCTAGTAATAGGTAACAATTCCAAGTGCATAATCGTAAGAATAACAAATAAACAATAAGCTAGCCGATATCACACAAATAAACCCCCACCTCTAAACAAGAGATCATGCTAGAATTGGGAAATTGCATGTAATCATAACAAATGGAGAGGAAGGGATTAAGTCAACAAGAAAAAAGTAACAGAAAGTGTGGCAACTTTAGAGTGAATGCCGATTGAACACACAAGAATCTAATTTGTATAAACTAAGTCAGTATAAACAAATAAAAAATGTAACAGAAAGTGTGGCAACTTTATAGTGAATGCCGATTGAACACGCAAGAGTTAAATTTGTTTAACATTTGAAACCGCACCTCCAGGGTTAATAATAAGTTCAATAGATTGAAATAGAGTTGTGAGTGTCATAAACAACATCCAGTCAGATAGTCAGTTACCTGTTTTTAGACTATCCAATCAAGTATTGGTGGGTATTTTAAAAGTGTACTCTGTATGTTACTTTCTCATGCTATGATTACGGGTGTCGCCGAAACGCGTAAGCTGGAGAAAGCTGTTCTATCTATTTCATGTTGACACTATTTACAAGATTTTAATGTGAGCTGACAAGCTATAATAAAAGTGAAGTTTTATTTAAACGAAAAATCGCCTGGTGATCCTCATTGACCGTTCTGAAAGCAGCTATTGGACCAATAGGGGAAAAAAAGGAGTGAGCACAGGTGTAAACCGTCAGACTTTGAGTGAAAGTGGGTTTTCCCAGAAAGACTGAGACGCAAGCAGAGCACAAACAAGAGGAGGAGGAGAAACACTTCAGCGGCAAAGTGATCAAGTTGTCCGAGAGGTGATCGAGGAGGGAGTCAGGCTTGGTTCAAAAGCCGTTTATCAAGACTCCTGTGGACCAACCCATAGAAGAGACGAGACACACTTGCCGGTGACCGTTACCGCACGGAGCGGGTAAGCAACACACATTGCCTTCATTATTGTATAATATTGTGCTGGGACTGCATTGCATTGCCTTGGGGCAGGTCGAATTGACATTTACATATTGATAACAGAAGGCTGAAAGAGGTCAATTTGTGCTCAGTGGAGCAACAGGAAAACCCGTACCACAGTTATTTAATTACTTCTTAGGATTAACCTTTGGTGCTAGAACCATTTGTCTGTCTTTTAATTTCAACGTATACAAACATCAACATGAAGTCAGCATCTAAAGCCAAAGCTGATGCATTTTGGTGGGTGCCGTAATCGTAGCTGCTTGCTTCACATATTAAAACAGCATATTTAAAACACAGTGCTGCTTCATGTTGATGTTTGTATACGGTCTGTGCCACAGGCTATATTTTAATATGTCCTAATAAATTTGACTTTTTAATTTTCACTCCCGGCTGGTGCCCCCAATGTCGCCACAACCTACCTACATTTATTAACCCCTAATCTGCCACACCCAACGTCGCTGCCACTATATTAAAGTTATTACCCCTAAACCTATGTCTAACTCTAACCCTAACACCCCCTAACTTAAATATAATTAATATAAATCTAAATAAAATTCCTATCATTAACTAAATTATTCCTATTTAAAACTAAATACTTACCTATAAAATAAACCCAAAAATTGCATAAACATTTTTGCCTAGATTACGAGTTGTGCGTTAGGGTAATAAAGCAGCGTTAAGAGGTCCTAACGCTGCTTTTTTACTACCGCTGCTATTACGAGTCTTGAAGGTTTACTATTTATTAAACCCTAATCTGCGGGCCCCAATGTCGCCGCAACCTACCTACATTTATTAACCCCTATTCTGCCGTCCCCAAAGTCGCCACCACTATATTAAAGTTATAAACCCTTAAACCTAAGTCTAAACCTAACACCTCCTAACTTAAATATAATTAAAATAAATCTAAATAAAATTACTATCATTAACTAAATTATTCCTATTTAAAACTAAATACTTACCTATAAAATAAACTAAAGCTTAGGGTTTATTTTTATTTTACAGGCAAGTTTGTATTTATTTTAACTAGGTAGACTAGTTATTAAATAGTTATTAACTATTTAATAACTACCTAGCTAAAATAAATACAAATTTACCTGTAAAATAAAACCTAACCTAATTTACACTAACACCTAACACTACACTATAATTAAATAAATTAACTAAATTAAATACAATTCCCTAAATTAAATTAGCTAAAGTACAAAAAAACAAACACTAAATTATAGAAAATATAAACAAATTACAGATATTTAAACTAAAAATTAAAAAAACCCTAGCCTAAACTAAACTACCAATAGCCCTTAAAAGGGCCTTTTGGGGGGGGGGCATTGCCCAAAAGTAATCAGCTCTTTTACCTGAAAAAAAAATACAAACAACCCCCCAACAGTAAAACCCACTACCCACACAACCAACCCCCCAAATAAAATACTATCTAAAAAAACCTAAGCTCCCCATTGCCCTGAAAAGGGCATTTGGATGGGCATTGCCCTAAAAAGGGCAGTTAGCTCTATTGCAGCCCAAAGTCCCTAACCTAAAAATAAAACCCACCCAATACACCCTTAAAAAAACCTAACACTAACCCCCTGAAGATCGACTTACCGTGAGAAGTCTTTATCCAAGCCGGGCCAAAGTCCTCAATGAAGCTGTGGAGAAGTCCTCATCCAAGCCGGGCGAAGTGGTCCTCCAGATGGGCAGAAGTCTTCATCCAGACGGCATCTTCTATCTTCATCCATCCGTCACAGAGCAGGTCCATCTTCAAGATATCCAACGCGGAGCATCCTCTTCATCCGACGACTAAAGCTGAATGAAGGTACCTTTAAGTGACGTCATCCAAGATGGCGTACCTTAGATTCTGATTGGCTAATAGAATACAATCAGCCAATAGGATTGAGCTTGCATTCTATTGGCTGATTGGAACAGCCAATAGAATGCGAGCTCAATCCTATTGGCTGATTGGATCAGGCAATAGGATTGAACTTCATTCCTATTGGCTGATTGCATCAGCCAATAGGATTTTTTCTACCTTAATTCCGATTGGCTGATAGAATTCTATCAGCCAATCGGAATCTAAGGGACGCCATCTTGGATGACGTCACTTAAAGGTACCTTCATTCAGCTTTAGTAGTCGGATGAAGAGGATGCTCCTCGTCGGATGTCTTGAAGATGGACCCGTTCCACGTCGGATGGATGAAGATAGAAGATGCCGTCTGGATGAAGACTTCTGCCCGTCTGGAGGACCACTTCGCCCGGCTTGGATGAAGACTTCTCATGTCTTCGTTGAGGACTTCGGCCTGGCTTGGATGAAGACTTCTCCCAGTAAGTCGATCTTCAGGGGGTTAGTGTTAGGTTTTTTAAGGGTGTATTGGTGGGTTTTATTTTTAGGCTAGAGACTTTGGGCTGCAATAGAGCTAACTGCCCTTTGAAGGGCAATGCCCATCCAAATTCCCTTTTCAGGGGAATGGGGAGCTTAGGGTTTTTAGATAGTATTTTATTTGGGGGGTTGGTTGTGTGGGTGGTGGGTTTTACTGTTGGGGGGCTTGTTTCTATTTTATTTTCAGGTAAAAGAGCTGATTACTTTGGGGCAATGCTCCGCAAAAGGCCCTTTTAAGGGCTATTGGTACTTTAGTTTAGGCTAGGGTTTTTTTTATTTTGGGGGGGCTTTTTTATTTTAATAGGGCTATTAGATTAGGTGTAATTAGTTTAAATATCTGTAATTTGTTTATTATTTTCTGTAATTTAGGGTTTGTTTGTTTTTTGTACTTTAGCTACTTTAATTTAATTTAGGTAATTGTATTTAATTTAGTTTATTTAATTATAGTCTAGTGTTAGGTGTTAGTGTAACTTAGGTTAGGTTTTATTTTACAGGTAAATTTGTATTTATTTTAGCTAGGTAGTTATTAAATAGTTAATAACTATTTAATAACTATTCTACCTAGTTAAAATAAATACAAACTTGCCTGTAAAATAAAAATAAACCCTAAGCTAGCTACAATGTAACTATTAGTTATATTGTAGCTATCTTAAGGTTTATTTTATAGGTAAGTATTTAGTTTTAAATAGGAATAATTTAGTTAATGATAGTAATTTTTTTAGATTTATTTTAATTACTTTTAAATTAGGGATGTTAGCGTTAGGGTTAGACTTAGGTTTAGGGGTTAATAACTTTAATATAGTGGCAGCAACGTTGGGAGCGGCAGATTAGGGGTTAATAAATGTAGGTAGGTTGCGGCAACATTGTGGGCAGAAGATTAGGAGTAAATAAATAGTATGTAGGTGTCGGCGATGTTGGGGCAGCAGATTAGGGGTTAATACATATAATGTAGGTGGCGGCGGTGTCCGAAGCGGCAGATTAGGGGTTACAATTTTTATTATAGTGTTTGCTATGCGGGAGTGCCTTGGTTTAGGGGTTAATAGGTAGTTTATGGGTGCTAGTGTACTTTTTAGCACTTTAGTTATGAGTTTTATGTTACGGCGTTGTACAAATAAAACTCATAACTACTGACTTTTGAATGCGTTAGGACTCTTGACGGGGTAGGGTGTACCGCTCAATTTTTGGCCTCCCAGGACAGACTCGTAATACCGGTGCTATGGAAGTCCTATAGAAAAAAGACTTTACGAAGTTTACGTAAGTCGTTTTGCGGTAAGTCCAAAGAAGTGTGCAGTGACCCTAAACCTTCAAGACTCGTAATAGTAGCGGTAGTAAAAAAGCAGAGTTAGGACCTCTTAATGCTGCTTTTTTACCCTAGCGCACAACTCGTAATCTAGGCGAAAATGTTCTGTGCATTTTAATCCTATTTTGCCCAGAAAAGTGAATGCGGGAAAAGACTCCTACAGCTGAAGGCACTTTGGATTTATCAAGTGGCATTAGTTGTGTCAAAAAATGTAAAACCAATTAGGGATTTCAGCCCATTTTATGGATTATGCTAAATTTATCTGCCATACTACTCAGTATTTATGTAACATGTGTGAATAAACTCATTTTGGCTAATACACATGCTTAAAGGTTTATTAAAATTATAGCCAAGTTGGCACTCATTTGCAGGGCATTTGTAGTAGAAGCATATGTTAATTTCTTTAAGTGTGGAGTTTGTAAGTTTATTGCGTTTTACACAGTATGCAATATATAGATAATAATAATATATAGATATAGATATATATCTATAGATAATATTAATATATACATATAATACAGCTATTAGAAAATATTCATCAGGCAGAAGCTCTAATAAGTACTCCTATTACACTACTCTATCTTCTATCTCCCCTGGTATTTACTGACTTCAGGACCATATTGCATTCACCCTGTGGGCACCATGTACTAAGCTTCGAAGTGACCGCTCGTCTGTATTTCCGCATCAAAATTCGCTCACGATCTGCATCTCGTATTTACCAATCTGCGATCGAATAGAAAAACCACTATTTTTCATCAGCTATCGTAATTTTACGCAACTAATCGTTCCTAAGCCTTTTTCCACTTACTACATGTTCGATCACACGTAAATTCGCTTTAATCGGAAATTATGAATGTTACAACTAATCCGTCCGCTCCAACTTTCACTGTAACTTCGCATGATTTGCTTTGCGACCATTTAGGTAGCGAATACAATAGAAAACTATAGGGAGTATCAACCTGACGCCAGGTAAAAGTACTTAAGTGAAAGGACTAGACTACTATTGTATCATTATTGGTTTTTGGATCACTGAATGAAGATGGAGACACTTTTACACATGTTTCTTTTCCGATTGATTCAATTACGAGGAAGAAGGGCTATACAGGCACTGGTTGACAACAATGGATTGCAAAGAAGGAGAAATTTTTCAATCATGATTCTGTTACAGAATACAACTTTATAATACCTTAACGTAAGAGACACATTTTTGGTGCAGACAATTAAACAATATGAATATTACTTTGGAGATTAATTTATAATTACCTTGAATATCGCTATCACAGTCATCAGTTATACCCTTAATGACCTCCATGCCAAGCCTCTGTAAAACTTTTCTTTCAAAGTCAGTCAAATCTGCGACCTAAGGTTGTCCGCCTCCAGTACCTCGTGCATATTGCTTTTCTTTGGCAATTTTGGCTTTAGTTTGACGCTTTATATAGTTGAACCTTTTTTTGCAGGAGTCCATATCTTTTTTAGTTGGTCCTTGAGCACTCACAGCATCACAAATTTTTTCCCAAATAAACTTCTTACGAGCACCGGGGGATTGCTTGACTCGACTACCATAAATATTGTCATAATATTCGAGTACTAGATCAACAAGTACAACATTCTGTTGATGAGAGAAATTAGGGTTGCGAGTCTTCTTAGAAGTAACTGAATCTCCGGAGCAAGTCATCTTCTCAAAGTGAATACCGAAAAGTAAATAAACAATATTCTAAGATTTCTGGAAAAATGCACATTCTTATACATGTCAGCAGCCACTTGTCTGATGATTATGGAACCTAGATGGTCACGTGGGTGAAGAACTAAACCAATTAGGTTGCAGACTGCTTTGTAACTTTGCTCTTTCGTGCCGAACGAAGCTTCAAAGTTATCAATAATCCGATTGTCTTCGAGACACAATAGACGCAAAATTTTATGGCTTGGTTATTAGTACATTCATGTAACAAAGTTCTATGCGCATGGTGCGAATGCCGGCGGGTTAATTCGATACGGTCTGTGCAAAAAATTTGATGCCTTAGTACATGGCGCCCTGTGTCTGTCTCTCTCTCTGCTTCAAACCAGTGTAAAAGCTTTGCTTTCTCTAAAATCTTAAAGCAATGGTAAATGTGAGGGATATGCAACTAGTGATTACAAATATTTGTTGTTAATCCACTTTAAGTAAAAAAAAATGTTTTTCAATAAAAAGCCTTTATATTTTATACCTAATTACAAGGTATACAAAATTACAGCAGTGGAAAACCAAAAATAGGAGGTCTGTCTCAGCTTAATTGAGGTGCATGCATTGGGAGCGGGGGGGGGGGGGGGTCTAGTTGAATCCCATATTAATGGTATATGAGCTCTTTGTCACTAGAAGGAATTCTTTGCTGAGCACAAATTTATAGTGTATAAGCAGCCACATATTTCTTAAATTACAATAAGCATGTGCAACTCACTTAGACAAGGCTAGCAGTGAGATGGTTGGGGGGAGGCTATGCTTTTCAATTAAACGTGTGGCACAACTTATGATAGGCTGTGCCATACAAAGGAAAAAAGTATTCTCTGTTTACGGTAAATTATTGATCAAATAATGTTTTTTATTAAAAAAACAAAAAAACACACACCATCATCAAGGCAATGCATACATTTAAATGCACGCCTCTAGTAATTAATTATTTACCATTCCTTTAATTCTCTGGTATGTACTGACTTCAGGACTGTACAGCATTCACCCTATGTCTGTCTCTCTCTGCTTCAACCCAGTGTAACTGCTTTGCTCTCTCTAAAATCTTAATTCTCTGGTATGTACTGATTTCAGGAACATACATCATTCATCCTGTTTGTCTCTCTCTCTCTCTCTCTCTCTCTCTCTCTCTCTCTGTGCTTCAACCCAGTGTAACTGCTTTGTTCTATAAGAAGATGTCATCTCCATTAATTGCTTATGACTTGCGTTTTTCCTGCTCTAATTTATGATCTCTGCTAATTATGACCATGTGAATGCTATTACCTATAAATTGGATAAAACTAGCTTATCAGAGTGTATCTTGGCAGATCATTTATATAGTTGCAGCATGTGTGAAGTTCTTTAAGTGTATAGTTTATAAGTGTATTGAGTTATACACTGAGTTAGACAAAGGAGTAGACAACATTTTAAACAAGTACTTTCATATTTCTAATCTTGTGTTTGCCCTTACTTTCTCCTTCCTTCTCCTTAAAGTCACAGCTCCTCCTTTCACAACCAAGATAATTCATATATTTCCTCCTCTTCTATCCTGTCCCCTCTTCAACACACGTCAACTCTATTCCTATCTCATATCACTCAGTCAACCATTCTACACTGGAATTAAGATTTTTTTTTAACTATCCTTCTTCTCATTGCAACTGGGTATGTCTCTCCTAAATATACAAAGATAAGAATTAGGGGCTAAAGGTACATTGTGCTTATACTGGTATCACATATAATAAATGTGAGATAGACAAACCTGAGTTAACATAGGCGTAGCACAGTCAAACAGTAAATAATGTTGAAATAAATGTAATAATTGACTAAATTACTGGGGTACAAAAATAACAATTTATTACAGTCCTCAAATAATATTACGGTACTCAAAATAGTAAAAATATTAATAATAAAAATTGGACGTCTCCGATAAAAAATAACAATTAAAAGAAATAGAGAGAAAATTGCCACCACTGAGAGTCAATTGATACAATAGATAAAAAAAGAAACAGTCAGTCACTGTCAAAGAATTGCAACTAAGTTCAAGTGCAATAGTGCTATTGCGAAGCTGCAGTGCATAAAGGTAACCAAGGATATCTCTTTTAACATGTGACTACATTGTACCTGGCTTCCGGAATGATTGATAAACACGGGATAAGACAAACTTTTCTTAGCCGCTCAGCCTCAGTGTTGTTTGTTCCTCGGCGTTATGGTCACGTCTGTATATGATATCAGTGGAATTCAATCCTATTAGTAAATCATATTTGCTTTGTCTTTGGCACTTGTCAGTGCAGGCTTTCAGTATATCATACCAAGCTTTAGTATAGTAGACCAGAGTAAAGTCCCAAACAATCCTCCGATATTAAGGAGGAGTACTTCACAAATAGTTAGAGTATTCTGGCTGCAAAAACATCAACGCGTTTCTCCCTACGTGAGGGCTTTTTCTAGATGAGTAGCAAGCAGTTCAGTGCTTCCTTAAAAGTGTTGCCAATGTTCCTTATTGGTCATATTTTTATGAGAGGGAGCAATCTTGAAACCTTTGAACTAATGGTTCTGAAAGATTTAAGAAAGAGTCATCCATCTAAATATAATGGATCAAATATGACTAAAAAGGACAGACTAATTCTAGAAAAACTAAAAAAGAATAATGATGTGACTATAAAGCCTGCAGACAAGGGCGGTGGGATTGTCGTTATGGACATGGCCCAGTATGAAAATGAGGCTCTAAGAATACTAAGTGACAATAGAACATATATTGAACTAGATCTAAATCAAACCAATAAGTTTGCAGCAAAAAATATGATTATTACAGAAGGCAAAAAGTTAGGGATCCTAAACGAAAAAGAGTCAGAATTTCTTAGTCCAAAATATCCAAAAATCCCTATCTTTTATTTCTTGACCAAGATTCATAAAGACATAAAAAACCCACCATGCAGGCCAATTATTTCAGTTATAGGGGCACTCTTCTCAAACTTGTCACAGTATGTTGATACTTTCCTTCAAAAATATGTTAAAAATTTGGGTTCATATTTAAGAGATTCTACTTAGGTTCTGAACATTTTGGATACTATCAAATGGGAAGAGAACCTATTTTTAGTTACATGTGATGTAACTTCCCTCTACACAATTATAAACCCTGATATGGGTGTACAGGCAGTAAAGTAGTTTCTTGATGGTGACCCTGAAATCCAATTATAACAAAATATTTTTTTTTATTAAAAAGTATTGCTTTCATACTTGAAAATAACTATTTTGTTTTCAACAACAAATTCTACATGTAAATTGAAGGGACAGCTATGGGCATGAGGTTTGCACCAAGTTATGCAAATATTTTTATGGGAAACTGGGAAGAACAATTTTTCCATGAGAATGACTATGGTGCAAACCTCGCTCTATAGAAGATACATCGACAATATTTTGACCATATGGAAAGGTTCAGAAATAGACCTTACTAATATGTTCAATTTAATGAATAATAACAATAAAGGACTCACTTTTGCATATAATTACAGTCAGGAGTCAATATTTTTCCTTGACTTAGAAATTATGGTCTGTAATAATAACATAGAAACAAAGACCCATTTTAAAAAAGTTGACTCAAATAGTTTTATACACGCTGATAGCTGTCACCTCACACAATGGAAGAATAATATTCCAGTTGGACAAAGTTTAAGAATTAGGAAAAATTGTTCAAGGATGTCAGATTTTGAAAACCAAATTGAGATACTCAGGTTGAGCGCTTCTCTCTTTTTATTTATGCAAATTATGACACTTGGGGAAGTCTCCCTAAGTGTGATGCGGGAATCCAGACGTGGACCCGTTGCTCAGTGTGCCTAGAGGGATATGGCTGCACCTCACTGACGAGGCCCACAATAGGCCGAAATGTACGTCTGGGGTTTTGCCATTTCTCTCGTTCAGAGAGGGATTGCCTAGTATTTCGGGGCTGGACTGCACTGTTAACTCAGGATCAGACTGATATGCTACAGGAATTTACTGTTTGACTTTGCTACGCCTATGTTAACTCAGGTTTATCTATCTCACATTTATTATATGTGATACGAGTATATGCACAATGTACCTTTAGCCCCTGGGTGCTCCTAATTCTTATCTTTGTATATTTAGCCTAAATGTGGGGGATATTTTAGGCTTTTTAGGAGTTTGGTACCACGCTCTGCGCATACTCTCTTGCTATTGCTAGATATGTCTCACCTAAACCAGGTCCACCCTCTGCCTCTCTCTGCTCACTACCATGAAGGACACCTCCGGAATCTTACCACATAAACCTCTCAACCTCATTAAATGCATTTCTGTTAATACCCCACAATTTCCTTGTGCCCTTTGGAATGCATGCTATGTTTGCAACAAGCAACAAGCACACTTCTATTCATGACCTATTCATTTCACGATCACTTAACCTATTATCCCTCTCCCATTCTTTCTCATTTTTGAAGTGAATTCTATCTGCCTCTTCTCCCCTATAGCTCTCCGTGTTGCTGTTATCTATTGGTCTCCTAGCCCAGCATCACAATTTCTAGACAACTTTAAAGCCTAGCTCCCATACTTCCTATATTGTAACATCCCTTCTCTCATCTTAGGTGACTTCAACATACCCATTGACAATTCTAACATGCTTGCTGCCTCTAAACTTCTTTCTCTTATCACCTCTTTTGGCCTGTACAGACAGACAACATCTTCAACCCACTGTGAAGGCAACTCAATTGACATGGCCTTTACCAATCTCTGTGCCATTTCTAACTTCTCTATTTTCCCCTTTCCTCTCTCTATTAACTTTCTATCTTACTCTAGCTGTAGCAGCCTTAAAGACCTTAAAAAAACTGCTACCTTACAGGAATTTAAATTACTTGGATCTCACAGACTTTTCTGCTCAACTGAAACCTCTACTCTGCAACATTTCATCCCTCTCTTGCTGAATAATTCTGCACTAGAATCAACACTTGACAAAGCTGCACCTTCCACACTTAATAACAACCATTGCTCACCAAAAAGACCTGCTATCTTCAGAGATATTCACGGATTGCTGAATGTCAGTGAAACATTCACAAACCCGTGCGGATTTCCTGCATTATAAATTCATCCTCAGATTATTCAACTCTACTGTCAGCCTTGTCAAACAAGTTTATTTTTCATCCATTGTGTCAACTCAAGCATCCAATCCCAGAAGGCTACTTTAAACATCTAACTCCTTCCTACATCCACCTGCACCTCCATCCACTACCAAACTCACTGCTCATTGCTGATGAAATTGACACAATAAGAAAACACATCTTTCCCTAACACCCCTCAAACCCAGCCCTCCTACACACCCCTTCTATTAACAAAATTCTCTATTACTTTTCTCCTGTAACAGTGGAAGAAGTCTTCATACTCCTATCTTCCACTCATCTTACAAGCTGTCCTCTTGACCCTATTCCTTAACACTTTTTCCCCTCTCTCTCTGCTTCTCCCCTGCCCTAACTCATCTCTTTAACCAGTCTCTTGATACTGTCACATTTCCTGATACATTCAAGCATGCATCAATCATACCAATCCTATAAAAGCCCTTGCTTGAACCCTCCACACCTTCTAATTATTGACTCGTCTCCTTACTTCCCTTTGCTTCAAAATTATTGGAATGACTAGTCTATAATCACCTAATTCAGTTTCTCTCAACTAACTCCTAACTTAAATCCTTACAATCTGGTTTCCACCCTAAACACGCAACAGAAACCGCTTTTACTAAAGTAGCAAATTATCTGCTTTCAGCTAAAGCAAAGGGACACTACTTCTTACAAATGTTTCTGGATCTCTCTGCTCATTTAACACAGTTGACCAGCCTCTTCTCTTACAAATCCAACATTCTTTTGCCATCTGAAACCCAGCCCTTTCCTGGATTGCTTCATATCTCTGAAATCGTGCATTTACATTTTCCTTTAATAACACATTCTCTGATCCTTTGCCTCTCTCTGTAGGAGTACAGCAATGCTCTGTTTTGGATCCCTTGCTTTTTTCTCTCTTTACATCCTCCCTTGAAAAAAATATGCTCTCCTTTGGGTTTCAGTACCACTTATATGCTGATACCCATATACCCATATCTATCGTTCCTCTCATGATATCTCTCCCTCTTTACTCAACCGGATTGCTAGCTGTCTCCCTGCAATTTCCTCTTGAATTCCACTCACACTACCTCTAACTCAATCTGTCTAAAACTGAGCTGCTTCTTATTGCCTCCTCTCCAGGACCTCCAACACCTGACATTTCTCTTACAATTGGAGATTTTATCATGGTTATATATGCAAATTAACCATCGGCTAGATTTGAGTTTTGTGGTATGAGTGAAAAAGCAGCGTTAAGGCTCTTTTTCACTACTGCTGGTATTACGAGTCTTGCAGGTTTAGGTGTACCGCACACTTTTTTGGCCGTAACACAACGTTACTACCGCAGCTTTCCAAAAGTCCTTTTTCAATGGGACTTCCTTTGCGCCAATATTACGAGTCTGCCTGGGAGGCCAAAAAGTGAGCGGTACACCCTATACCATTAAGATCCATACCGTAAACTGAAAGTCAGTAGTTATGAGTTTTACGCTACAAAGCCGTAACATAAAACTCATAACTAAAGTGCTAAAAAGTACACTAACACCCATAAACTACCTATTAACCCCTAAACCGAGGCCCTCCCTCATTGCAAACCATAAAATAAAATTATTAACCCCTAATCTGCCGCTCCAGACATCGCCGCCACTATAATAAACATATTAACCCCTAAACCGCCGTACTCCCGCATCGCAAACACTAGTTAAATATTATTAACCCCTAATCTGCTGTCCCTAACATCGCTGCAACCTACATTACTGTTATTAACCCCTAATCCACTGCCCCCAAAATTGCTGCCACTATACTAAAGTTTTTAACCCCTAAATCTAACCCTAAGTCTTTCAATAAAATAAATTACATTAATTAAATACAATTAACTAAATTACAAAAAACAAACAAACACTAAATTACACAAAATAAAAAAAGAAATTATCAAATATTTAAACTAATTACACCTAATCTAATAGCCCTATCAAAATAAAAAAGCCCCCACAAAATAAAAAAAAACCTAGCCTAAACTAAACTGCCAATAGCAGTTGCCCCAAAGAAATCAGCTCTTTTACCTGTAAAAAAAAATACAAACACCCCCCCAACAGTAAAACCCACCACCCACACAACCAAACCCCCCAAATAAAAACCTACCTAAAAAAACCTAAGCTCCCCATTGCCCTGAAAAGGACATTTGGATGGGCATTGCCCTTAAAAGGGCATTTGGATGGGCATTGCCCTTAAAAGGGCATTTAGCTCTTTTTCTGCCCAAGCCCTAAGCTAAAAATAAAACCCACCCAATAAACCCTTAAAAAAACCTAACACTAACCCCCAAAGATCCACTTACAGTTTTTGAAGACCCAACATCCATCCTCAATGAAGCAGCAGAAGTCCTCAGCGAAGCCGGCAGAAGTCTTCATCCAAGCGGGCCGAAGCCTTCATCCAAGCCGGCTGAGAATGAAGAAAAAATTATAATAGGAGTAAATTAGAAAGTTGCTTAAAATTGCATGTTGTATCAGAATCACGAAATAAAAAATGTGGGTTCAGTGTCCCTTTAAGAAAATTACCTAATAAAAGTAAATTAGAAAGCTGTTTAAAATTGCATGCTCTACCTGAACTATGAACTTAAAAATTTGTGTTGCATGTACTTTAAGATGACCCATCATTGGAACTGAGGAGCCTACCCCAACCCCTGAAAAACAGCCCCAGATCATTATCCCTCCTCCACCAAACTTGACAGTAGGCAATATGCATTTTAGTAGGAAGAATTCTCCTGGCACCTGCCACACCCAGATTCTTCCATCAGATTGTCAGATAGTGAAGCATGACTCATCTTTTCAGAGAACACGTTTCCACTGCTACAGAGTCCAGTGGCCGCATGATTTAAACCACTCCAGGCATAGCTTGACACCCTTCTGTTTAAAAATTAGTAATCATTGTGGGGCTTACTATCTCCCCTATGGGAGATCGCTTTGAATAGATTGATTTAAAATACAGTGGGTTAATTGAGTGTCTATCTGACCGCTATACACCAAATGCTACATACTACTCTCTAAGTAATTTATTTCTAACTACTTTATAACTGTAACGCATGTCGCTACGGACATAATAGGGAACATAAGATGAGTATTAACTTATGAGCGCACTGTTTTGCTACAAACTTATATGCTGTGGACAAACGATATTACTAAGATTATATAGATAGCAATTCACAGGTGTGCCTATACCTATATACCCTTATTTTTTAAGCTTATTACTATTGCGTTACAGTCCTTACCATAGATATATAGCACTGATCCTTACTGATCGTGAGGGCAAGAATATATCTTACTTAGGGGTATTATATACTGTATGTACACATTTTCCTTCAATTTACTATTTGACAAACAATACTTTGTTTTGCCTTTGGAGGATTAGCAGTGCTCATCATTGATAACGTTTTTAACTTACACTAACACGCATTCTACATACACAGGTTTTATTGGTGGCATGGTCCACAATATCTCTTTTTTAACGTATATTGAATAAAAGCTATATTTTAATTTAATTTTTTGGTCTATTTTGGTAATAATAAATAATAAAAATATATCAACCTTCCATTTACATTCACTAGGTATTATAACCTTCAAGTGTGCCACTATAATGCTTCTTTCCCCTATCTACAATATAAACATAGCTTGACATTGCACATGTTGATGCAAGGCTTGGCTTCCAGAGGAAGTTTGGAATGCTGTAGTGAGTGATGCAACAAATGATCCTACACATTTTAGCACTCAAAAGGTCCTGCTTGTGAGTTTGTGTGGTTTACCAATTTGTGGCTGGGCTGTTGTTTAGCCTGGATGCTACCACTTCACAACAATAGCACTTACAGCTGACTGGACAGATCTTTTAATGATAGTTTAACCCCGTTAAAGCAATGTTTCCTGTATGATGGCTGTTGCGATTAGAGGGCTTTAACAGAGCAGGTTTAGATGACGAAGCAAGACTGCACTATTTCTGCATACCACCCATGTTGATATTGGTGATATTCATGTTGTTAAAGGGACATGAAATCCAAAACTTTCTTTCAGGATTCAGATAGAGAATACAATTTGAAACAACTTTCTAATTTACTTCTATTATCTCATTTGTTTTATTCTCTTGGTATCATTTGTTGAAGGAGCAGCAATGCACTACTGGGGCGCGATCCGATATACGGTGTAGTTTTCGGCGCAAGCGAGGGAACCCGTGCCGCCCGTAATTTCACCTCCCAACTCGACCTATCCAATATACTGCGCCATCAGATGCTAAACTGGCGTAAGTAGGAAAAACTTGCGATCAACTAAAATGTGCGCAAATACACATTTTAGTCATCGCAAGTACTTACGCCAGGATTTTGTTCACGTAAAGTCTCAATAAAGTGTAGTTTTATGCAAATTAGGCTACGAATCGTAAAAAACAACGGCCAAGTCTAAAAGATGCGCCACGTAATTACGCCATTCAAAATTCATACATAAACCCATGCACAGCGGCCATTTTCTTTAGTGTGTTTGTTGGTTCTTGGAGCTACAGCACACTACAGTGAGTAGAGAGATTAGTGTTAAAAGTAGTGTTAAGTTAGTTAGGTCGGATTGTTGGATTGTTAAGCCTGTACATTTACTTACACTTTTTTTTACATATTGCATACATTTTGCATACACACATATACAAAATACACAACACTTTTTTTTTCTAACACCTCACACATTTTATTTATCTTTTACAGTGTGATAGGCTGAGTGTTTGGTTGTGATTGTGTGTAATTGAAGTGGGAGTGAGTGTGTGTAGTTTGAGGATGACAGGGAGAGCTAGGGCGGGTGGAGGAGGGAAGGGGAGTTGCAGGGAGAGGATTATGGACAGGAGGAGCAGCAGGGTCCCCGTCAGGGAGTGAGTGGAGGGGGGAGAGTTAGAAGGAAGGATGGGAGTGGGGTTGCCCCAAGGTCAGGCACACTCAGAAGAGGGACAGAGGGTGCACATGGGGATACAAGAGGGGAGGAGGGAGAGGATAGGGAGGAACCCACACCAGGGACATCCCAGGGAGGGAGCCAGGCGGCCCAGGACGAGGAGCGCATGAGGTGCCCCAACTTCTCTTTTTAAGAAAACCTTGCGCTTGTCCAGGCAGTCCTTGAGAACCACACCGCCCTCTTTGGCCAAGAGAAGGACAAAGGAGTTGCCCGAAGGCGTAAAGATGCATGGCTGAGGGTCGAGGAGGCAGTCAACGACATGGCCCAGCAGAGGAGAAATGTGGATGGGCTCAAGAAAAGGTGCAATGACTGCAAGAGGCGGGTCAAGGAGAAAATGGGCCAAGAAGCCATGCAGCAGAGGGGAACAGGCGGTGGTCCTCACCAGGAGGCGGAATATAATGAGTGGCAGGAGCTCATTCGCAGGTCCCTGAGCGTCACAGCAGTCCGTGGACTTCCAGGGGCTCGTGACTCAGGGACTGCAACATCAGTACAGCATGCTGGTGAGTAACATCCCAAACACGAGTATTATATGTATTTGAGATATAACATCCTTTAATGTCACACATTCATGTACACAACGAGGAGCATGGTATTTGGCCTACTAACAAAAACATCTACAATTATATTTCACATTAAAGGGACATTAAACCAAAGCTTTTTATGTCATTATTCAGATAGAGAATATAGTTTTAAACAATATCCCAATTTACTTCTATTATGTAATTTGCTTCATTATTTTGTTATTCTTTGTTTATTAAATATCAATGCACATGGGTGAGCCAATCACATGAGGCATTGATGTGCAGCCACCAATCAGCAGCTTCTGAGCCTATCTAGATATGCTTTTCAGCTAAGAATATCAAGAGAATGAAGCACATTAGGTAATGGAAGTAAATTACAAAGTTTTTTTAAAATTGCATGCTCTAGCTGAATCATGAAAGAATAAAAATGGGTTTAATGTCCATTTAATGCTACTTAACACATTGAAATTCATGATATGAGTTGGAATAGTGAAATACTAACATGTCTCGGAGTAACACAGGCCACAAGCCACATTTAGAGTTTTCAGTAAATGGACACTATAGCCATCACAATACTTTTAGCTCAAGAAAGCACGTTATGTGCCTACATCAGGCTAAAGGAAATTGTGTGACCATAGTGTCACTTAAAGAACACATTTTCTCCATCACTGAACTATTGTATTAAACACATACATGTATACTTTGCATATTAAAATCCCTCATATCACAAATCACAATGTGCACATGCATGTTATAGAGTTTGACATGAGAACGAGTATAGGCCCTAGCATGTATCAATGTACATTGTATGCCCACATGGATATATATATGATTGTACTAATACCTCTCATCATTTGACTCCTCCACAGAACCTCCTGTCACCAGGGTGGAAACGGCCATGCATCCACCGCAACCACCAGGCCAGAGGATGGCTCCAGCACAACCAGCAGGCCAGAGGATGGCTCCAGCACAACCAGCAGGCCAGAGGATGGCTCCAGCACAACCACCAGGCCAGAGAATCCCTCAACAGTATGCTCCCAGGCATGAGGTGGGTTGGATTGCCACTGTTAAGGACCCATATGTCATGCCACCAAGATTTGAAGAGGAGCCCTGGCAGGAGCCCTGGGCGGAGGACTATTCTTTGGTTATGAGGGGCAGCCAAGGCATCCCCAAAGGGTAGATGTCTTTACCTCCCCTCCCAATATCAGGCCAGTCAGGACTTTTACCACCAGGACATACAAACTGGTCAGGCTGAGTGGTCGCACACCAGTTGTCAATGGGACTACCAGTCCACCCGGAGAGCTCCACCATCCGCTTCCATTGGAAGAGCTCCAGCATATGAAGAGGAGCATATAGCTGTGGTAGTTCCTCCTGAGGCACCAGCCAGCATTGTTCCTCCTGAGGCACCAGCCAGCATTGTTCCTCCTGAAGCAACAGCCAGCATTGTTCCTCCTGAAGCAACAGCCAGCATTGTTCCTCCTGAGGCACCAGCCAGCATTGTTCCTCCTGAAGCAACAGCCAGCATTGTTCCTCCTGAGGCACCAGCCAGCATTGTTCCTCCTGAAGCAACAGCCAGCATTGTTCCTCCTGAAGCAACAGCTGACATTGTTCAAGATGCAACAGCAGCTAGAGGTGAACCTGCGCCTAGAATCCCTGCTGGTGAAGAGCCTTTAGATCATCTGACTTCTGCCCTGGGCGACAAATACATTGCCCTCCAGAGGAGGCAAACATCAACCTGCGAGAGGCTCACATCAACCTGCGAGAGAATGCAGAGAGACCAACGCAGGTTTTACAGGAGCCAACAGACTTTACTACAGCGTTCCATTGAGCTGCAACGGGACATGTCAGCATCTTTAAGTGGTATTGTCCAGAACCAATCCCAGATGCTGGGAGTTATTTCGGACATGCAGATGCAGAGTGACAACAGATGGCGGGAACAAAACCAACTGTTGGGTGTGTTGGTGGAGCATTTCACACACCAGCAGGACATTGCCTCCAGCCTCTCATCTGTGGCCAGCACTCCTGCAGAATCCTCTGAATCCACACAACCCAGGAGAGGCAGGAGAGCCACTCCAGGCACCTCAGCCCCCTCATCTAAGAAGCCTAAAAAAAAAAAATATTGTTTTATTTCATCCTAAATCTTGTCCTCTGTTATTTACCATATAATTGTCATCCACATCCATGTGAGGGGTGTTTAAGTACACTAATATTTTTGAAAAATATAATAAGGCCTGTGTGGAAATGGCCCAGAAAAGGTAATATCATCATGTTTATGACATATTCATGTTCTCTAAACCACATCACATAGTTGTGTATGAAGGGTACATATAGTGATATTCACTTTTAAGATGTAAATCAAGGTTTCTCACATCCAATAGAAATTGACCCATGTGCAGGGATAGGCACGAGCCAAGGGTGTGGCGGACATTTTCTAAGGTAAAGACTTTTAGTGAAGGACACCTTGCCTATCCCTGCACATGGGTATATTTTTTCATTCCTCGAAATGATAGTCAATAAATCATAGTGACCAAAACATGAATTGAACTAATGATATATTTTCAGTAATTATGGTGGTTAAGGGAATGGGGGTGGGATGTAGTAGTTTCACTTACATGCAGTGGAAATCCGCAGTATGTAATTTGATGACCAGCTGCAGCAGGGGCAGCACCATCACCATGGACCTCAGCAGCAACTATAGAATCAGCATGTGTAGACAGAACAACAGGGGATTGTAGGGTTTCCAGCACCCCTTGTGCCCCATGATTGACCCCTTGTGCCCCATGATGACCCCTTGTGCCCCATGATTGACCCCTTGTGCCCCATGATTGACCCCTTGTGCCCCATGATTGACTCCTTGTGCCCCATGATGACCGCTTGTGCCCCATGATGCACCCCTTTGTGATTGGTTTGACAAACTTGCAGGGGCAGGAATAATAAATGCTTTGAAGAGGTTAACTATTTGTGATCAAGCTGCTGATATGTATGTTGTTAAGCATGCACTTGTTAGGCCTTCAGAGAGTTACGTTGGTTTCTAAGTCAGTGCAAGGGTTGCTGCGCCTTCAATTTGTGGCGAGATATCCGTATATTGGATACCAAACTGCGCATGTTTTGTATGTCAGTCTATGGGCCAAAAAAACGACGGGCGAAGGCAGAAATATACGCGTGTAACTTCTAAGTTACGCCGTATATAGGATACCAAACCCGCGCAAATATTGGCATCGCCGGCTTTTGCGGGTGACGATTTATATCAGATCGAGGCCCTGGTTTCAAACTGAACACACGGGTGAGCCAATGACAATCAGTATATATATGCAGCCTCCAATCAGCAGCTAGAACCTAGCTTCTTTGCTGCTCCTGAGCTTACCTACATACACATTTCAGCAAAGGATAACAATAGAAGGAAGCAAATTAAATAATAGAAGCAAATTGGGAAGTTGTTTAAAATTGTATTCTCTATCTGAATCCTAAAAGAAACATTTTGGGTTTTATGTCCCTTTAAAGCCCAAAAGACCCTTGCTAAAGATGACATGCAGGTTAAATTGCTGTCATTAAGGGGTTAAAGTCACTGAACTCTTCAGTATAACCCATTGTACTGCTAATGCTTGTCTATGACGATTTCATGGCAATATGCTGGATTGTATTCACCTGTTATCACTGGATGTGGCTAAAACACTAGAACAAAATATAAATATATATTTTTATATATATTTTTTATATTTTTTTTTTATTATTATTTTTTGACGAAAAGGAAAATCTGAATGAAAGCACCAAAGCAAATTTAAAAGAAAAAAAAAATTGACAGTATTCATTAAAAAACACTTTTTTCCAACCATTTAAAATACTTATAACCCTAATACAAAAACTCATCCATATGAAAATATAGGCAATTGTAAAATTGCAGAAAGCAGCGTAATGTGATTTATATTGGTTCCAGGATTTAATTTTTAAAGTGAGTCCCCTGATCACTGCTAATTTCGCTCCACGGTGTGAAGTGTCCCTTTCCAGCAAGCTCCATTACTTTTAATAGGAGACATTTCGCCACTCACAGGGACTTCCCTTTCATAACGATAATTCCACCAGGGCAGCCTCTGCGAGAAAAACCCCGTCAGAACTTGCAATGTTTAGACCATTGGGCCCTTAGTGCAGCAACTCCCAGGGCCTGCACTAAAGGAGAATGTCCTGCTATTAGAGCAGTGGGGTTCTGTCATGGAAGAGGAGCAGATTAGCGTGCTCCACAGCATGCAGAAGGTATGTATAAAGCTACAGGTTAACTTTTCCCCCCTGTAGCTTTGGAACATTTACATTTGTTTAATTAAAATGAATATAAATGTTTAATTAATATTCAATACCAGCTAGCATGGGCAACAAATATTCAGGGAAACTAATTTCCCCAAATATTCATTATGAAAATTTTGAACAAAACACAATTTTTGCTTGCGCACAAGTCTAATATATGTGTGTGTGTATATGTTACAGTTAAAGTGCAGAAATCGTTAATGTGCACATTACCTAGTTAATCTGCAGATTAACTGATTTGCTCAGTTAAAGTGCAGAATCCGCACTTTACCTAGGTAATATGCACGTTAACTGCTTCCGTGTAGTTAAAGTTGGAAAAGTTTGTTTCTCTCATGTAAACTGTTTATTTAAAGAGAAGCTGAAGAATGTTCCGTTTTCGGCCGAGGGTAGATACGCTCCAGAGTGCTCTGTTCTAATCACCTAGGTAATGTGCACATTAACGGCTTCCATGTAGTTAAAGTTGGAAAAGTTTGTTTCTCTCATGTAAACTGTTCATTGAAAAAGAAGCAGAAGAATGTTCCGATTTCGGCCGAGGGCAGATACGCTCCAGAGTGCTCTGTTCTAATCAGAGCCTCGGGCGCCGCAAATGTCTCTGGGAACCTTACCATGGGTCCCATCCCCCATGCCTTGAAATTCTCTGTCTATTTATTATAGATTCGATAGATAGATAATTTCCCAGACAGAGAATTTCAAGAAGTGCGGGCTGAGACCCATGGTAAGGTTCCCAGAGGCAGTTGCGGCGCCCGAGGCTCTGATTAGAACAGAGCACTCTGGAGCGTATCTGCCCTCGGCCAAAATCGGAAAACATTCTTCGGCTTCTTTTTCAAAAAACAGTTTACATGAGAGAAACAAACTTTACTAAAAAGCTAAAGTGCTTGAAAGTGTATTATTTGTTTTTCAACTGTATTATCACAGATACATTACAGCTAGAATGGCAGATATTTCACATTCTTAGTACGATGTTCTTACATTTTTTTGTGCTCATTGCATAATTCCACAATGGGTTGCAGGG
Organism: Bombina bombina; assembly: GCF_027579735.1. Lineage (NCBI taxonomy): Eukaryota > Metazoa > Chordata > Amphibia > Anura > Bombinatoridae > Bombina > Bombina bombina. The sequence continues at coordinate 1,262,003,462 of NC_069500.1, forward strand.
AAGTCGATTCTGTAACAATTCAGAATGCAGAATGGGAAATATAAAATGCTTAGAAGTGTAGAGGCCAAGATGCTAATAAATGCAAAAACAGAATGAGAGCAGTTGTTATACCCTTGGGAAAACTACTATAAACTTGTTAAGAAGTTGAAGTGTGTCTGGGCAATGAATGATGCATAAATTGCGCCGCACTGCCCTTTAAGATTTTGTTTTTACCTCCATTTTCAGAAGAAAGTGCCCCAGGCTCTCTAAAAAAAGTGATATGAACTGATTATCATAGGAAAAACCATGGGACTCCCTTTAGTTTATATATATATGTTACCGCTAAAGTGCATTTTTTGCACTTTAATTAGTGCCTAGTAGGTAATGTACAGATTATCTAGGTAATTTGCAGATTACCTAGGTAATTTGAGAAATGAAACAATTTTTCTGCACTTTAACTCCATTTTCAGAAGAAAGTGCCCCAGGCTCTCTAAAAAAAAGTGATATGAACTGATTATCATAGGAAAAACTATGGGACTCCCTTTAGTTTATATATATGTTACCGCTAAAGTGCATTTTTTGCACTTTAACTAGTGCCTAGTAGGTAATGTGCAGATTACCTAGGTAATTTGAGAAATGAAACAATTTTTCTGCACTTTAACTGATCACCCTAGTTAATCTGCAGATTAGCTAGGTAATGTGCACATTAACTGATTTCTGCACTTTAACTGTAACATATATATATATATATATATATATATATATATATATATATATATATATATATACAAGAAACCACAGAAAGACTTAAGTAATTAGGTACTGTCACTTTAAAGAAAGGGAACATTGCACACAGAATGCTTAATAAAAATCCATGTATTAAGTTACATTAGATTAAATTTAATTTAAGAAAATCATTGATTATATTCAGCTCAGTGACCCTGAACAGAACAACAATTGTAATCTACAACACCTAAACAATAAAACTAAACTAAACAGAAAAACACCCTAATATTTATACGTGCTACACAGTAAAGTCCTCAGATGAGTGACCGCAACCAAAAGGCTGCACACAAGGTCTACATTACTCACACAGTCCCCAGAAGATGAAAATAGCTTGCAAGTCAGGATCCAGAGGTATACCTCTAATTATCAAAAAGCAGGGTTAGAGCGCACATTCACCTTCTTCTCCCGGTACATGCCGATTCTGTGATATGACGTAGGAGGTAGAAGTGCTGATGTTTTCACACACCACTCATTTGATTGGTCAAGCTCCAAAAACACTCTGACTCATAGGCTGTCGCACCTTCCAGGTACAAGACTTCTGTATAGTTTGCTTCCAATAGGAAGAATATTGTAAACGTTGGATTTCCACAAACACAATTCTGTATTTACACACCGGTTAGGATATGTCTGATCCAACCCATTCATTCAGGGTATACCACGGATGTCTGGAAACTCCTCCCAATGGCTGTCTGAGAGCTGGAAAATCCAAACGTAACCAGTGAAGGGTTAATCTTTCAGAAGTTATATACATAACAAAAAGTTCCTTAAACAACATTTGAAGCAAATGGATTAACACACTGAGTGCACTCGTACATATCCTAACTGGTGTGTAAGTACAGAACTGTGTTTGTGGAAACTTAATAAATGGACTTTTATTAAGCATTCTGTGTGCAATGATCCCTTTCTTTAAAGTGACAGTACCTTATGCCACTTTAATCTTTCTGTGATTTCTTGTATATAATTTTGTTAAAGGGTTGCGCCAGATATTTTTCAAGTAGTATTAACTCCTCCCTCTTTTTGCACGCACACACACATATATATATATACTGTATA